>NC_044032.1:354064590-354364590 GCF_901765095.1 Microcaecilia unicolor | reverse complement strand
CCCCCCCCCCCCACCTGCTACACTTGTGGTTGTAAATGTGAGCCCTCCAAAACCCACCACAAACCCACTGTACCCACATCTAGGTGCCCCCTTCACTCGTAAGGGCTATGGTAGCAGTGTACAGTTGTGGGGAGTGGGTTTTGGGGGGGGGGGTTGGGGGGCTCAGCACACAAAGTAAGGGAGCTGTGTACCTGGAAGCAATTTATGAAGTCCACTGCAGTGCCCCCTAGGGCAGGGGTAGGCAACTCCGGTCCTCGAGAGCCGCAGGCAGGTCAGGTTTTCAGGATATCCACAATGAATATGCAGGAGATAGATTTGCAAGCACTGCCTCCATGGTATGCAAATCTATCTCATGCATAATCATTGTGGATATCCTGAAAACCTGACCTGCCTGCGGCTCTCGAGGACCAGAGTTGCCTACCCCTGCCCTAGGGTGCCCGGTTGGTGTCCTAGCATGTCAGGGGGACCAGTGCACTACGAATGCTGGCTCCTCCCATGACCAAAGGGCAAAGGGCTTGCATTTGGTCATTTCTGAGATGGACATCCTCGGTTTCCATTATCGCCGAAAATCAGAAACGACCAAGTCTAGGGACGACCATCTCTAAGGACGACCTAAATGTCAAAATTTGGGTGTCCCTGACCGTATTATTGAAACGAAAGATGGACGTCCATCTTGTTTCGATAATACGGGTTTCCCCGCCCCTCCACCGGAACGTTTTGCAAGGACGTCCTCAGCCAAACTTGGGTGTCCCTTTCGATTATGCCCCTCTTGTTCTCCCCACTCCCCTAAGCTCTGCCAATGGTCTCCTGTCAACCTATTGCTGCTGTTGAGCTACTTCTTTAGGCTTACACTGCTCAGTGCTCCAGTTAAGCCCACCATTTCTACCCCCTGTGGGATATAATGGGAGAATATTTTTATTTTTTTATATAGAACAAGAACAGTGTTACTATCCATTCCCCTTCAGTTCAAATCCTGACCATAGCCCTTCTCAATATCAGAGCTGTCGAGAGAAAGTAAGTGATAAAAGGGAGATTTTCAGTTCATGATATTCCATGCTTCAACAACCTCCTTCCCCTTCTTCATCCTTCTAATGAAATACCTTATTTACCCCAGTGACTGCAATGCGAGGGTTAAAAGGGGCAATCAGGGAAGACAAAGCCATAGCGGAGAGATTAAATGAATTCTTTGCTTTGGTCTTCACCGAGGCAGGGGCGTAGCCACGGGTGGGCCTGGACGGGCCCAGGCCCAGCCAGTTTCCCTCCAGGCCCGCCCAGCCCCGGGTGTCAGCAGGTGGCTAGGGGGGTGCTCTGCTGGCGCTGCAGTCCCCACCTGCCTACCAGCTCCACGATCGACGAGCAGACGACCCTCGTCTTCCATCCGGCATCGAGTCTTAAAAAAAAAGCCCGGAGAAATGCCTCGCGTCTGCTGTGCACTGCTGTAAAGCAAGCAGCAAATCGTCTCGTCGGTCCTTCCTTCACTGTGCCTTCCCTTGCGGAAATAGGAAGTTACATCAGAGGGCGGGACACAGTGAAGGAAGGACCGACGAGACGATTTGCTGCTTGCTTTACAGCAGTGCACAGCAGACGCGAGGCGTTTCTCCGGGCTTTTTTTTTTTTTAAGACTCGATGCCGGATGGAAGACGAGGGTCGTCTGTTCGTCGATTGTGGAGCTGGTAGGCAGGTGGGGACTGGGTCGTGCAGGGGGGCTCAGATGGGATGTCGGGGTGGGGTGGGGAGGGGTTCAAATTTATAGTATTTAACTTTTAAAATTCATGGGGGGGGGGGGGGGGTAGAGAAGGGAAGAAGAAATGCATGCCCACCCAACCTACCCACTGGCCCACCCAAAAATTACATTCTGGCTACGCCACTGCACCGAGGAAGATTTGGGAGAGATATCGGTGCCAGAAATGGTATTCAAAGCTGACAAGTCAGAGAAACTGAATGAAATCTCTATAAGCCTGGAAGATATAATGGCGCAATTTGACGAACTGAAGAGTAGCATATTGCCTGGACTGGATGGTATTCATCCCAGAGTACTGATAGAATTAAAAAATGAACTTGCAGAACTATTGTTAACAATATGTAATTTATAATTAAAATCAACCATGGCACTGGAAGATTGGAGGATGGCCAATGTAACGCCAATTTTTAAAGTAGGTTCCAGAGGTGATCCTGGAATTATAGACCGGTGAGCCTGATGTCAGTACCATGCAAAATGGAAGAGACTATTATAAAGAACAAAATTACAGAGCATATTCAAAAGCATGAGACAAAGCCAACATAGATTTAGTGAAGGGAAATCTAACCTCACCAATCTATTACATTTCTTTGAAAGGGTGAACAAACATGTAGATAAAGGCGAGCCGGTCAATATTGTGTATCTGGATTTTCAAAAGGCATTTGACAAAGTACCTCATGAAAGATTCCAGAGGAAATTGGAGTCATGGGATAGGAGGTAGTGTTCTATTGTGGATTAAAAACTGGTTAAAAATACAAAACAGAGAATAGGGTTAAATAGTCAATATTCTCAATAAAGAAGGGTAGATAGTGGAGTTCCCCTGGGGTCTGTGCCAGGACCGCTGCTTTTTAACATATTTATAAATAATCTAGAGATGGGAATAACTAGTGAAGTAATTACATTTTCTGACGACACAAAGTTATTCAAAGTTGTCAAATCGCAAAACGATTGTGAAAAATTTCAAGAGGACCTTATGAGACTGGGATACTGGCCATCCTAATGGAAGATGATGTTTAATGTGAGCAAGTGCAAAGTGATGCATGTGGGAAAGAGTAACCCGAAGTACAGTTACGTGATGCAAGGTTCAGAGTCACTGACCAGGAAAGGGATCTAGGTGTCATTGTTGATGATACGTTGAAACCCTCTGCTCATTTTGTGGCGGCGACGGCTAAGAAAGCAAATAGAATGTTAGGTATTATTTTATTTATTGCATTTGTATCCCACCTCTTTGCAGGAAAGGAATGGAAAACAAAAATGAGGACATTATAATGCCTTTGTATAGTTCCATGGTGTGACTGCACCTTGAACACTGTATGCAATTATGGTCACTGCATCTCAAAAAATATATAGTAGAATTAGAAAAGGTACAAAGAAGGGCAACAACTCTTGACTGAACCTGTTTCAAACAGTTATTTCCCTTCTTGATATGTAACTTTTGTAATTTTGTAAGCCGCATTGTGCCTGCTTCTGTGGGAAAATACGGGGTATAAATGTACTAAAATAAATAAATAAACAAAAATGATAAAGGGGATGGGACGACTTCCCTATGAGGAAAGGCTAAAGTGGCTAGGGCTCTTCAGCTTGGAGAAAAGACAGCTGAGGGGAGATATGTTAGAGGTCTATAAAATAATGAGTGGAGTGGAATGAGTAGACGTGAATCGCTTGTTTACTCTTTCCAAAAATTCTAGGACTAAGGGGCATGCAATGAAACTACAAAGTAGTAATTTAAAACAAATCGGAGAAAATATTTCTTCACTCAACGTGTGATTACACTCTGGAATTCTTTTCCAGAGAACGTAGTAAAAGCAGTTAGCTTTGCGGGGTTAAAAAAAGGTTTTGACATCTTTCTAAACTAAAAGTCCATATGCCATTATCAAGATGGACTTGGGGAAAATCCACTGCTTATTTGTAGGATAAGCAGCATAAAATGTATTGTACTGTTTTGGGATCTTGCCAGGTACTTGTAACCTGGATTGGCTACTGTTGGAAACAGGATGCTGGGCTTGATGGACATTCGGTCTGTCCCAGTGTGGCAATACTTATGTTCTAAGCATTAACTCATCAAGACCCACCTGATCCCCATTATCCACCATGTGCTAAAGCCCCAATTCATAGGCCAGTCTCATATTCCTGTCCCCACATTCACACTTCACAAATATTCTATGCCTCCACTGTCTAACCACTCCGCAGTCAGCAAAACTCAGTATTCTACCTCACCCGGTAGACCGGCATTCCTCTCCCATTTAGCCTTCTTCCCCTCAGTCCATCTCTCAGTTAGTTCCACTGTTGTCCAGAACATCCCCTTTCTCAGTCAGTCCAAATCCTGCTTCTCCAACCCTCTCTTCTCTGGAGCTGAGTCTTTTTTTTTCCCTTTCATTACCATTCTCTGCCGCGCTGCTTGTTCTTTAGGAAAAAGCCATTCCTTCTCGACCTGCTTTAGCTTCTCTGGGACATTCTACAGACCTGCCTTTCTTAATAGTTTCTAGGCTTCCTCTAATCCTGATCCATTCCATTTTCTGCCAAGAAAATGGCAAACGGGAATAACCACTTATATTCTGATACCATTCTTGTTCAAGAACTGAGTATGATCTCATGTCCTTCGCTGAATGTTAGCTAGCACGAAATCTTGGAAAATCTTCTCCACCTCAGTGTTCTCCCATTTAATTGTCTTTTCCTTTCTGGCCTGCTTGATCATTGCTTGTTTTATTTCAAAGGTTAACAAACAGGCTTCTATATCTCAGGATTTACAGTGGTGGAAATAAGTATTTGATCCCTTGCTGATTTTGTAAGTTTGCCCACTGACAAAGACATGAGCAGCCCATAATTGAAGGGTAGGTTATTGGTAACAGTGAGAGATAGCACATCACAAATTAAATCCGGAAAATCACATTGTGGAAAGTATATGAATTTATTTGCATTCTGCAGAGGGAAATAAGTATTTGATCCCCCACCAACCAGTAAGAGATCTGGCCCCTACAGACCAGGTAGATGCTCCAAATCAACTCGTTACCTGCATGACAGACAGCTGTCGGCAATGGTCACCTGTATGAAAGACACCTGTCCACAGACTCAGTGAATCAGTCAGACTCTAACCTCTACAAAATGGCCAAGAGCAAGGAGCTGTCTAAGGATGTCAGGGACAAGATCATACACCTGCACAAGGCTGGAATGGGCTACAAAACCATCAGTAAGACGCTGGGCGAGAAGGAGACAACTGTTGGTGCCATAGTAAGAAAATGGAAGAAGTACAAAATGACTGTCAATTGACAAAGATCTGGGGCTCCACGCAAAATCTCACCTCGTGGGGTATCCTTGATCATGAGGAAGGTTAGAAATCAGCCTACAACTACAAGGGGGGAACTTGTCAATGATCTCAAGGCAGCTGGGACCACTGTCACCACGAAAACCATTGGTAACACATTACGACATAACGGATTGCAATCCTGCAGTGCCCGCAAGGTCCCCCTGCTCCAGAAGGCACATGTGACGGCCCGTCTGAAGTTTGCCAGTGAACACCTGGATGATGCCGAGAGTGATTGGGAGAAGGTGCTGTGGTCAGATGAGACAAAAATTGAGCTCTTTGGCATGAACTCAACTCGCCGTGTTTGGAGGAAGAGAAATGCTGCCTATGACCCAAAGAACACCGTCCCCACTGTCAAGCATGGAGGTGGAAATGTTATGTTTTGGGGGTGTTTCTCTGCTAAGGGCACAGGACTACTTCACCGCATCAATGGGAGAATGGATGGGGCCATGTACCGTACAATTCTGAGTGACAACCTCCTTCCCTCCGCCAGGGCCTTAAAAATGGGTCGTGGCTGGGTCTTCCAGCACGACAATGACCCAAAACATACAGCCAAGGCAACAAAGGAGTGGCTCAGGAAGAAGCACATTAGGGTCATGGAGTGGCCTAGCCAGTCACCAGACCTTAATCCCATTGAAAACTTATGGAGGGAGCTGAAGCTGCGAGTTGCCAAGCGACAGCCCAGAACTCTTAATGATTTAGAGATGATCTGCAAAGAGGAGTGGACCAAAATTCCTCCTGACATGTGTGCAAACCTCATCATCAACTACAGAAGACGTCTGACCGCTGTGCTTGCCAACAAGGGTTTTGCCACCAAGTATTAGGTCTTGTTTGCCAGAAGAATTAAATACTTATTTCCCTCTGCAGAATGCAAATAAATTCATATACTTTCCACAATGTGATTTTCCAGATTTAATTTGTGATGTGCTATCTCTCACTGTTACCAATAACCTACCCTTCAATTATGGGCTGCTCATGTCTTTGTCAGTGGGCAAACTTACAAAATCAGCAAGGGATCAAATACTTATTTCCACCACTGTATCTCCTCATTCCAGCCCCAATAAACTCTCTCAACTCCTACTGCTCCTCTCTCTCCACTCATGTGGGATCCCAATCCAGCAGCACAGCACATACATTCTGCCCAAGTTTTTTAGCACCTGCAAAATGCTCTGTTTTGGGGAGTTCTCGAATCCTGATATTATTTTGCCTGGAGTGGTTCTCCAGCTCTTCCATTTTGATATTCAGCATCTCTCGCTCCCGCAGCCTCTGTGCCCAGTCTATTTATTTATTTTTTTATTTGCTGCACTTGTATCCCACATTTTCCCACCTATTTGCAGGCTCAATGAGGCTTACAAAATATTACAACAACATTTACACATTATAGGATAAGAATTTCAGAATATAGATACAGATGGGTACAAAGAATATCATAGCAATCATATTAACGGGGTAATAATTTTACAATTGTTACTCTACCGCTTGCTGCTCCACATTCTCCTTTACTACTACTACTACTTAGCATTTCTATAGCGCTGCCAGGGTTACGCAGCGCTGTACAAGTTTCACATGGGGAAGGACAGTCCCTGCTCAGGAGAGCTTACAATCTAAAGGTTACAAACTATGTAGTCAGTGTAGGTAGCTTACAATCTAAAGGTTATAACTAAATAGCTTACAATCTAGAGGTTACAAACTATGTAGTCAGTGAAGGTAACATGAATGGGGAAGGTGGTTAGGCGCCAAAGGCAAGGGAGAAGAGATGGGCTTTGAGTAAGGACTTGAAGATGGGCAGGGAGGGCGCATGGCGTATGGGCTCGGGAAGTCTGTTCCAGGCATAAGGTGATGCGAGGCAGAAGGGGCGGAGTCTGGAGTTAGCGGTGGTGGAGAAGGGTACAGATAGGAGTGATTTGTCCTGAGAGCGGAGGTTACGAGTGGGAACATACGGGGAGAGGAGGGCAGAGAGGTAGTGGGGGGCTGCAGATTGAGTGCACTTGAAGGTCAATAGGAGAAGCTTGAACTGTATACGGTAGCGGATTGGGAGCCAGTGAAGTGACTTGAGGAGAGGGGTGATGTGAGAGTATCGGTTCATGCGGTAGATAAGACGTGCGGCGGAATTTTGGACAGATTGAAGGGGGGATAGATGGCTGAGCGGGAGGCCAGCGAGAAGAAGGTTGCAGTAGTCAAGGCGAGGTAACGAGCGAGTGGACGGGGGTGGTCTGTTCAGAGAGGAAAGGGCGGATTTTGCTAATATTATAGAGGAAGAAGCGACAGGTCTTAGCTGTCTGCTGGATATGGGCAGAAAAGGAAAGGGAGGAGTCGAAGATGACTCCGAGATTGCGGGCTGAAGAGACAGGGAGGATGAGGGCGTTGTCCACAGAGACGGAAAGTGGGGGAAGAGGAGAAGAGGGTTTGGGTGGAAAAACAAGGAGCTCAGTCTTTGCCATGTTCAGTTTCAGGTGCCGGTTGGACATCCAGGCAGCGATGTCTGAGAGGCAGGCCGAAACTTTGGCCTGGGTTTCGACTGTGATGTCGGGAGTGGAGAGATAAAGCTGGGTGTTATCAGCATAGAGGTGGTACTGGAAACCATGTGATGAGATCAGCGAGCCCAGGGAAGAGGTGTAGATCGAGAAAAGAAGTGGTCCAAGGACAGATCCTTGAGGAACCCCAACAGAGAGCGGGATGGGGGTGGAAGAAGTGCCGTTAGAAAATACTCTGAAGGTGCGTTGGGAAAGGTACGACGAGAACCAGGAGAGGACGGAGCCCTGGAACCCGAATGAGGACAGTGTGGCAAGAAGTAAATTGTGATTGACGGTGTCAAAGGCGGCCGATAGGTCGAGGAGGATGAGGATGGAGTAGTGACCTTTGGATTTGGCAAGGAACAGGTCGTTGCAGACTTTGGAGAGTGCTGTTTCTGTCGAGTGTAGTGGGCGAAACCCGGATTGAAGCGGATCGAGGACGGCCTGAGAGGAGAGGAAATCAAGGCAGCGGCTGTGGACAGCGCGTTCAAGTATTTTGGAGAGGAAGGGTAGAAGAGAGATGGGGCGGTAGTTGGAGGGACAGGTGGGGTCAAGTGAAGGTTTTTTGAGAAGTGGTGTGACTACAGCGTGCTTGAAGGTGTCAGGGACAGTAGCAGTGGAGAGAGAGAGGTTGAGGATGTGACAGATTGAGGGGATAACTGTAGGAGAGATGTTGGTAAGCAGATTGGTGGGAATCGGATCAGAGGAACAGGTGGTGCACTTAGAGGAAGAAAGAAGGCGAGCAGTGTCCTCTTCGGTGATCTCAGGGAAGGAGGAGAAGGAGGCGTATCTGTGAATCTGCCTCCTAGTTCAGTGACCACGCTTTTATTTCATTTTTGGCTACTGCTTAGCGGAGAAAGTATGAGAGGCATTAAAAAGGGGCTCAGGGAGTTGAAAAATGAACTGTTCATTTTTCAACTCCCTGAACCCCTTTTTAATGCCTCTCATACTTTCTCCGCTAAGCTGTCCTTTCCCTTGGACTTCTCTGTCAAGTTGCCTCTCATGGCTGCCACCATATTTACATCCTCACCGTCACTAGCTGCATACGATCCAGCAGTGTATGAAGCATGAAAATCGCTGAAGCCAATACCAAACAGACATTCTCTCTACTTGCCCTCCTGCCCCTGTGCACTGTCCACCACCAGTAAGGCACTCTATCAGGGGGTTCTGTCCTTCTATGTTAAACTGTACAGCGCTGCGTAACCCTAGTAGCGCTTTAGAAATGTTAAATAGTAGTAGTAGTAGTAGTAGGGTTTTGACATGATTTTTATCAGGCTTGATCAGGTGTCTATGCTTTTCCAATGATGTCACTTCCTCCCTACAAGAAGTCTGATTAAAATAGCAAACAATTATTTGTATTTCTTTATACTGAACTGTCTAAGGAAAGGAGATAAAGTCAGAATAACAGAATAAGGGAGGAAGTTACAACCATGGGCTACTATTAAGATGGGTTATTTTACTGTTTTGGGTTACAAGTAACTAAGTCTCATTGCATAAAATAAGCCCTCCACTAAATTAGCACGAGTTAGTGGTAAAATAACTAATCTTAACAATAGCCCACCTTGATAATTTGGTCTCATGCATTACACCAGTGGTCTCTAATTATTCCCACACCTCACACTAACATTATCAGCTTTTGTCTCACTTAGAGGCAGATGCACTAAAGCTAAATGAGCCTTTAATGACCCTCCAACGAGGAAAATTTGATCCGTTGCATGCATCAAAGGGCTTTTACCGAGGAAGCCAGCAGCTAACGAAAACGGAATGGAGATGAGCAATTAGTGTGAAAACCCCATTGAAACGACATGCACTAACCTTTTCCGATTGCCTTTACGCAGGAAAAAGGCAGGAAATCTAACGAGAGGTCTGGACCTCTCGTTAGGACAGCTCTGTGCCAGGAAAAATCATTAAGTGAAAAAATAAACAAACTTTGAGCCAATCCCAGCGCATTAGCAGAGCTAAAAGCACTGTGATTGGTCCAAAGGACGTCAGAAAACACATCAAATAAAAAAAATAAAAAAAGGATCGGGAGGGGGCAAGGGCGCTCATCAGAAGGAGGCGGGGCCTGGGCCAGGGAAGAAGAGACGTCATGGAGACTCTACAACCAACACAATAGATCTTCCTGCCCGTGCAGCGCTTCAGAAAGAGGTGAGAGGCGCTGCTCGGGTCGTTAATAGGGAGGGGGGTCTCGGTGGAGGGGGGGAGCGGCGTAGTCGACCTCAGGGGGGGCAGCGGGGGCGGGGCACGGGGCGAAAGAATGACGGGAGGCGGAGTTAGCTCTGCAGAACACAGGAACAGGAAGGGAAGGGAGGGGGACCGGGGCAGCTAGCATTTTGCTTTTTCGGGGGGGGGGGGAGCGGCGGAAAGTGGGGAGCAGCGGGGGGGGGGTGGGGGGGGGCAAGGCCGTCCATACAGGACGCTCCTGATGAGCGCCCTTGCCCCCTCCCGATCCTTTGTTTTTGGATTTTGCTGACCGGGTAGCCACGTGTATGTGTTGTGGCTTTTTTTTTGTTTGTTTTTACGTTTGCAGCATGCGCAGAGCAGCCAGCAAAATGCTTGGCTGCTCTGCGCATGATTTAGGGGCCGATTACCGATGTGTATTGTGATTCTTTGATACATTGTACGTTTGAATACCGATCTGAGCATGTGTGACTTTTTTTTTTGGTGCATTCTTCGTTTTTTAAAAATCGTTAGGGACTTTAACGATTTTGATTTTTTTACGTTTGGTTGCTGCATCTGCCTCTTAGAATGTAAACCACACTGAACCCTGGAAAGGGATATTAGCGGCATATAAGAATTGATTTGATTTGATTACTTCTCTCCTCAAAATAACTTAATGTGTTTCCAGTCATTATTAGAACACAGATGCATATATAATGGAAACCAGACTTTAAAATGTACCATTTTATTTCAGCATTGGAGAGGACAATTTTCAAAACTAATTTATATGGGTAAAAGAGCTTTTTGAAAATTGCCCCAAACTGTGTGCATCTACAATTACATACATCATTCTACATTATGTATATTTTAACCCACATTCAGTGGAAGACAGAGTTAGAGCAGGGACTGCTACAATGCACTTAGGACCTCTTTTACTAAACCGCACTAGCGATTCCCAGCGCAGCAAATGCTCCGCAGTCCATTCATTATGAATGGGCTGCGTTACATTTGCTAGCACGATATAGTAAAAGAGGCCCTTAGTTTTGTATTTTTGAAAATTAGGAGGATTTTGTTTCACAGATAAAGAACACACAGCAAAAGTCAGTGCAAATTTCTGCAGGTATTGTTTCCTTAGGCAATTTTCAAACTGAAAGTGCCCACATACTTTTCAGCAATGCAGGCAGATGAAAATAGCCTTCTATATGACCGTGTAGTAGTGGTGTAGCCAGACCTGTTATTTTGTGTGAGCCCACTGTTAAGTTAGCTGGGCCTTCCACCCCCTCCCCTTTGTCTTGCATCTCTCTCTCTCCTCCAGCCCCAGATCTGGCACATGCCCCACAACCCATGGCCCAGCACTCCTCCCACCTGTTCTACTTCAGCATCTTTGCCGGCAGCAGCAGTGACACACATCCGCTGCCTCTGCAGGTCTCACAGGTTCCCTCTGTCACATCCAGCCAGAAAGGAAACAAGAAGTGATGTCAGTGAGGGCAGGACACAGCAGAGGGAAGCCTGCAAGGCCAGCACAGGCAACCGTTGCTGCCACTGACCAAGATGCTGAGGTAGATTGGGGAGGGAGAGGGTGGCCAAATGCCAGATCTGGGGATGGGAGCGAGGAGAGCAAGGTGGCTGCAGTTGAACTTTTTTTCTTGGGCAAGGGTGGGCCTGTGCCCATACAGGCCCACCTGTAGCTATGCCACTGCTATGTACACTGAAATTCAAAATTAATTTTCAGTCTTTAATCTGAGATGTCATCAGTACATATCGACATACACCAGAGAAGTGCTGCTACACTCAGTCACACATTGTGCTCTTACCTTATTATTCCACTATCGATGTCTGCTGATTGATAAAGGTATCCTCTGGGGAGTTTTGGAGAGTTGCATCTGACGGGATTAAATGGACTCTGAAAATAACGTCAACAACATTAATGCAGGCTTTTAAGGTATATAAAATGAAATATAATCTAATGACCAATGCAGTCTCCAGGCTTTAGTGAGAGGGCATAAATTTGCATAAAAATGCCTTTCTCCACTCTTCTTTCTCTTGCATTTTGCACATCAGGGATTATCTACTGTTGAGGCCCTGTCTGTCTGTGCACAGGCATTTGTGGAAGTGTGCATGTGTGGCTGTACACATACATACACACACACACACACACGAAGCCAGCTCTGGGGTGCAACGGGTGTGCAGCATCCCCAGTATTAAGCAAGCTCCTTCATTGTGTCCAGGGAAGAGTAATTTGTATTCTGTTTGGCACCCTCAATCAATTTGGAACGTTTCCACCTATGTACACACACATAGAATAAGAACTAGAAATAAACAGTCATTTACAATCTGTGCCAGCAGAACATGGTGGAATTATATTACATTACATAAGAGTCTTATATGCTGCAGCTACCCATCAGGGTTCAGTGAGGTTAACAAAAAGAAGAAACAGGCAGACCCTGTGACTTTATTTTTTATAGGGGATGGAACAAAGAAAAGCAATAGTGCCCATAGAGAGGAGGGGAAGGAAAGAGGGAGAGATGTTGGACCAGGGGTGCCAAAGGGGAGGGGGGGAGGAGGAAGGGAGGGAGGGAAAGGCAGAAATAAGATGCTGGCAGGCATCTTTTAATCATGCAATTCATAGTGATTAAAATTTTTAGGCGCGTGATTAATTACGATTACAAATTTTAACCTTCCTGCTGCCCTACTTTTTATATGTATTAGAAGCAAGAAGCCAGTAAAAGAATCAAACTTGCTAGATGACGGAGGGGTAAAAGGGGCACTTAGGGAGGACAAGGCCATAATAGAGACTAAAAATTAATTCATTGCTTCAGTTTTCACTAAGGAATATTTATTTTATTTAAAAGCATTTGTTATATTGCCCTTCATTGAGTGGTTTACATTACCAGTAAAACTGCACATAAAAACAAAACTCAGAATTCTAACAGAGAATCAGACTCTTAACTTGCAATAAAAAATATGAGGAAGTGTATGTATACAACAATTCAACCCAAAAACAACATTACTGTGATACAGTAATAATTAAACGTCATTTCAAATAATGCAAATAGAATCATAAACTTCAAGACCCATCTGATCTTCTGTGGCCCTATCTTCCCCCCCCCCCCCCCCCCCCCACATGCTAGTATCTCTCCCTCTCTCTCCTTCCCTCCTGCCCAAACCCTAGGCCAGCAGCTCTCCCTCTCTCTCCTCTCTCCCTGCCCCCTCCTAAGGGGTTCAGTAAGTGTTCCTTTCTCTTCTTTATTTATTTTAAAGTCTCCCCCTTGCGGGTCTAACACCTTTCCCTGTAGGTCTTGGCATCTCTTCCCCCCCCCCCCCCAACCATCTTTCTACCCCCCTTTCCCCACCGTCCCGGTATCTATTTCTCTCCTCCTCCCCCCCCCCCCCCCCCCCCATCGCCCTTGTATCTCTTCCTCCTCTCCTCTCTGACACTCTCTCTCTCTCTCCCTTTCCTTCCCCTACCCCCTTGGTCCAGCATCTCACACTATCTTCATCCCCCACCCCCATGGCTCTCCAAATGTGCTTCTGCCAGCAGCACTGAAGAGACTCTGCTTCATGCTGGTCTGGCCCTGGCATCTTTCCTCTGCCTTGAAACCCCCCTCCCCAAGAAACTGGAAGTAGAATCAGAGGATGCAGCAGAAGAAAGGCCCCATGCTGGCTGGAAACTGTGTCTCTGCAGTGCTACTAGCACAAGCAAGTTTAGAAGACTAACCTGCTTATAATCGAAAGAGAAAAACACCTATATTGCGACCCAAATCGGGAGATGGGCGTCTTTCTCCCGTGGGCGCCCAAATCGGTATAATCGAAAGCCGATTTAGGGCGTTTCCAACTGCAATCCCTCACAGAAACGGGTAAAGTTGATGGGGGCGTGTCGGAGGCATGGTGAAGGCGGAACTGGGGTGTGGATATCAGCCGAGGAGAGATGGGCGTCTTTAGCTGATAATCGGAAAAAAAAAAAACGTTTTTACAGTGATTTTGGGTCACTTTTTGTGGACCCTTTTTTTTCACGAACAAGTCCCGACAAAGTGCCTCAACTGACCACATGACCACTGGAGGGAATCGGGGATGACCTCCCCGGACTCCCCCAGTGGTCACTAACCCCCTCCCACCAAAAAAAAAACCACTTTAAAAACTTTTTTTCCAGCCTCTATGCCAGCCTCAAATGCTGTACCAACCTCTATGACAGCAGAATGTGTTCTATCATCTGACAGCCTTTCCCTGGTTCTGATGTGGGTCTCGGGTGAGTGTGACACCTTTTCTGTTATGCGCACTGCAGAGTCACATCAGCAATGCATTGTGGTGGGTGTAGGGTATTGGGCTCCGAGATTCCACTAGCTTGTGGCAAATGCTCACGATGTTGGTAGTTGGTAGGCTCTACTCCCATGGTGCTTTTCCCCCTGCTTACTGGGTCAGAGTGTGCCCTGTTTTCATTCCGGTAGTCCATGAAGTAGTGGCCATTTTTGTAAGCCAGTTTTAGATCCCTTTCACGTGTTAGCCACGTTACAGAACTTAGTTCTTACCTTGAATGTGGCTGAAAGAGGGCATTGTACACCATTCTGCCAGCTCTGACTTACTGCTCATCTCAGTAACAGCGAGACTCGTTGCCAGTGGGGCACAACCTCTGATCTGCAGTTAACTGTGAGTAAGCGTGCTTATTCCAATAAAGCACATTTTCAGAGAGATTAGTCTTCAGGTGTCAACTGGTGTGCCAATGTTATATAGCAGCAACAAGTCCTAGAGGCCTGCGTGTATGCAGGTCCCTGGAGCACTTTTAGTGGGTACCGCAGTGCACTTCAGCCAGGTGGACCCAGGCCCACCCCCCCCCCCCACCTGTAACACTTGTGCTGGTAAATGGGAGGTCTCCAAAACCCACTGTACCCACATGTAGGTGCCCCCTTCACCCCTAAGAGCTATGGTAGTGTTGTACATTTGTGGGTAGTGGGTTTTGGGGGAGGGGGGTTGGGGGCTCAGCACCCGTGGTAAGGGAGCTATGCATGTGGGAGCGTTGTCTGAAGTCCACCGCACTGACCTCTAGGGTGTCCAGTTGGTGTCCTGGCATGTCAGGGGGGCGAGTGTACTACGAATCCTGGTCCCTCCCATGACCAAATGGCTCGGATTAGGACATTTTTGAGCTGGGCGTTTTTAGTTTCCATTATCGCTAAAAAAAACAAACGCCCAGCTGAAAAACGTCCATTTTTTTGAAAATACGATCTGTCCCGCCTCTTCACGTACCTATTTTCGGACATAGACGCCCATGGAGATAGGCATTCGCGTTCGATTATGCCCCTCTATGGGGGGGGGGGGGGGGGTGCAGAGAAAGTGAGAGATGCCGGGTCACTACAATAGTGTAAGAAAACTGAAGATGCCAGTTTGCCGGTGGGAGCTGGTGACAGTTCATGAAATTGCAGCATTAGGTGTGTGAGCTGTAGAAGGGGCCTGAATGTGTGTGTCACATGCCAAATGAGTGACTTGGCATATCTGCAGTTACAGTAATTATTCCTAGGATGTTGTAGATTTCCCTGCTTTTCCTTTTATGTTTTCCAATATAGGTGCAATTTCTGATGATGATGCTAGTATTTTATAAAGCCACATAGACTGTGGGTTTTTTTCTTTATTTTATATTTATAGAATAAAACATTACATACAAGGAAATCTTTCACCCTCATACAAGAAAAAGCCAAAACGCTAACACAATACAAAACTCTAGAAACAAATGGCAAAGAAATAATAATACATAACAAAATGACCCTGGCAATCACAGCGAGTGTAACGTACTACTGCTTTCAAACACCCCCCCTCCCAAGTCAAAGAAAAGCTGCCCTCTCTGCTGTCAGTATATCATTCTCTGGTCGGAAGGCATAAGATAAATTTAGATATGCACAAGACAGATAAATATAATTTGAAATGATTTTTTTCTTGTAAAAATATCCTTTTTATTGATTTTATTTTCATGAATATTGCAGTCTAGTCAGAAGCTGAGAATACAAATGAAAATAAGGATAACCTTTTGCGCAGAAATGTGCTCTGGAATAGTTTCATCATGTAACAGAAACTATCACTAGAGAAACTGACAGTACATTTGAAAGATAACATGCCATGGACACATTCTTAAAATGTCAAGTATTAAAATTAATTACTTTTTTTTAAT
Organism: Microcaecilia unicolor; assembly: GCF_901765095.1. NCBI lineage: Eukaryota > Metazoa > Chordata > Amphibia > Gymnophiona > Siphonopidae > Microcaecilia > Microcaecilia unicolor. The sequence continues at coordinate 354,348,724 of NC_044032.1, read as the reverse complement.
TATTTCTTTAAATTCATTCATTCATTATAGATTTTCTAAATGTTAAACATCAATAACTATCCCAGTACATTTATGATACTGTATTGTAAAATTGGATTCCTACAACAAATTACTTTCTTATGCATTATTCTTTGTTATGTATCCTATACATAGTAACATAGTAAATGACGGCAGAAAAAGACCTGCATGGTCCATCCAGTCTGCCCTACAAGATAAACTCATATGTGCTACTTTCTGTGTATACCTTACCTTGATTTGTACCTGTCCTTTTCAGGGCACAGACCGTACAAGTCTGCCCAGCACTATCCCCGCCTCCCAACCACCAGCCCCGCCTCCCACCACCGGCTCTGGCACAGACCGTATAAGTCTGCCCGGCACTATCTCCGCCTCCCGCCACCGGCTCTGCCACCCAATCTCGGCTAAGCTCCTTAGGATCCATTCCTTCTGAACAGGATTCCTTTATGCTTATCCCACGCGTGTTTGAATTCTGTTACCGTTTTCATTTCCACCACCTCCCGCGGGAGGGCATTCCAAGTATCCACTACTCTCTCCGTGGAAAAAATACTTCCTGACATTTTTCTTGAGTCTGCCCCCCTTCAATCTCAGTTTACTGTAAGCCACATTGAACTCAAACTTGTTTGGGATAATGTGGGATATAAATATCACAAACAAACAAATATTAAGAGGGGGTAGAAAATGAAATGAGATGACAAGCGAGGAAAGAGAACATAAAAAATTAAATACTATGTAAAGGCCTAACATATACAACCTGCACTATATCATAGCTTCGGAATACTCCCCCAACCTGCGCTAGATAAGTTTCTACAGTCAAGAAATTCTTTCAACTGTTCTGGGTCAAAGACCACATAGCTGGTATTATCATACTTAATTATACATTTACAAAACAAAACAAGAAAGAGACACCAGGACAACGATCCTCTTGGTGCAAAGTAAGAAAAAGGTATCTCCTTGACTGGATTTGCTTAGTAATCTCAGGAAACACCCAGATCTTCTGACCCAAAAAGAAAACTTGAGATTGACAGTATAGCTTCATGATCATATCAACATCTTGGGAAAACAAATGTCACTTGGAGTAATCTGTGACAGAAGAGATGGATAAGGCAACCTTCCTAGTGACAACACATCTAAACTATGAAGAGATGACACCATACCAGTTGTGTGTTCCTTGATCACAGTCTCAACTCTGTTTGGAAAATAATAAATTTTTCCAATAGGTGGAATACCTGTCTCAGGAAGTTGCAACACCTCCAGCAAATATCTCTTTAAAAATTCCCTTGATGTTTTTTTTTATTACATTTGTACCCCGCACTTTCCCACTCATGGCAGTTGCAATGCAGCAGGCAATGGAGGGTTAAGTGACTTGCCCAGAGTCACAAGGAGCTGCCTGTGCTGGGAATCAAACTCAGTTCCTCAGGACCAAAGTCCACCACCCTAACCACTAGGCCACTCCTCCATGCCTACATACTCTGGGAAAGTTCAAAAAAACACAGATTGGGGCTTCTATGATTGTTCTCCAACAGTTTTAATTGCCACCGGACCACTTCTTTTTTACAATCAGTGCTAGGTGTACTTGTTTAAAGTCCTCCACACAGCATTCTACTGTCTCAAGTCTGCCTTTAACCTCAAAATTCCTTCTTGAGTTTGAGATCATTTGTCCATACTCTTCTTAATAGCAACAATATCTTTAGTAGGCACACATAGTAAACCATTAAGTTTTACCAGCACAGACAACATGGTTTCTAGAGAGATATTCAATGACCTTGGCATGGAAAGGGGAACAGGAGAGGAAGATGTTTCAGGCAGCATAACTAACTCTACTTCATTCCCAAGCTCCATTCTGGCTGCCAGGCTCTCGATGCTGACTTCCATAGCCCAAGATACAACTCTTGGATCACCATGCCACCTAATTCCACTCTCATACGCAGGCCCTCTCTGCATATCACTGACAGAAACTTCTTCAGGTTGCGCCATGGAAACACCAGCACTCTGGGAGACTCCTTCCTGTCCCTGCTGAAGCTCCTCCAGGGGAGGGGGGAGGAATCGTTTCCAAAATTTGCTGAGTCACCTCTCAACAGCATCTCGAGCAGATATCCTGCTGTAGATAGTCCTACAGGTACTGACTGAAGATAGGCCATAATCCACAACTGCCCTGTAGTGAGAGAGGACACTGCAGATGGGCCACAAATGTAGCCCCTCCATTTATAGGGCATTTTCCAGGTAAGGAGAATGAAGAAACTCACTCCTAGATTGCAGCCAGTTTCAGCAATGTGCTGCCATCTTTCTTCACTCCCCTAGGTGCCTAAATAGGCACCTACTTGTCCTTTTAAACTAAGCACCCTCTTATAAAATTACCCTCAACACTCCCATTCCAATAGTCACATACCACATATAAGCACCTAGACCCATACATACACAATGTACACATGTGGAGGGTAATTTTATGCTATTGCTTCATTGTCCCCTCCTCTTCAGAATATGCACAGGGGGCATTATTAAACTTTTCATTTCTTAGAAGTATCTCTTCCCACGTGCAGTGTAAGAGATTTAACCTCTTTGGTGCTGAAGATGAAAAAAAGCATACGCTATTGCTTGGATACCTCTGTGGTAATATGACCAAGGGTATGGCTTGGATCTGTCACAAACACAGTCATACACGCAGGATTTGCAAGCAAAAGGAAAAAAAAAACCTTTATTGTTTTGGCACAACATGTGCGCCCCTGTTACTTCACAGGCTTTAGTCCAGCACAAGTACAGTCTCTTTATTTCTCTTTGGTTGCTCATGTATCACTATCCTGAAAAGCTGACTGGAAGGAGGTACTCCAAGACCAATTTAGGAAACACTGCCCTAGAACACAAAACTTACCACACCATAACAGCCCTAACCCACCTATGAAAAGACAGTGCTATATATATTACACTGGGCTCTGGAGCAGCAGTTAACCTACTATTGGGAAACTGGAACAAACTGCACTGTTACACATTCCTACATAGATGCTACATGCTAGCAGAACCCTTCACCTCAGTCACACATGCAGAACGTGGACAGACCCTCATCTGTATAATATAAACCAATGGTCCATCTAGCCCAGTACCCTGTTTCCAACAGTGGCCAACCCAGGTCACAAGCACCTGGCAGAAACCCAAATTGTGACAATATTCCATCCTACCAATCTAATACAGAATAGGAAGCCACAAAAAAAGAGAGAAAAAAAAGAAACCACCACCAACAACAAAAATTGAAATAGAGACCCTCCTTCTCTATGCCCAAGGAAGCCAGACTCTATAAACAGTGCAAGGAAAGCAAGTTTGGTCCAGTGAAGATTAACTCAAAATAACCTGGTCCTTAGCTGGGCCCTAGTATTACCATATTAAAAATGTGACCATACCATGCTTCTGTGGCAATGTTCCACTAATGTTAAATGATTAACTGGATTTCTTGAGGTCACGTGATGCCTTGCTGAGAGAGTGGGTGTCAGTAGGAAGAGCTCCCGAGACCCAACCCTCAAAACTGGAGTTATATTAATTATTTTTGCTAAAACCATGTAAGATATTTGAAGGCTAAGGATTAGGAAGTCATGAGATTGGGAAAAGCTGCCTATTTCTGCTTAGAGATGACATCTAAAGTGCACCACCGCGAGAAGGAGAAAGCGCTTCAGGGTGTCTCAAAGATGGCGGCCGGAGGAGATTCAGGTTCGTCTTCCGTAAGCTCCGCATGGGTGGCAGAGATAGTCACCGAAGTGAAACGAGCTATTGAATTGTCGCTGGACAAAAGCCTGCAAGTTGTCTCTGATAAACTCGACACAGTGGATGGAAGGTTAGAGGCATTGCAAGGCGAATTTTCAGAGTACTTCCAGTGGGTTTCAGACCTAGAGGACCAGGTGCAGCAGTTATCTACAGCTAATTCAAACTTGCAGTCTAAGCTCAAAACACTGGAGGATAAGATTGACGACATTGAAAACCGTTCAAGGAGAGGAAACTTACGTCTGGTGGGCCTACCAGAATCCATCATCGAGTTGGATCTGCAGAGATTTCTGGAATCGTGGTTGACATCTGAACTACACTTGCAATCGACAGCGGGTCCCTTACAGGTCAAACAGGTCCGCAGGTTAGGACCCAGAAGGCTGGAGGAGTCCAGACCACGTGTGGTAATATTCAAATATTCAACTCAGACAGGTCGGGTTTGTCCGACAAACTCATTGCTTCAGCTTACTGAGCCCAGTACTCGGACCAGGTTCTGCTTGGCAGCCAGACAACCCCGGGTTTTACCTGCACTGACTGCCGTTCCCCAGAGGTTGAGCCCCTAGGTGCGGGCGGCCTGCAGGACATGAGACGGAACTGGAAGCGGGGTGGTGAACGTACTGGCCAGGCAGACAGCAGGCAAGAGAGTAATCCAGGTACAGGCAAAGTCAATAGGTAGGCAGCAGGCAGGGGAGTAATCCAGGTACAGGCAATGTCAATATAAGTACATAAGTACATAAGTAATGCCATACTGTGAAAAGACCAAGGGTCCATCGAGCCCAGCATCTTGTCCACGACAGCGGCCAATCCAGGCCAAGGGCACCTGGCAAGCTTCCCAAACGTACAAACATTCTATACATGTTATTCCTGGAATTTTGGATTTTTCCAAGTCTGTTTAGTAGCGGTTTATGGACTTGTCCTTTAGGAAACTGTCCAACCCCTTTTTAATCTCTGCTAAGCTAACCGCCTTCACCACATTTTCCGGCAATGAATTCCAGAGTTTAATTACACGTTGGGTGAAGAAAAATTTTCTCCAATTTGTTTTAAATTTACTACACTGTGGTTTAATCGCATGCCCCCTAGTCCTAGTATTTTTGGAAAGCGTGAACAGACGCTTCACATCCACCTGTTCCACTCCACTCATTATTTTATATACCTCTATCATGTCTCCCCTCAGCCGTCTCTTCTCCAAGCTGAATAGCCCTAGCCTCCTTAGTCTTTCTTCATAGAGAAGTCGTCCCATCCCCGCTATCATTTTAGTCGCCCTTCGCTGCACCTTTTCCAATTCTACTATATCTTTCTTGAGATGCGGCGACCAGAATTGAACACAATACTCAAGGTGCGGTCGCACCATGGAGCGATACAAAGGCATTATAACATCCTCACACCTGTTTTCCATACCTTTCCTAATAATACCCAACATCTATTCGCTTTCCTAGCCGCAGCAGCACACTGAGCAGAAGGTTTCAGTGTGTTATCGACGACGACACCCAGATCCCTTTCTTGGTCTATAACTCCTAACGTGGAACCTTGCATGACGTAGCTATAATTCAGGTTCTTTTTTCCCACATGCATCACCTTGCACTTGCTCACATTAAACGTCATCTGCCATTTAGCCGCCCAGCCTCCCAGTCTCGTAAGGTCCTCTTGTAATTTTTCACAATCCTGTCGCGAGTTAACGACTTTGAATAACTTTGTGTCATCAGCAATTAATTACCCTCGCTAGTTACTCCCTCTCTAAATCATTTATAAATATATTAAAAAGCAGCGGTCCTAGCACAGACCCCTGAGGAACCCCACTAACTACCCTTCTCCATTGTGAATACTGCCCATTTAACCCCACTCTCTGTTTCCTATCCTTTAACCAGTTTTTAAACCACAATAGGACATTTCCTCCTGTCCCATGACCCTCCAATTTCCTCTGTAGCCTTTCATGAGGTACCTTGTCAAACACCTTTTGAAAATCCAGATACACAATATCAACCGGCTCCCCTTTGTCCACATGTTTGTTTACTCCTTCAAAGAATTGAAGTAAATTGGTTAGGCAAGATTTCCCCACACAAAAGCCGTGCTGACTCGGTCTCAGTAATCCATGTCCTCGGATGTGCTCTGTAATTTTGTTTTTAATAATAGCCTCTACCATTTTCCCCAGCACCGACGTCAGACTCACCGGTCTATAATTTCCCGGATCTCCCCTGGAGCCTTTTTTAAAAATGGGCGTTACATTGGCCACCCTCCAATCTTCCGGTACCACGCTCGATTTTAAGGATAACTTGCATATCACTAGCAGTAGCTCCGCAAGCTCATTTTTCAGTTCTATCAGTACTCTAGGGTGAATACCATCCGGTCCAGGAGATTTGCTACTCTTCAGTTTGCCGAACTGCCCCATTACGTCCTCCAGGTTTACCGTGAAGTCAGTAAGTTTCTCCAACTCGTCCGCTTGAAATACCATTTCCGACACCGATATCCCACCCAAATCTTCCTCGCTGAAGACCGAAGCAAAGAATTCATTCAGTCTCTCCGCTACGTCTTTGTCTTCCTTGATCGCCCCTTTTACCCCTCGGTCATCCAGCGGCCCAACCAATTCTTTTGCCGGCTTCCTGCTTTTAATATACCGAAAAAATTTTTTACTATGTTTTTTTTGCCTCTAATGCTATCTTTTTTTCGTAATCCCTCTTGGCCTTCTTTATCTGCGCCTTGCATTTGCTTTGACACTCCTTATGCTGCTTCTTGTTATTTTCAGACGGTTCCTTCTTCCATTTTCTGAAGGCGTTTCTTTTAGCCCTAATAGCTTCCTTCACCTCACTTTTCAACCAGGCCGGCTGTCTTTTGAAGTTCCGTCTTTCTTTTCTAATTTGCGGAATGTGTATGGCCTGGGCCTCCAGGATGGTATTTTTGAACAGCGTCCACGCCTGTTGTACAGTTTTTATTCTCTCAGTTGCCCCCCTAAGTTTTTTTTTTACCGTTCTTCTCATTTTATCATAGTCTCCTTTTAAAAGTTAACGCTAACGTATTTGACTTTCTGTGTACAGTTACTTCAAGGTCGATATCAAAAACTGATCAATTATGGTCACTGTTATCAAGCGGCCCCAGTACCATAACGTCCCTCACCAGATCATGCGCTCCACTAAGGACCAAGTCTAGAATTTTTCCTTCTCTCGTCGGCTCCTGCACCAGTTGCTCCATAAAGCTGTCCTTGATTTCATCAAGGAATTGTATCTCTGTAGCGTGTCCCGATGTTACATTTACCCAGTCTATATTTGGATAATTGAAGTCACCCATTATTATCACATTGCCCATTTGTTCGCGTCTCTGATTTCTTTTATCATTTCTGTGTCTACCTGCTCATCCTGGCGAGGCGGACGGTAGTACACTCCTATCACCGTTTTTTTCCCTTTTATACATGGAATTTCAACCCACAATGATTCAAAGGTGTGATTTGTGTCCTGCTGAATTTGTAATCTATCTGAGTCAAGGCTCTCATTAATATACAATGCTACCCCTCCACCAGTCCGGCCCACCCTATCACTACGATATACTTTGTACCCCGGTATGACAGTGTCCCACTGGTTATCCTCCTTCCACCAGGTCTCAGTAATGCCTATTATATCCAATTTTTCATTTAGTGCAATATATTCCAACTCTCCCATCTTATTTCTTAGACTCCTAGCATTTGCATATAGACATTTCAGAGTATGTTTGTTGTTCTTATTTGCATGATGCTTAGTACGTGACACTATTGATTTGACATCTTTTGTCTGATCTTTAGTTGTATTTAAGGGCACCTGGTCTACCACGGTCTGTTGTGCAACCTCACTATCCAGAAACCCTATCTTCCCTGTTTGTGAGGTATCTTTGCAAGATACCTTTTCCCGAACCATGCGCTTTTGAGCGACTGTCGGCCTCCCCCCATTTCTAGTTTAAAAGCTGCTCTATCTCCTTTTTAAATGCCGATGCCAGCAGCCTGGTCCCGCCCTGGTTAAGGTGGAGCCCATCCTTTCGGAATAGGCTCCCCCTTCCCCAGAATGTTGCCCAGTTCCTAACAAATCTAAAACCCTCCTCCCTGCACCATCGTCTCATCCACGCATTGAGACTCTGGAGCTCTGCCTGTCTCTTGGGCCCTGCACGTGGAACAGGTAGCATTTCAGAAAATGCTACCCTAGAGGATCTGGATTTGAGCTTTCTACCTAAGAGCCTAAATCTGGCTTCCAGAACCTCTCTCCCACATTTTCCTATGTCATTGGTACCCACATGTACCAAGACAGCGGACTCCTCCCCAGCACTATCTAAAATCCTATCTAGGTGACGCGTGAGGTCCGCCACCTTCGCATCAGGCAGGCAAGTCACCAGGCGATCCTCACATCCACCAGCCACCCAGCTATCTATATGCCTAATGATCGAATCACCACTACAACAGCTGTCCTAACCTTTCCCTCCCGGGCAGCACTTGGAGACATATCCTCGGTGCGAGAGGATAGTACATCCCCTGGTGGGCAGGTCCTGGCTACAGCAGTACTTCCTACTTCACCAGGGTGATGCTCTCCTTCTAGGAGACCTCCCTCCTCCAAGGTAGCACAAGGGCTACTAGACTGGAGGTGGGACTTCTCTACAACATCCTTGTAGGTCTCTATGTACCTCTCTGTCTCCCTCAGCTCCACCAAGTCTGCTACTCTAGCCTCAAGAGAACGGACACTTTCTCTAAGAGCTAGGAGCTCTTTGCATCGGGCGCAAACATATGACATCTCACCAACTGGGAGATAATCATACATGTGACACTCAATGCAAAAGACTGGATAGCACCCCTCTCGCTGCTAGACTGCTGACTCCATCTTAGTGTTTTTGAGTTTTTCAATAATTTAAAACTTGCTACAGTATTAAGGATATTAGCCTAATATAAAAGTGTCTTTTACTTTATATAGTATATTGTATGATTTATTTAGTATTTCCTTCTTAGATGGTGATGAAATGTATTTAAAACTCTATAAGAGCACTCCTTGCTTGTTACCCTAATTACAATAACTGACCATAAATGAGGCAAACAACAGGCAAGAGAGTAATCCAGGCACAGGTAAAGTCAATAGGCAGGCAGCAGGTCAAGAGATTAATCCAGGTACAGGCAAAGGCAGTAGGTAGGCAGGAGGTCAAGATAGTAATCCAGGTACAGGCAAAGTCAGTAGGCAGGCAGCAGGCAAGAGAATAACCAAGGCACAGGTAAAGTCAATAGGCAGGCAGCAGGCAAGAGAGTAATCTAGGTACAGGCAAAGTCAGCAACGAGGGACAAAGTAGATAAGAAGCAAACTACTGAGCAAGTAACACCTACCCAGTGCCGGTCTTAGGCAGAGGCGACCAAGGCGACCGCATACGGCCCCGCGCCTAAGGGGGCCCCGCACGGCATGCCTAAGGGGGCCCTGCGCTTAACTCTGCCTCGCTCGTGCCTCCGCTCCGACCTCTGCCACTGCTCGCCTTAGTCGCCTGAGATGATCCCTATTCCAGCGGCTCGGCCGCTCCGCTCCCGTCACCATCGGCGCGGCGCCCACTCCCGGCTTGGGTCCGCTGAGCCCGCCGGTCAGCTCCCGAGTCCCCGGACCCCGCGCGACTAACTGAGCGATGCCAGCGAGCCAGCCCAGGCAGCGATGGCCCCGCCCCCAATGGCGACAACAGACAGTTGCAGCGCGACGGCTCACCTCAGGCTCCAGCTTCCCGCTCATGTCCCCGCCTTCTGATGTATTTCCTGTTTCCGGACTTGAGGGCGGGAGTCACTGAGCGGGAAAAGCTGGAGCCTGGTCGGAGTTGACGTGAGGTGAGCCATCGTTGCTGACGCCAACAGTTGTGCACTTATGCCAAATCGAAATCGGATTCCATGCAGGCAGGAGATCAGAAGTGTCTCTCTCATCTAATGACGCTTGCGGACGGTGCAAGGGTTGGAAATGTCTGCCTCCCTGAGAGGAATTTGGCCCACCAACATTAGTTGCTGGAGAAGCTGAGCAAGTAAGATCTCCTGGCTTGGAAGAGGCTGGTTTCTAACATATCTGGGTTATTTTCACATAGATCTGCAGATATTTCCTCCTGATAAAAATTGTGGATGGCAATTAGCAGATTAGCTAAAACACTGCTTCCAGTAATTAATGATATGACCCCTCGAATTAATCATTTGGAAGCTAGACTGCAATCACAGGAAGACAAGATTACTAAGCTAAAATCTGAGAATGGAAATCATGAAGTAGCAAAATCTGATATAAAGTAGGTACAATCAGTTCACCAAATTGGTCTGCATAGGGCCCCGCACTTGCTAAGACCGGCCCTGCACCTACCAAAGTAGAAGCCGAAGCATGGAGTCCAGGAAGAGCTCAGTTCATAAAGTGCTGGCAATCTGACATCAACAAGGAACCAGCAAGGAGAAGGAGCCACAGCCATAGGAACAAGAGCAGGGGGAGGAGGAACTGGAAGACCAATAGGAGAGAAGTAAAGGAAGCCAGGCAGAGGGAGAGCAGACACAGGTGGGTGGAAACAAAGCAATCAAGGAGCCTGGAAGCCAGGCAGAGAGAGAGCAGACACAGGTGCATGGAAGCAAAGCAATCAAGGAGCCTACAACCACCGTCTCTCTGAACAAACCCAGGGAAGAACTACACACAGATGGCTTAGGGTTGTGCCAGTCAAGTGTGGCATGTCGACGGGTCCCCGCACAGCCCCGAGACGCCACTTGCATTGAGGTACTACTACTACTACTATTTAGAGGCGCTACAAAGTGTAGGGGACATGACAACATCACAGCACTAAGACCCTCTTGGTTGCTTTTCACAATTCCATCAGCATTTTCCTGGATCACCACTCCTCTGTGGTGGTGGTTTCCCTCGACCTCTCTTCAGCCTTTGATCTCATTGATCATGGTCTCCTGCTTTAACACCTACATTGTTATTGATATTTCTGGTATTGTTTTCTAAAGGTATCAAAGCTATCTCACTAACTGAATGTGCCAGACCGCTAATTTAGATTCCCACTCTGATATCTTTCCTATTCATTTCGGTGTCTCCCAAGGCTCAATTTTGGCCCCTACTGTATTTAATTTGTTAGTTCTTGAGCATGTTAAGTATTTTGTTTTGGTTACTATACAGAGGTGATTTTTTTTTTTTTGGATCGTCCATTTCTTGTGTATGCTCAAATTACTTACATTGTACTGTAGTAATTGTTTCCTGTTAGCCACACTGAACCTGAACTTGTTTGGGATCATGTGGGATATAAATGTCTCAAATAAAATAAATAAATATCTTTCTTGCCCCACTTCTCACCCTTATTCAGTGCAAAAACTGTTTTCCATACTGCTACATCGATGATATTCAGATCTTCTATCGTTTTTCCATTGGCCAAACCGATCTTTTCGATCTCAACACATGTCTCCATAAAGTATCCTCTTGGCTCAGTGACCACCGACTCTTCCTCAACACGAAGAAATGTGAAGTCATCCAATTTGCCAACCCTTTCACTGCCACTCCCTTTTCCTGCTTACAGATTACTGCCCACTCATGTACAAAGACTCTATTAAAATTCTTACATAAGTACATAAGTATTGCCATACTAGGAAAGACCAAAGGTCCATCAAGCCCAGCATCCTGTTTCCAACAGTGGCCAATCCAGGTCACAATACCTGGCAAGATGCCCAAAAAAGTACAAAACATTTTATACTGCTTATCCCAGAAATAGTGGATTTTCCCCAAGTCCATTTAATAATGGTCTATGGACTTTCCTTTAGGAAGCCGTCCAAACCTTTTTAAAACTCTGCTAAGCTAACCGCCTTTACCACATTCTCTGGCAACGAATTCCAGAGTTTAATTATACGTTGAGTGAAGAAATATTTTCTCCGATTCGTTTTAAATTTACTACATTGTAGCTTCATCGCAAGCCCCCTGGTCCTAGTATTTTGGAAAGCGTAAACAGAGGCTTCACATCTACCCGTTCATCTCCACTCATTATTTTATAGACCTCTATCATATCTCCCTCAGTAGCATTTTCTCCAAGCTGAAGAGCCCTAGCCGCTTAGGCCTTCCTCATAGGGAATGTCGTCCCATCCCTTTATCATTTTCGTCGCCCTCTCTGCACCTTTCTAATTCCATTATATCTTTTTTGAGACGTGGCGACCAGAATTGAACACAATATCAAGGTGCGCGTTGCACCATGGAGTGATACAAAGGCATTATACATCTTCATTTTTGCTTTCCATTCCTTTCCTAATAATACCTAACATTCTATTTGCTTTCTTAGCCACAGCAGCACACTGAGCCTTGGCATTCTTTTTGATAACCGCCTGAATTTGAAGCCCCAAATCAGCTTATCACTCACTCCTCCTACTATTGCTCTCCTTTGCATTCATTCTGTCTATTCCTTGCTCCCACCTGTCCTCAATCCCTTGCCCTATTTCTCAGCCTGGTAATTACTCATCTCACTTTACTGCAAGTCCCTTACGTCGGTCTACCTTTTTTATTATCTTAACTGTTCAATCCATTGCTGCTCATTTACTTCACAACTCTAGACCTTTTGACCATGTCACTCCACGTTTTCACTCTGAACACTGGCTAACTCTCTCTACACATATCCATTTCAAAACCCTGACTCTAATCTACAAAGGCTGCCTCCCCACGTCCCTGGATTATCTGTACGCCTTCATATCCCTTATACTGCCTTCTCGTTCATTCTGCTCATCCAGTACAGGTCAACTCTCCATTCCCCCTCCCTCTGTGATCCACCTTGATATCACATGTGCCTCTGCCATCAGCTACATTGGAGCTAGCTCTGAAACTCCCTTACCACTGTCCTCCGCCTTGAATCGTCCAATGCCAATTTCAAATCAGTGCTAAAAACTAACCTTTTCATGCTTGCATACCCCCCAAATTTCTTGACCACTACTGTCTATTATCTCTCTCCTCTCTCCATTGTCCTTCTATGTTTGATTTCATGTGACTCTGTGGCAATTTTTCTTTTTAAACCACACTGTACATCAAGCCTTGGTAAATAAATAAATAAATAATAAAGCTGTATGACTTTACCACATCTGAAGTACAACTGTACATTCTAGAAGCTTTCAGTGTCCTCCTTTTTTTTTCTTGTTTTAACACAGCTGTGAGTTTTGCAGGACCTGTTAGAACAGCAAAGAAGGATCCAGTTTGTTACACAGTCCCCTTGAAGGCTGACAGCCTTTATATTATTTACTCTTCTCCTTAGCAGAGAAACAAGAGCCAGGTTTCCCAGGAGAGACGCTCCTCCTACTTACACTCCCACAAGGTAGGAACAAACTAAACCTACAGGATCAACATGGTATACAGTAAACACGAACAGGTTTACTAAAGATTACTAAAGGAATGTGAATGTTTTAATATGTTAAAAATAGAGAACACCTTTTTTCCTTTTTGATTGATAGAGGAAGGACAGGGCCTTCAAACACTAAACAATCTGCATTCTGACCCTATTATTAATAGTCTACTACCAAAGGGGTCTTTTACTAAGTTGTGGTATAAAGTGTCCTTAGCACACCCCTTATGCGGTTTTTCCTACAAGCTAAGGCCATTTTTACTGCAACAGTAAACAAATTTTCCTTTTTTTTTTTTTGCCATTAATAGCCATGTGTTAATGTCACCATTAGCTCGTGACCATTAAAAAAAATTACCATGTTAGCACTTACCGACACCTATTTTGTAGGAGGTAAGGGTTCATGTGATAATCCTGCGTTAATCACTTACAGGCAGATGATCAAAAGCAAACTCCAGTGCTAGAGGCTGTTAGCACCATACTAGTGCCAGCGTTTGCTACCGCCCCATGATCAGAGCCCTCAAGCGCATGAAACACGCTCGAGGGCTCTTTGCGCAAGTAGTATGCAAATGCATGCAAAACAGGGCTTAGCGCATCATCGCCAATGATCAGCGGTCAGCGCGCCAACAATTTGGGTCGCTGGCTGCCTAGGCAAACCCTACGCCAGCTCCGAGCTGGCATTAGGGTTGCAGATCATTGGGGACGGAATGGTGAGCCCGTGTCCAGCCCGTTCCCCCCCAAAGCAAACCTGCCAACAGGGGGCTGGAGGTCCAGCGGACCTCCGGTCCCTCCCCCGACGATCCCACCCCCCCAGGTTCAGGGAGGGCTGGAGGTCTGGTGGGTCTCTAGCCTCCCCAAACCCCCAGAAAATGGTCCCTGGTGGCCGCCGGCCAAACCACCCCCCCCCCCCAGCGAGCGACAGGGGTGGGCTGGAGTTCCGGCGGACCTCCAGCCCACCCCAATTCCCCCCCCCCAGCGTTGTCAAGAATCCCTGCTGGTTCAGCGTAAAAAAAGAACCCCCTCCCTCCCAGCGAGCGACGGGGGGGGGGACCTCCCCCAACTCTCCCCCCCAACGTTGTTTGAAGAATCCCTGGTGGTCCAGTATAAAAAAGAACTCCCTCCCGGCCCCCCTACCTTAGTTGGAGGAGGGAGGTAGCCTGCCACACTCCTCTTCCATGGAATGACGCCGCCGCAAAATGGCGGCACCCAGCTCCGCCCAGTGCATCCTGGGATGCACTGGGCAGGGCTACAGACCATATAAGGGAGCAATTCCCTTATATGGTCTGTAGCCCCTCCCTGAACCTGGGGGGGTGGGATCGTCGAGGGGACCGGAGGTCCACTGTGCCTCCAGCCCCCGTTGCTCGGGGCAGGGGTAGTCAGAGACTGGTGGTCCCATGGACCTCCAGCCCCTGTGTTTGACAGATTTGGGCTTTTGACAGCCTAGACCTGTCAAACAAGTGCGGGAGGATTGTGCTGAGCTCATGCTTGGCACAATTCGCCCGCAGTTCTACCCCATGATCAGAGATAATTGCGCTGCTTAAATTTGCATGCATTATGTCTGATCATAGGTCTAATAGTGCCCCGCACTGTTCCAGCGCTATTTTAGAGCACTGTTTGGAACAGCGCAGGGCTTTTGATCATCTGCCTGTTAGTGTATGGTAATGTAGCTGTGTTAACTGATTAGCGCAGATATGCCCCTCAGCACAAAAATTAAAAAATTATTTTTTAGCGTGCAGGTAGCACATACAGATTAGAAATTTACTGCTGGACACCTGAGTATGTCCCGTAATGAGACATTTTAAGCTGTGGTAAGCACACGCTAACGTTTATTTCAGCATAGCAAAAAGGATCCAGAGTTTTAATTCACACCTGATTAGTTATTCAAAATATTTCCAGCAAAAACTTATTTGCCAAGATGCATAAATAAAAATATTCATATGCTATATTGGAAGAAAGCAGTAGAGTCTCAAAATTCTTTGAGATGTTTGTAAGGGTGAGTCCCTGTGTATGCGCAGATATTGATGGGTATCCTTACATCAGGGGTCTTCATGGTGACTAAAAACTGACCTGGTGCCTAGGTTTTGTCCCTGCTAGCAGTTACTCTCTCTCCCCTGCTGGGCCCAGCTGGCATCAGCGTCTCTCTCTATCATCCTTCCCTTCCACTCCCCGGGAAACTTGCCTCTGATCCTTACCGACAGTGGCAGTCTTTCAGGACATGCTGCTATCACCAGCGTCAGGGCTTTTCATCTGCCAGTCCTGCCTTCTGAGGTAACTTCCTGCTTCCGCAAAGGCGGGACCCAGCAGAGCTACGTGTCTTGAAAGGCTGCTGCTGCCACTGCCACACTGCTGACAGTGAAGATCAGAGGCAAGTTTTCTGGGGGGAAGGGTGACAGAGAGAGATATGTTGGAGGAGGCACAGAGAAGGCCTCCAGTATTCCATGTACAGAATTAATTTTTAATTTTTAGACAGGGAGAGATCAAGATTTCTCCCCTTCTGATCATGAGAACAGTTTTTGCTGGAAGCATTTCACTCTCCCCCCACTCTTGCCCAGCCAGGTAAT
Organism: Microcaecilia unicolor; assembly: GCF_901765095.1. NCBI lineage: Eukaryota > Metazoa > Chordata > Amphibia > Gymnophiona > Siphonopidae > Microcaecilia > Microcaecilia unicolor. Next base: position 354,333,107 of record NC_044032.1, on the reverse strand, counting down.
TGTAAACCTGCCTGCCCATGACCCATAAGTGTGGACAGGCCTCAGGGAATTTGGGCGACAGAGTTCTTTTCCATGTCTTTTGTAGAGGGGCACTTCAAAGCAAGAGAGAATTACTTTTCTGTAACCATGAGAAAAACAACACTTGCAGAAACTTCCTTTTTTTTTTACTTTTTAACAATTTTATTAATGACTCAGTATAAACAATACAATATTCGTAAGTCATATACAGAACACAGCATGAACAGATAAATGACCGATAATCATGACAAAAACATTGATCGTCACATTTTTCCCCCCAATAACTCCCAACCTACCTCCCCCTACCTAGACCTCAGTGTCCCCTTCCCCCATCTTCCCTCCCTACCCTGCCTTACCCCTCTAAAGTTCTCCCCCCTCCCCCATACCACCCCTCCCTTTCTCTACCCCATTCCAGGCAGCAACATGTCTCCAATTACCCATGGAAATTGATTACTGTATTAACCAAGTCTCTTAGCTATCTTTGCTGGGTCCAGGCTTAGTCGATTTAAAATGGAACTTCGGGCCCTAGGGGCCAGAATATTAATATACGGTTCCCATGTCAGGTAGAATTTACGTTGTGTTTTAGGTTTGTAGTAGGAATCTCTCAACTCCAATAGTAACAGCGGGTGCCACCTATTGTGCCATTGCCAAAACGATGGTGCTTCTAACTGTGTCCAGTTAACTAAAATGCATTTCTTCCCCACTACACACGCTTTATAAATTAGCAGATTATAGCAGACAGTACTGTTTCCCTTCAGCAGGTCGACCCCCAGAAGGGCCGTCTCCGGCGTTAATGTCACCCTCCGCCCCAGGACGTCCCCTAAGAACTTCGCTATTTGCTCCCAGTATTTGGATATCTCTGGGCAAGCCCACATTGCATGATAATAAGTATAGTAGGGAGCCCCACACCTGCAACAAGTAGGCGAATCCGCCCTGCCCATGTGATATAATCTCGACAGTGAGGTGTACGCCCTGTATATACTGCGTCCCTGGCACTCCCTCAGTTCCGCACTACTTTTTCTTTTATTTGCCTCAAGCTACTCAGCAATAAGCTGATACTAATTTGTTTCTGTATGTCTGCTGTCCACTTTCTGGCCAACTTTTCAAGGTTCTTTTTTGGTCGACTTACTAGCAGCCTTTTGTGTAGCATTGAAATAGAAGCTGGATCTGTTGTTGGCATTTCATATAGTTCATTGAATTTGGAGGCCACATCAACTTCCAAGAGGTGTGTAGGCAACGTGTGAATGTAGTGGGAAACCTGTTTAAAGGCATATATCTCTGCCCATGTATTAGAGTCTAGGTTCAAGGAGTCCATGGACTTAAGGCGCCCCTCCCTGTCCACAAAATCATCTACCATATGAAGCCCTTTATCCCCCCAACCCCTGATACGCTTATTCTCTAGCCCTGGTTTAAAGGCTCCGTTACCTCTTATGGGCAAAAGTTTACTAACATGTGCATCAAAGGACCAGAGCCTCGCTATCTCTCCCCATATCAGCCGCATCGGTTTTATCAAAATACTTCTACGTATATAAGTAGGCAAATCCAAAGCTTCAGCCTGTAAGACATAGTTAAAATGCAAAGGACGCATCCAATCTGCCTCCATCTGCAGTGGTGTGTGACGCGAATCTCCCTTCAACCAGTCTCCCAGGTGTCTTAACATACAGGCTCTATTATACCACCATAAGTTCAAAATTCCAAAACCTCCTGTATTCCACCCATCCATCATACTGCCCATACTAATCTGCGGTCTTTTCTTATTCCAAAAAAATTTTGATAACAGGCCAAGCAATTTTTTCCAATCACCTTTTGTGAGGCTTAGTGGCAAAGTCTGAAAATAATAAAGCCATTTGGGAAAAATGATCATATTGAACAATGAAATTCTACCCAAGAGCGACACCGGTAGCCCTCCCCATCGATCCAGAAGTAATTTGGTAATTGAAAACAACTTGTAATGTTCAATTGATACAGTCTCCTCGGATCACCCAGCAGTTGTATACCTAGATATTTAAATACTTCTTCTGTTCTTTTCAATGGACAGTTAAGCTGCGACCACTCTGCATCAGACATATATAAGGTCTGAGCCTCGGACTTATCCAGGTTAAGACGAAAGCCTGAATATTCCCCAAACTCTACAAATATCTCCAAAAGCGCTGCCAAGGATGTCCGAGGCTCCTGCAATACCACCAATAAATCATCTGCAAAGGCTGCCAGTTTAAATTGTTCCCGGCCCACCTCTACCCCCCCTCACCTCCGCCATAGTCACAATATCTCTAACCAGAGGATCCATTACCAAAACAAATAGAAGGGGCGAAAGGGGACAGCCCTGTCGTGTACCTCTCTCTATCGGAAACAAGTCTGAAACTGTACCGTTAACCACTACTTCTGCCACAGGCGCCTGATACAAAGCCTTAATGGCTTCCACTAAATAACCTCTTATCCCATAGGCCTCCAATGTCGCATACATAAAGGACCAATTAACCTGATCAAATGCTTTTTCAGCATTGAAACTCAACAACAGTGCTGGCCTGGAGTCCCTATGTATTGCCTCTAGAGCTAATAGAATCTTCCTCATATTACATGCTACTGATCTCTCGCGAACAAACCCAACCTGCGGCTCCGCTATCAGGGATGGCAAAACTCTAGCCAGCCGATTCGCCATGATTTTAGCAATCAGCTTTGTTTCGAACGGCAATAAGGAAATAGGTCGATAGGAACCCGCTCTATCTGGATCTCGACCTGGTTTAAGCAGCACAATTATCTGCACTTTCCTCAAAGTGTCCGGCATTGTTCCTCTCTGTATTATGGTGTTAAACACCACAGTCAGGCATGGGACTATGTCATTTATCATCAGTTTGTAGAATTCGGACGTATAGCCATCTGCCCCCGGTGACTTGCATAAAGGGCTATTTCTAATACACCATCTCACTTCCTCCTCATTAATCTCAGCATTAAGCATTTCTCTTTGCGTTTCTTGTAGTTGAGGTAGCTCCTGACCCACCAGGTAAGAAGCCGCCTCAAGCCCGGTGTCAGCCGGTGATGCATACTTCCTTTTTTTTTTGCCTAGAACAATAGATCAAATACTGTATCTCACAAAAGGAAAGCAATAGACCCCCCTTTGAGAAACAGACCTCTGGAGCCAGGTAGCAATGGCTTTTATTGTGTATTTCCTTGAACACAAGAGAATCTATGTTCTGACATGTCCCCAAACACAGGATCTGGGCTGTCAGGTGAGAAATATATCACCTCTAAAAGGGAGCAGTCAAACTCTTGTCTCCTCTCTTTAGAATAAGAATAAGGAAAATACTGAGACAAAAGATCAAAAGTTCTGACAAATATATTCTTTTGTGGGAAAACTGTAAATATGACCAGAAGAGAGATAATGATCCAAAACATTTTGTCACTTTCTGACAACAGAACAAATGCATCTTCTAAGGAAATGTAAACATATGCTATGTACCTCTTTGTTGAAAGGAGATCCTGACTGTATCTGCAAAATGCTAACTAGGGGGGAACATCCTCCCCTCCCTCTTACTCCTTTGTACTGTAAGGAAAAACCCTATATAAACTTCTCTGTAAGACAGGAAAATGGTCAGCGTACATCTCTTTTGGCCCCACGCCAGGGAGTCTGAAAGAATGTCCTGACCTTTTCCACTGAACTTCCATTTCTGTACATGTTCTTCTTTCTGTCCTGTTCTGTATACTGTATCTATACTATTTCTTATTTTTTTTCTAATTTTGGATAAAGAATAAACCTGTATTAACCCCAAGAAGCTTCTTTTGGTTCTTTTTCCTTTTTGTTTCTGGTTGTTATAGTTTTAATAGACTTTACCAGCTGTCCGGGTTTCTATGATACCAGTTGGAGGTTTTGTCTGTGCGAAGTAGTGCTGGTTCTGTTTGGGCTCTGAGACGCAGCACGAAAAGGCACAGATACTAAACTCGAGGGGGGAGGGATGAGGGAGAAAGATATATTGGACGCATGGCGGGAAGGAGAAGAATGAGATGTACTAGACCCTGGGGTGGGGGGAGGGGCTGGAGGGAGGGAGATGTGCTAGACCCTGGGTTGTGGTGGGGAGGCAGGAGAGAGATGGAGATAGCTGGACCCTGGGGTGGGGTGAGGTGGGGGGCTGGAGAGCGATGGAGATTGCTGGGCCCTGGGATGGTGAGGAGCTGGAGAGAGATGGAGATTGCTGGACCCTGGGGTAGGGGGCTGGCTGGAGAGAGATGGAGATTGCTGTGCTCTGATGTGGGAGGGGGATGGAGAGAGATGGAGCTAGCTGGACCCTTGGGTGGGTGGGGGGTTGAGCGAGATGAGGTGTGTTGAACCTTGGTGTGGGAGGGGGTCTGGATAGAGATGGAGATTGGTGAATCCCGGAGTGGAAGGGTCCTATAGAGAGATGGAAATGTGCTAGACCCTGGGGTGGGGTGGGGGAGCAGGAGAGAGATGGCGATTGCTGGACCCTGCAGGGGGGGAGCTGGAGAGAGATGGAGACTGCTGGACCCTGCGAGGGGGGAAACTGGAGGGACAGGGAGATGCGTTCCCCTTCCTGGCAAGTTTAGCACAAGAGGGGAGAGGGAGAGAGAGATCAGACTGGGGGAAGGAAGGGAGAGGGAAATCAGTCTGACTGGGGGAAGGAAGAGACAGAGACTGGATCAGGGTTTGGAACAGAGGAGGAGAGATGCTGGATCCAGAGATGGAGAGAGGAAGTTATGCCAGACCACGAGAAGGGTCAGGGGAGAGAGAGGGAGAGATGCTGGACCTGGGGTATGAGAAGAAAGAAAGAGAGAGAGAGGAGGGACAGGGCATAGACAAGAGATGTTGGACACGAAGTAAGAATAGAGACAGGGACACAGGGCAATGGTTGAAAAGGGGTGGGATAGGAACACCAAGGGGCGCTGTTGATCACAAAGGGAAGGATAGGGATACAGAGGGGCAATGTAGAATTAAGGGGAGGATAGGGATACTAAAAGAGCAGATGCAAATAGAATAGATAGGAACAGGGAAAATGAAAAGAGATGCTAGAGAGGACAGATAGGGACATGGAGAAAAGACGGATGCCAGACATGGAGAGAGAAGAAATATCGAATAGACAGGAGACCTTGGAAAGGCAAGAAAAACAGAGAAAAGCAGAAGAGACACAGACCAAATTGAATGGAAAAATAAAATGCTCAGACTACAAAGGTAGAAATTTGTTTGTTTTTTTTCTTTTATTGTATATAACCAAACAAGTATTTATTATGTCATACTTTAGAGTGGAGGAGTGGCCTAGTGGTTAGGGTGGTAGACTTTGGTCCTGAGAAACTGAGTTCAATTTCCACTTCAGGCACAGGCAGCTCCTTGTGATTCTGGGCAAGTCACTTAACCCTCCATTGTCCCATGTAAGCTGCATTGAGCCTGCCATGAGTGGGAAAGCGTGGGGTACAAATGTAACAAAAAAATAATAATATAGGCCTAAAGTTTAAGAACCTGTAATGTCATATAACTATCAATTTGCTCTTACTCAAGATATTGTACTACACACAAACATTTCTGGTGTCCAAGGCTACTTCCGGCTACACTACATAAGGGGTCAATATGCAGTGCCTTTTCTTTATCCAAGAACTTTGAACGCAGGCAATGGTGTCTTTAGGGAGATTAGTGCTTAGTGCAGTTGCCAGTCCATGGACCCTCTCATTCTGTATTTCCATCATAACCTACCCCTCTGGATCTCCCTCAAACAACTCAATACCCGATGCACAAAGCGTAACGTGTTTGGAACATTTGGTTTTAGACCAGTTGTAGTCGCCTAAAGCAAGCCGTTATTTAGTGTGTAATGCACAAAGGGGTTCTGCATCCATTTTACGTTCCCATAGCAGCTACCAAACTACTCTATGCAATGAGCGCATTAGTATTAAAATAAGCATTCTGAGTCAATTCACAGCCCCGAGCACCTACCTTTTAACGAGCAAAGTTTTGGCAGGTCTGGGACCTTTCCTTAATCGGGGAGCCAGTCTGCATGCACTGTACCAGTGTAAGCAGATTGCTCTCCAGAAGTAGGCGCTCAGGAGACCCCCGACTCACCTTGACTCCCCTCCCCCAGACCTTTTAAAAACTCCCTGGGTGGTCCAGTGGGCTCTCAGCCCCCCCCCTCCCGAGCAAAAAATGGACCCCCTTCCCTACAGCTCCATCCTCTCCAAAAATCTCCATGGTGGTCAGTGACTCACCGCCCCTCCCTCCCATCCACATACCTCTAGAGTTGGGAGGCGAGTAATACCTCTTCTCTCCTGCCATTGGGCCTGCTTTTTCAAAAGAGTGGCGCCCATCCCCTGCATCCTGGGATGCACTGGAGGGGCTAAGCACCACATAAGGAGTTTTTTTCCTTATATGTTGCTTAGCTCCTCCTAGTGCATCCCAGAAAGCAGCAGGCAGGGGGCTGGGTACTGCCACTTTGAGAAGGCAGGCCCAGAGGGAGGAGGCATTGCTCCTGCCCTCCTGTCCTGTCTCCAACTCTAGAGGTATGTGGAAGGGAGGGGTGGTCACTAGAACAATCCATGGAGCTTTTTGGTAGGGGCGGGGGCTTGAGAGGAGGGTCCACTGGACCACCAGGGATTTGTTGTTGGGGGGGCCAGGATGGGGTATACGGGGGAAGGGTTGGGGTTCACTGGACCACCAGGGAGGTTTTCTGGAAGTGGAGGGGAGGGAGGTCCCTAGGCCACCATGGAGTTTTTGACTTAGGTGTGGTGGAGTTTTTTGACTTGGGGGTGGTGAGGGTGGTGTCCCTCTGCCGCATCCCGCCCACTGTGATACAACTTCCTGTTTACACAGGGTGGAATGTGGCAGAGGGAAAGCCCAGGAGGCCTGGTTGAATTGTTGCTGGGCAGCAACAGTAATGTAAGATTGAAAGTGCCATGGTGGGGGTTAGAGAAGGAAAGGAATAGCACTGCTGCCTGACCTGTGGAGAGGGAGAGGGGGAGGGGGTGAGAAAGGAGCAAGGGATGCTGGATCCTGCATGGCTGGGGTGCCACCATTGCTGGGTGAGTCTCAGGTGAAAGTGGGTGGCTCCATCCGTGACTATGCCCCTGAATACAGGACTATTTGTACGTCTAAGAACTGGCTGTTTGTTTTCTTCCTACCTGTGAAGTGAGCAGGATTCTCCAGTCCCCAACCCCAACATATTAATAAGTAGTTTATGTTCACTGTTAACCTGCTGTGTGGACCTCCGTTGTAAGGGCTCGGGGCTGTCCTCATCCACATTCCCACATAAGGGCTGAGAATTCATAGACAGTTACCATGTAAGAGCCAGCTATGATAATCTTGCACAATTATCGCACTGTATGTGCTGGAATCCACTGAAGGAAGGTGCTGGACTACAAGGACTGCCACAAAGCATGAGACATGTTACCTGGTGCTTCTCGAAATAGAACGGGCTGCTCTTCATCATCATCATCGTTGGCACAGAGAAAGTAGCTGGAGTCGTAGGAATGCTCAGGGTCTGAGGCACATATCATCTTTTCCCCTTTAAATATGTGCTCACAGGTCCATGCCAGGACCTATATTTAAAAACAAACCTCTCATCATTTTATAGTGAACTTAAGTGTCTCTAGTGCATATGATCTTTAAATGACCAGAGCCAATTTCCATCTAAAAAGCTGTCTGGTCATGGATCTGTTGGATTGACGTTTACCCTGTGATGTTTAATCTGTTCTGCTTGTAGACTGTTTGGTCAACTGAGTCATGGCTTTTAAGTGGCAGACTGTATACAATCAATAAGACATTCTTTCTTGCAAAATTGCAGTACCATGCCTCTCTGCCTCTGAACTTTCTACTACTGTTATGACTCTGCCCCGGTATCATGCTCTCATTCATCTCGCCCCTGGTGGTCAGACCCTGATGGTCGCAATGGACCTGTTGATGGTTTTACCGGTTCCAGAAGTCATGCCGGTCCAGTCCGGATTTTGTAGCCTGCCAGTTGGTCCTCGAGACATTTTGGAACTAAGCTGTTTCCGTACCTGGTGAACTCCCTGGCTGCTGGCCTTATTAACCACCTGGAAGTGTTTCTAGTTTGCCTTGCAACAGAGGACCTCAGAGGTGTGTCTTCTGTGGTTGTTTTTGCTGTGCTTTTGCTACGTTCAGTTTCTGCCTTTGACCTAGTGCCTGGACCTGGACTTCGATTTTGCTTGCTGCCTGCCTTTGGAACCTTTGCCTGGACTGGACTCTGACTTTACTTGCCACTTGCCTTTGAACCTTTGCCTGGACCTGGACTCGGACTTGCTTGCCGCCTGCCTTGGAACCTGTGCCTGGAGCTGGGACCTTGACTTTATTTGCCTGACCCCGGTTCTGCTGGGTTTGTGGACTATCTTCCTGTTCTCTGCTGTGGCTTCTGTTCCGGTGGGTGTTCCTCCTGCCGCTGCCGTCCTTGGCAGTAGCCCAAGGGCTCACTATCCAGTGTTTCGTGTGAAGCGTGACAACTACCTCAGCAACATCCTCCGTTATGCTAGGTTCTAACATGCTCTCTGCCCACTATCTCAGACCCCTTTATATAGATACTGTCATTCTATTATAAATTACCACAAAACTCTGTCTAAACCTTTACTGCCACATTACAGTGTATGGGTGGACTCCAGGACTCCATGTAGGAGAGATCCACAGCTACAGTTAAGGTGACATACAAGAGAGGGTGATATTTATAAATTCACTGTATGTATACTAAAAAAAAAAAGTGGGAAGGTGACAACAGATCTGGGCCTGTAAGTTAAATTGCAGTTCTCTCAACCAAAGCACACTTGAAACATAAGAACATAAGCGCTGCATACTGGGACAGACCGAAGGTCATCAAGCCAAGCATCCTATTTTCAACAGTGGCCAATTCTGGTTACAAATGCCTGGCAAGAACCCAAAACAGTACAATCCTTTTATGCTGCTTATCCTAGAAATAAGCAGTGGGTTTTCCACAAGTCCACCTTAATAATGGCTTATGGACTTTTCTTTTAGGAAGTGATCCACACCTTTTTTTAAACCCTGCTAAGCTAACTGCTTTTACCACATTGTCTGGCAATGAATTCCAGAGTTTAATTACACACTGAGTGAAGAAAAATATTTTCTCTGATTTGTTTTAAATTTACTACTTTGTAGCTTCATTGCGTGCCTCCTAGACCTAGTATTTTTAGAAACAGTAAACAAGTGATTCAGGTCTACCCGTTCCACTCCACTCGTTATTTTATAGACCTCTGTCATGTTTCCCCTCAGCTGTCTTTCTCCAAGCTGAAGAGCTCTAGCTCCATTAGCCTTTCCTCATAGGGCAGTTGTCCCATCCCCTTTATCATTTTTGGTACCCTTCTCTGTACCTTTTCCAATTCCACTCTATCTTTTTTTTAGAGGCGATGACCATAATTGCACACAGTATTCGGGGTGCGGTCACACCATGGAGCAATACAAAGGCATTATAACATCCTCATTTTTTGTTTTCATTCCTTTCCTAATAATACTTACATTCTATTTGCTTTCTTTTTTTTTTTTTTTTTTTTTTTTTTTAATTTAATTTTCAAACAAAAGAAAAAAGCACAACTGGGCCTTCAAGACTCAACAGGAGTTTTTTATTTAGATCAGACCCGACACGGGCCGTGTTTCGGCGTAAACAACACATGCCTCAGGGGCCAACAATGAACATATAAATTACAATCAAAATAAAATATAAAAACATAAATATAAACAATACTCATAGAAAAACACATACATAATAAAATAAATAAGCATCTGCATTAGTAGTAACATAAAGTATAAAGAACTATATGTAAACATACTCATAAAAGAAAACCTACATGATAAAATGATAAGCATCTATATGAATATAAAGCGAAGATACTTACCTGTAGCTGGTATTCTCTGAGGACAGCAGGCTATTGTTCTCACAATTGGGTAGTCGTCCTCGGACGGCCCAGGAACTGGAAAAAGAATTTTGCCAGCAAAAATAAAGATTTCAGGAACATTCCGTCATGCGAGCAGGATGGACTGCGCATGCGCGAACGGCTTCCCACCCACACCACGAGCGTGTCCTCCTTAGTTCAATCAAAAAGCATATAAACAGGAAACAACCATAATAAAAACTCCAAAGGGGAGGAGGGCGGGTTTTGTGAGAATAATCAGCCTGCTGTCCTCGGAGAATACCAGCTACCGGTAAGAATCTTCGCTTTCTCCGAGGACAAGCAGGCTGCTTGTTCTCACAATTGGGGTATCCCTAGCATCCAGGCTCACCCAAAACAATGAACATTGGTCAATTGGGCCTCGCAACGGTGAGGACATAACAAAGATTGACCTGAAACCAAAATGAACTAACTGAGAGTGTAGCCTGGAACAGAATCAAAGTGGGCCTAGGGGGGTGGAGTTGGATTCTAAACCCCGAACAGATTCTGCAGCACCGCCTGCCCAAACCGACTGTTGCGTCGGGTATCCTGCTGAAGGCAGTAGTGAGATGTGAATGTGTGGACTGATGACCATGTCACAGCCTTGCAATTCTCTTCAATGGAGGCCGACTTTAAGTGGGCCACTGACGCAGCCATAGCTCTAACATTATGAACCGTGACATGACCCTGTAAGGTCAGCCCAACTTGGGCATAAGTGAAAGAAATGCAATCTGCTAGCCAATTGGAGATTGTGCATTTTCCGATGGCAACTCCCCTCCTGTTGGGATTGAAAGAAACAAACAACTGGGCGGACTGTCTGAAGGGCTTGGTCCGCTTCACGTAAAAGGCCATGCTCTCTTGCAGTCCAAGGTATATAAACTGCTTTTGCCAGGGCGGGTATGAGGACGGGGGGAAAAAATGTTGGCAAGACAATTGACTGGTTCAGATGGAACTCCGACATCACCTTAGGAAGGAACTTAGGGTGCGTGCAAAGGACTACTCTGTTGTGATGAAATTTGATATAAAGTGCCTGAAGCTCACTGACTGTACGAGCTGAAGTAACAGCCATCAAGAAAATGACCTTCCAGGTCAAGTACTTCAGATGGCAGGAATTCAGTGGCTCAAAAGGAGCTTTCATCAGCTGGCTGAGAACGACGTTGAGATCCCATGACACTGGTGGAGGTTTGACCGGGGGCTTTGACAAAAGCAAACCTCTCATGAAGCGAACTAAAGGCTTTCCAGAGATAGGCTTACCCTCTACATGGCGATGATAGGCACTAATCGCACTAAGGTGAACTCTTACAGAGTTGGTCTTGAGAGTCTTGAGACCAGACTCTGACAAGTGTAGAAGGTATTCAAGCAGGGTCTGTGTAGGGCAAGAAAGAGGATCTAGGGCCTTGCTGTCACACCAGATGGCAAACCTCCTCCATTTGAAAGAGTAACACCTCTTAGTGGAATCTTTCCTAGAAGCAAGTAAGACTCGGCAGACAGCCTCTGAAAGACCCAAGGAGGCAAATTCTAAGCCCTCAACATCCAGGCCATGAGAGCCAGAGACTGGAGGTTGGGATGTAGAAGCGACCCCTCGTTCTGGGTGATGAGGGTCAGAACACACTCCAATCTCCACGGTTCTTCGGAGGACAACTCCAGACGAAGAGGAAACCAGACCTGATGAGGCCAGAAGGGAGCAACCAGGACCATTGTTCCTTGGTCTTGCTTGAGTTTCAGCAAAGTCTTCCCTACTAGACGTATGGGAGGATATGCATACAGAAGGCCTGTCCCCCAAAAAAGAGAAAAGCATCTGATGCTAGTCTGTTGTGGGCCTGAAGCCTGGAATAGAACTGAGGGACCTTGTGATTGATTTGACTGGCAAAAAGATCCACGAGGGGGTGCCCCATGCTCGGAAGATCTTGCAGACTATGCCTATGTTCAGTGACCACTCGTGAGGTTGCATTATCCTGCTCAGTCTGTCGGCTAGACTGTTGTTTACACCTGCCAGATAAGTAGCTTGGAGAAACATGCCGTGACGGCTTCCTGACACAGAGGGTGAGATCTGGTGCCCCCTGCTTGTTGGTGTAGTAAATGGCAACCTGATTGTCTGAATTAAGATTACTTGGTTGGACAGCCGATCTCTGAAAGCCTTTAGAGCATTCCAGATCGCTCTTAATTCCAGAAGGTTGATCTGCAGATCTTTTTCCTGAAAGGACCAAGCACCTTGAGTGTGAAGCCCATCTACATGAGCCCCTCACCCCAGGAGGGGTGCATCTGTCGTCAGCACATTTTGTGGCTGAGGAATTTGGAATGGATGTCCCAAGATCAAATTGGTCCGAATTGCCCACCACTGCAAGGAATCCGAAAGTCGGTGGACAGTTGGATCACATCTTCTAGACTGCCTGCAGCTTGATACCACTGGGAAGCTAGGGTCCACGGAGCTGATCTCATGTGTAGACGTGCCATGGGAGTCACATGAACTGTGGAGGCCATGTGACCCAGAAGCCTCAACATCTGCCTAGCCATGATCTGTTGAGACGCTCGAACTGAAGACACTAGGGACAGATTGTCTGCCCTCACCTCGGGGAGAAAAGCTTGAGCTGTCTTTGTGTTCAACAGTGCTCCAATGAACCCCAATTTCTGAACTGGGGTGAGATGGGTCTTGGTATAATTGATCATGAACCCCAGTAGCTCTAACACATGAATAGTCATCTGCATGGACTGTAGAGCACCCACCTCCGATGTGCTCTTCACCAGCCAATCGTCGAGATAAGGGAACACATGGACTCCCAGTCTGCGTAGCGACGCTGCGACTACAGCCAGGCATTTGGTAAACACTCTGGGTGCAGATGCCAGATCAAAGGGCAGTAGACAGTACTGAAAGTGCTGCATTCCTAGCCGAAATCGAAGATACTTCCTGTGAGCTGGGAGTATCGAGATATGGGTATAAGCATCCTTTAAGTCCAGAGAGCATAGCCAATCGTTTTCCTGAATCATGGGAAGAAGGGTGCCCAGGGAAACCATCCTGAACTTTTCTCGGACTAGATAATTGTTCAGGCCCCTTAGGTCTAGGATGGGACACATCCCCCCTGTTTTCTTTTGCACAAGGAAGTACCTGGAATAGAATCCCAGCCCTTCTTCCCCTGGTGGAACGGGTTTGACCGCATTGGCCTTTAGAAGGGCGGAGAGTTCCTCTGCAAGTACCTGCCTGTGCTGGGGGCTGTAAGAATGAGCTCCCGGTGGGCAAGTTGGAGGTTTTGATATCAGACTGAGGGTGTATCCTACCGGACTATTGAAGAACCCACCAGTCGGGGGTTATAAGAGGCCACCTTTGGTGAAAAAACATCAACCTCCCTCCTACCAGCAAGTCATCCGGCACGGACACTTTGATAGAGGCTATGCTGAACTGGAGCCAGTCAAAAGCCCGTCCCTTGCTTTTGCTGGGGAGCAGAATGGGCCTTAGACGCACGCTGTTGATGAGAACGAGCGCGCTGGGGCTGAGCCTGGGCAGGCCACCGAAAAGCAGAATAGGAATAGGGAGCACTTCTCTTCCCTCCAAAAAACCTCCTAGATGAGGAGGCTGTAGCAGAAGGCACCCGGTGGGAGAGAGAATCCATAGCATCATTATGCTTTTTAATCTGGTTAACAAGATCCTCTACTTTTTTCTCCAAAAAGATTGTCCCCCGGCAAGGAACATCCACCATCCGCTGCTGGACAGAATGATCCAGGTCAGAGACACGCAGCCATGAAAGTCTGCGCATCACTATACCTTGAGCAGCGATCCTGGATGTTACGTCAAAAGTGTCAAAAGTACCCCTGGCCAGGAACTTGTGACACACTTTCTGCTGCCTGACCACCTGGAGAAAAGGCTCGGCCAGTTCTGTAGGGAGTATCTCAACCAAGCTGGACAGTTGACTTATTGAGTCCCACAAGTGTATGCTCGTGAAGAGCTGGTATGACTGGATCTTGGACGCGAGCATAGCAGCCTGATATGTCTTTCTCCCAAAAGAATCAAGAGTCCTAACTTGTCTGCCTGGGGGCGCTGAAGCATAGTCTCTAGTACTCCTGGCTTTCTTGAGAGCGGAATCCACCACCATGGAATTGTGGGGTAATTGGGACCTCATCATTCCAGGTTCACCGTGGATCCGATATTGGGATTCTGCTTTCTTGGGAACCACAGGGCCAGACAGAGGGGCAGACCAGTTTCTCATAAGGACTTCCTTCAGTACCTTATGGAGAGGGACTGTCACAGCTTCTTTAGGTGGAGAAGAATAATCCAGGACTTCCAACATGTCAGACCTGGGCTCATCCTCAAGATGAACTCGATGCCCGATCTGACTGCGGCAAAGCTTCTGCCACCAACGTCGAAGGGGAGTCAACCTGGGTGGCAGCCGACGCAGATGCTGCAGGCGGCACCGGGGTCGGAGGACCTCACTACAGGTGAAGGGCCAGGCACCGCTACAGCAGATGACACAGCAAGCACCCTGACATCAAAGCTGATTGTCACAGTAAGCCTTCCAGAAGTTCTGGAAACAAGGTCCGAGTACGCTCGTCAAGAGCTGCCATTGGAAAAGACTGTGGGGCTGGTGGAACAGGCGGTGTCAGAATCCTTGAAGGCTCGGGAGCAGGTACCGGGCTGCCAGAAAACCGACGCATCGGCACCTCTGGTATCGAGGGGGAGCAGTCCTCTCGGCGCCGACACTTCTCGGTGCCGACTCTCTCGATGCCCTGGAGCTCCCGGTACCGTGCGTCGAAGGAGAACGATGATGGTGCTTCTTAGCCTTCGCTCGACGCCCGTCATCAAGACTCCTCGGTATTGACGAGGAAGACGTGGAATCCTCACGTCTCCTCGGGGCCGGGGGGCCTGCATAGCAGGAGGCCTCGAGACAGGTGGAGACCCACTCGACATCTCACTGCTCCCAGCGCGAATTGTCTCTCAGTAGCCATTACCTTGCTCCCCGATGTCGATGCTCCTGTCGATGACGATGCTGACGCCGCCAACCTTGCACCGATGTCGATGTTGACGTCGAAGGACCGGACCCGGCTCCAAAACGTTTTTCCCGTTGAGCCTCTCGAGACGGTTGGGTCCGTTTCTTCATACGAAGACACAGACTACAAGCGGCTGGGCTATGGTCGGGCCCAAGGCACTGGATACACCAAGCGTGGGTATCGGTACCTGAGATGGTCTGGTTGCAACCGAGTATACGTTTGAAGCCGCTGGGTGTCTTCGATGACATGGAAGAAAACACAGCCTCTGCGAAATCAAACGATGTTATTGTGCCAAAAGGAAGGGCAGAAAAAAGGGGAGATCCCGACCGAGCGGCCTAAAGGTGGCTGCGTGAAAAAGGAAAGGAAACTTTAAAATGGCAAAAAGACTAAGAAACTAAGGGAAACTAATATTTTTTTAGATATGTTTAGAAATAAAAGAAAGACAAAGAAAGCGAACAAGGATTGCAAAAGAAGTCTTCGTCCTGGGCCGAACGGAACGGAGCAAAAACACTGCCACACCTAACCGCGGAGAAAAAAAGACTAAGGAGACACGCTCGGCTGTGGGCGGGAAGCCATTCATGCATGCGCAGTCCATCCTGCTCGCACGACGGAACGGTCTTGAAAGTCTTTATTTTTTGCTGCAAAATTTTTTCCGGTTCGTAGGCCACCGTGGACGACGACCCAATTGTTAGAACAAGCAGCCTGCTTGTCCTCGGTGAATAAACATTAAAATTGTAAAACATAATTCATCACTGTTTATGCTGAAACCCGGCCTGTGTCAGGTCTGATCTAACTAAAGGACTCCTGTTCTCCTCAGTCTTGAAGGCCCAGTTGTGCTTTTTCTCGGTTTGCTATTTGTGTATACTGTTCTACCTTCGCTGGTAGAATTTTCAATACATATCTCAACAAGTACCTAAGAATTTCAATACTGGGAAAGACCAAAGGTCCATCGAGCCCAGCAATCCTGTTTCCAACAGTGGCAAATTGAGGTCACAAATACCTGGCAAGATCCCAAAAATGTACAAAACATTTTATACTGCTTATCCAGAAATAGTGGATTTTTCCCCAAGTTCATTAATAACTGTCTATGGACTTTTCCTGTAGGAAGCCATCCAAACCTTTTTTAAACTCCGCTAAGCTAACCGCCTTTACCACATTCTCTGGCAACGAATTCCAGAGTTTAATACACGTTGAGTGAAGAAATATTTTCTCCGATTCGTTTTAAATTTACAACATTGTAGCTTCATCGCATGCCCCCTAGTCCTAGTATTTTTGGAAATCAAACAAAATAAAACATGGAAAAGAAAATAAGATGATACCCTTTTATTGGACATAACTTAATACATTTCTTGATTAGCTTTCGAAGGTCGCCCTTCTTCCTCACATCGGAATAAGCAAATGTGCTAGCTGACAGTGTATATAAGTGAAAACATTCAAGCATTACTATGACAGTCTGGACAGGGTGGGAGGAGGGGGGTGGGTAGGAGGTATGCATGGGGACATCAAAGCATATCATTGATATTCTAACAGGATGGGTGTGGATAGGTGAGGGAAGGGTGATCAACAGAGACATACAGCTTTATGGTTTATAATGGGCTAGGAACCCCAGATCCTTGTAAGTCCTTTCTGTTGGGTGTTTAAAATATTCAATCATTCTGACTTCAAAGGTCTTACGTTCTTGTATGGTTTTAAAGTTACCTTTCAGGATTCTCACTGTGAAGTCACTGGTACAGTGTCCTGGTCCTGTAAAATGTTTGACCAACAGGCGTCCGGGAAACCCTACTGGCACCAGTATGTTCATGTGATGTCTATGTAAATTGAATCTTGTCTTAAGCATCTGGCCTGTTTCTCCAATATAGCATCCTTCGTTACATTTTTTACACTGAATGATATATACCACATTGGAAGATGAGCAAGTGAAAGATCCCTTTATGTGAATATCTTTCCTTTGTGGATGACTTGGGGTCCTGTGAAATATTTTGGCATAGTTTGCAACTGGATAAATTACAGGGAAGTGTGCCCTTCTGTTCCTTTTCAGTCTGTGATGGAAGTTTACTTCTGATTAGCTTGTGTTTTAAGTTGCTTATTTCCGATCTGAGGAAGAAGGGTGACCTTCGAAAGCTAATCAAGAAATGTATTATGTCCAATAAAAAAGGTATCATCTTATTTTCTTTTCCATGTTTTGTTTGATTGCTATTGATAACCTTAAGAGTGGACTAACATGGCTACCACACTCCTCTACTTACAGAGATAATTGGAAAGCATTAAAAAATAACAATTCACACACATAATTTAGGAAAATATACATCAATCCTTTCGTCCACTAATCAGGAAATCAAGATATAAGAAAATATTCTAAAAAAAAAAAAAAAAAGTTCCTAATACAGGTAGATGCTCCCTCCGATTACTGTCTCTAGCCTGCCATATACGTTCAAGAATTAGTTATGACATTTAATTCCTCCTTAGCTTCTAGAAAATCAATTAGCTGTTGTGAGTCAAAAAATTGAAATTGTTTACCTTCATACAATACAAAACATAAACAAGGAAAAAGTAAAACAAAATTGGCTCCTAAGGCTAACACTCTAGGCCATAAGGCCAAGAAAGCCTTATGTCTCATCTGTGTTTCTCTTGAAAGATCAGGAAATATGTGCACTTTTGAGCCTAAGGAAAGTTTTCAAAACTGCATTTCGATCAGGTTCAAAGGCAAAAGTAACCAACATAGTAGTTCTCTGTGTAATCACGTCCAAAGAGGTTTCCAAAAAGGAGGTAAGATTCATATTGTCCACCTCTCGCTTGTGAGAGGGATCTCCCATAGATCTTCCTGAGCTCCAAATATATTGAGCTCGTATAATAGGAGGTAATGAATCTCCAGCCATCCCCAGGACCTCAATAGATATTTTTTAACCATATCCAAAGGAGAAATCAAAGGTGACCTGGGGAAGTTGAGAATCTCAAGTTATGTAGAAAATTCTTATCTTTAATTGAGACACCGTCTACATTCTCTAAGGTCTGTATTCTAGATTCCAAACATTCAACCTTCGAGGACCTGCTGAGCAGTTACCTGTGCTTGAATCAAGACCGCATCAGAAATAATCTTAATATCTTTAGAATTCCCTCTATCACAGACTGTAAAGAAGAATGTGTGTCATAAATAATATCCCAAAGTGACTCCAAGGTCACTACGGCTGGTTTAGTTATCCCCCAAGGTGGTAAAGGGAAGGGAGATAGACTTTCCACCTGAGAGAGAGTACTCACAATTCCAGAAGGCAATATCTTTAATGCTGATTCAATAATAGTCTCTCACCCAGAGTCTATGATCTCTCTTGCTGTTGATGCTTTCTCTCCTTGTAAACCTGGTTCCATAGGCCTTTGCTTCCCAGGCAACAAAAACATCGGCAGCATTCTCACTCCTCGGCTGCGGTGGAGCCGTACGCTCGATGGGGATCAAGGATGCCCCATTCACGCTGCTAACTGACGCCAAAGTGTCAGTTTGGGCAGAGGGAGACGAAGTCTTTGGGGGACCACAGAGGCTCCAAAAGAGTCCAGCGTCATCTGCCTCATCGCTAGAACTGTACTGGGAGTCAAGGGAGCTCCCTAACCTTCCCTCTCTGCTTGCCCATCAAACACCATGGGCTGGGAGGCACACTGAGGACAAATGAGCTGGAACAATCAGAGGAGCGACTGCAGGGGCATCTGCCTCAAATCGCCATCTTGGATCCCTCTCTTTGCTTTCTTAGCCGCCACCGCCGCCACCTGAGCAGAGGGTTTCAATTTATCATCAATGATGACACCTAGATCCCTTTCCTGGTTGGTGACTCCTAATGTGGAATCTTGCATCACATAGCTATAGTTCGGGTTCCTCTTTCCCACATGCGTCACTTTGCACTTGCTCACATTAAATGTCATCTGCCATTTGGATGCCAAGTCTCCCAGTCTCTTGTAAGGTTCTCTTGCAATTATTCACAATCCACTTGTGATTAAACAACTTTCAATAACTTTGTGTCATCAGCAAATTTAATTACCTCACTAGTACTCCCATCTGTAGATCATTTAAAGCAGCAGGTCCCAGCACAGACCCTGTGGAACCCCACTATCTATCCTTCTCCATTAAGAATACTGACCATTTAACCCTACTCTCTGTTTTCTATCTTTTAACCAGAAAGTGAAGTTAAAGATTTTATTACTCACCAAGAGAAAGTCACAATTACCAATTTTAACCTCTCAAATCTTTATGTACCACCAACCCACAATTTGGAGGGACAATAGACACCAAGGCTGCATCTTGTGAAAGCAATCAGTTACTTTATTTCCCCTACTTACCAAATACAAATACAGTCAGTAATTGCTTCCGAGAGAGAGACACTGCTGTATAGAAATGCTGTCTGCGTCCAACATCTCCACAGAAGTAGGAAATAAAATCACTTATATATGGTAAACTTAACATTGAGTCTATGGGATATATGTCATTAGACCTACCTTTTTTCATCTTCCTCAAAAAGAATTATCTAGCCACTTTTGACCATCTGTTTTCCTTATGTCCAAACTGGCTAAACCACATTATCCTGTTTCAAGCTGACTTGCTCCTTTTCTTCCTTTTTGCAAGCCTATTTTTACACCTAGACTGTTCTTATCAGATCATGAGATTCTGGGTCACACAAATGTCAGTCTTGTCATTCTTGGCCTGTTTGGGCCTTACCCAGTGGTGTGCTGAAGCCTGCTCGCACAGGCTCGCAAGAGGTGGTTGTTAAATTTTTAAAGGTCTTGTGAGCCGGTTATTCTGGCAGGCGAGCCGGCTCTCCTCCCTCCCTCCCTCCCCAGAGTTACAGGGTCCCAGACAGACTGTACATACCTGAAGTTGTCCAGTGGATTCTTCGGGGCAGGCAGGAAAGATCCCCCGTCTTTCCTGCCCGCTGCCAGCGCTGACCCTCCCCCACTGCTGGATCGCTCTTTACAAATGGCCCGCCAAGACGCCACCCTTGTAAGTCACGGCAGCCATTTTGAGAGCGATGCAGTAGCGCCGCGGGAGAATCAGCGCCGGCAGTGGGCAAGAAAGACTGGGGATCTTTCCTGCCTGCCCCAAAGAATCCACTGGACAACCTGGGTGGCTGGAGGGGGGGACAGGGGAGCGAGGAGAATCGCTGGGTATGGGTGGCTGGAAGGGGGAAAGGGGAGGGAAGAGAATCGCTGGGTATGGATGGAGGGGGGGACAGGGGGAGGGAAGAGAATCGCTGGGTATGGATGGAGGGAGGGCAGGGGAGAGGAGAGTTGCTGGACATGGGTGGATGGAGGGAGGGCAGGGGGAGAGGAGGGTTACTGGACATGGGTGGATGGAGGAGAGGGCAGGGGGAGAGGAGGGTTGCTGGACATGGGTGGAGGAGAGGGAAGGGAGAGAGAAGAAATGCTGGACATGGATGGAGGGGAGGGAAGAGTGAGGAAGGAGATGAGATGAGGGAAAGGAAGAGAGGAGAAAAACTGCACATGGATGAAGAAAATAGGCAGAAAGCTGGATCCCACTGGACAGTCAAGTCTGCGGAGGACCCAGCTTTTACTCAGTGGCGTAGCGAGGGCGGGGGCAGTGGGGGCGGACCGCCCCAGGTGCCAACCAATGGGGGGGTGTCCTGTGCTCTGGTCTGCCGATGCCCCGCTTCCCCTAATGATTCATCATGATGCGGCGCCGGCACGCGAGCTTTATACCTGCACGCAGCGCTGCTTGTCTCCTGCTGCTTCCTCCACTTCCAGACCTGTCCAGCGGCTCTGCTCTCGATGACGTCACGACGATGCCTCCTCCCCCTGCGCGCACGTCAATGTGCCTGCCCTTGTGGTGTTGTGGAGGCGAGCCTGCTGGCGCTGCCTGAAGAAGGGAGCATAATCGTGAGTCGTGTCTCGCCGTCTCTACAGACTCCCGATCGGGTCTCCGAGTCTTCTCTGGCCCAGGTGCTGAGGCTCTCTGCCTCTGACTGCCCTGACTCCACTGTGACTGCCCTAAGCTTCCACCCCTGCCCTGGCCTTTCCTGCACTCACTGCAGTGGCTAGTGGCTGCTGCACTCCGTCCTCCTCTCCAGGCTCCACCCCTGCCGTCCACGGGCCATGCCACCAGCAGAAGAGAAGAAGAAATCTCTCTCTCAATCAAGTCTTTATCCAGGTAATGGCCCAGCCCCCGCAGCATGGATCTTTTATTTATTTATTTCAGCTAATGCTGTTGCAGTCACAGTGCTGAAAGTCTAGAAATTTGATGAGGAGCACTAGACCAGCAAGCTGCAGTCGGGTGGGGGGGGGGGGGGGTGTTGAGGGGTCATAATAATAATGTAAAAGATCAGGACAGGGGGGATGTTGAGGGGTCATATTCATAATGTAAAAGGTCAGGGGGGGACAAGAACACTACTGGATGGGAGAGAAAGTGGGCATGATGATGATGGATGGAGCATGGAGGGAACAGACAGAGGGGCGGACGGCGCTGGAAACGAGAAGAAAGGGCAGACCAGACACTGAATGGAAGAAGAGGCAAAGAAAGGAGGTAGATGCTCTGATGCTGGATGGAAAGGGGCAGAGAGGGGGGGTATACACGGAAGGAAGGGAGAGAACGAGCAGACACATATGCGGCTGGATGGAAAGGGGCAGAGAGAGGGGGGGTATACATGGAAGGAAGGGAGAGAACGAGCAGACACATATGCGGCTGGATGGAAAGGGGCAGAGAGAGGGGGCAGACTCTAGATGGAAAGGCAACCAATGGATGAAAAGGGACAGGGATAGACACTGGATGGAAAGGGGCAAAGAAAGGAGGCAGATGCTGGATGGAAAGGGGCAGAGAGAGGGGCAGACTCTAGATGGAAAGGCAGCCAATGGATGAAAGCTATATTTATTAGCCAATAAAAATATATTATTTATTTTACATATTTGTTTTATTTCTATTTTATTTCTATATTCTATTGTTAATTTGTAAAGTGGTGATTGTTGGTATTTGTTAGTTTTTTCAAATTTACATCTGCTACCTATATTTTGCACAGTACTAGGGGACATGCATACATCATCACTATCACTGTTTCTGCTTCCATGGTGTTGCATTGTATGCAGAGTCTAGTTTCTAGGGGCTTTAGTTTACATTTTCTCAACATATTTCTGTCTTTAGTTTGTGCTTATTCTATACTAAGTTAGAGTGTTTCTATGAAAAAGAAATGTTTTTCCGTTGGCATTGACTATGCAGGATCTGTGATCTGTACTAGTCCTAGGTACATCCTTGTGTGACACCTCACAGTTATAAGTGGTTAATCTTAGACGCCTTCATGGCCACACCTCTCCTACTCTCCTCCGCTCTCTTTTACTCCTTCTCTTACTCTCAGCCGGTGACATCAATCCTAATCCTGGCCCCCTCACCAACTATTATCCCATCTCTACAGATCTCACCGCGACCTCTCTAACCTCATCTCTATTTCTCTACTCCCCTCCTCTTCTCTGCCCTTCTCTTGCGCCCTATGGAATGCCCGCTCTATCTGTAACAAACTCGCCTATATCCAGGACCTCTTTATCTCGCGTCACCTCCATCTGCTCGCCATAACAGAAACCTGGCTCTGCCCTGATGACTCTGCTTCAGTCGCAGCCCTGTGCCATGGCGGTTATCTATTTTCACATACTCCTCGCCCTGCTGGCCGTGGGGGCAGTGTTTGGACTACTTCTCTCTCCCTCCTCCAGATTTCAACCCCTTCTTCCACCTCAATCTCACTGTTTTTCCTCCTTTGAAGTCCACTCTATCCGCCTTTTCTCTCCTCTGCCTCTTCGAATAGCGGTCATTTATCGTCCCCCTGATAAGTCCCTTTCATCCTTTCTCAGTGACTTTGACGCCTGGCTTGCCTTCTTCCATGATCCTTCCTCCCCCTCTCTCATTCTTGGTGCCTTTAATATTCCTGCTAATGATCCTTCCAACTCTTATATTTCCAAGTTACTCACTTTAACGTCCTCCTTTAATCTCCAACTATGGTCCCACCTCCCCCACTCATCAAAATGATCACTGTCTTGAACTCATCTTCTCCTCCAACTGTTCACCCTCTAGTTTCCTTGCCTCTGATCTTCCCTCCTCTGATCACCATCTTATAACTTTCACACTTAAATCTCCTCCCTCCCAGTCCCGTCCTATCTTATCTAATTTATCTAGGAATCTTCACGATATTGACCCTTCATCTCTATCCTCCCATGTTTCAAACCTCCTCTCTACTGTGGCACCATCCATGTCTGTCAACGAGGCTGTTTCTTCTTACAACAATACTCTATCCTCTGCCTTAGACACTCTTGCACCTTTGATGACCCACCCTGTAAGGCGTACAAAACCCCAACCTTGGCTGACTTCTAATATCCGCTACCTACGTTCCTGTACCCGCTCCGCCGAACGCCTCTGGCAGAAATCTCAGGCCCTTGCTGATTTCTTACACTTTAAGTTCATGCTGACCTCCTTCCAATCTGCTCTTTTACGTGCCAAACAGGATTATTATATCCAACTGACCAACTCTCTTGGCTCTAATCCTCAACTTCTCTTCACCACATTGAACTCTCTCCTCAAGGTGCCCCCTCCCCCAACTCCCCCTTCATTATCTCCTCAGACCCTTGCTGAATTCTTTCACAACAAGGTTCAAAAGATAAACCTTGCTTTCTCTACCTCACCACCTCTCCCTCCACTAGTCCGTTCCCCTCTCTTTCCTTCCCCTCATTCCCTTTCCTCCTTTCCTGAAGTTACTATTGAGGAAACTACACTTCTCCTTTCTTCCTCAAAATGTACCATCTGTTCCTCTGATCCCATTCCCACCCACCTTCTTAATGCCATCTCTCCTGCTCTTATTCCTTTTATCTGTCACATTCTCAACCTCTCACTTTCCACTGTGACTGTCCCTGCTGCCTTTAAACATGCTGTGGTCACACCTCTCCTTAAGAAGCCTTCACTCGACCCTACTTGTCCCTCTAATTACCGACCCATCTCCCTCCTTCCTTTTCTCTCCAAATTACTTGAGCGTGCTGTTCACCGCCACTGCCTTGATTTTCTCTCCTCACATGCTATTCTTGACCCACTACAATCTGGTTTTCGCCCTCTCCACTCAACCGAAACTGCGCTTACTAAAGTCTCCAACGACCTATTACTGGCTAAATCCAGAGGTCAATATTCCATCCTCATTCTTCTTGATCTTTCCGCTGCTTTTGACACTGTCGATCACAGCATACTTCTCAATACCCTGTCCTCACTTGGATTCCAGGGCTCTGTCCTTTCCTGGTTCTCTTCCTACCTCTCCCTCCGCACCTTTAGTGTTCACTCTGGTGGATCCTCTTCTACTTCTATCCCTCTGCCTGTCGGCGTACCTCAGGGTTCTGTTCTTGATCCCCTCCTCTTTTCTATCTACACTTCTTCCCTTGGTTCATTAATCTCATCCCATGGCTTTTCCTACCATCTCTATGCTGATGACTCCCAAATCTACCTTTCTACCCCTGATATCTCACCTTGCATCCAAACCAAAGTTTCAGCGTGCTTGTCTGACATTGCTGTCTGGATGTCTGAACGCCACCTGAAATTAAATATGACCAAAACCGAGCTTCTCATTTCCCCCCCCAAACCCACGTCCCCGCGCCCCCCGTTTTCTATTTCTGTTGATGGCTCTCTCATTCTACCTGTCTCCTCAGCTCGAAACCTTGGGATCATCTTTGACTCTTCTCTCTCCTTCTCTGCTCATATCCAGCAGATTGCCAAGACCTGTCGTTTCTTTCTTTACAACATCCGTAAAATCCGCCCCTTTCTTTCCGAGCACTCTACCAAAACCCTCATCCACACCCTTGTCACCTCTCGTTTAGACTACTGCAATCTGCTTCTTGCTGGCCTCCCCACTTAGTCACCTCTCCCCTCTCCAGTTGGTTCAAAACTCTGCTGCCCATCTCGTCTTCCGCCAGGGTCGCTTTACTCATACTACCCCTCTCCTCAAGACCCTTCACTGGCTCCCTATCCGTTTTCGCATCCTGTTCAAACTTCTTCTACTAACCTATAAATGTACTCACTCTGCTGCTCCCCAGTATCTCTCCATACTCGTCCTTCCCTACACCCCTTCCCGTGCACTCCGCTCCATGGATAAATCCTTCTTATCTGTTCCCTTCTCCACTACTGCCAACTCCAGACTTCGCGCCTTCTGTCTCGCTGCACCCTACGCCTGGAATAAACTTCCTGAGCCCCTACATCTTGCCCCATCCTTGGCCACCTTTAAATCTAGACTGAAAGCCCACCTCTTTAACATTGCTTTTGACTCGTAACCACTTGTAACCACTCGCCTCCACCTACCCTCCTCTCCTCCTTCCCGTTCACATTAATTGATTTGATTTGCTTACTTTATTTATTTTTTTGTCTATTAGATTGTAAGCTCTTTGAGCAGGAACTGTCTTTCTTCTATGTTTGTGCAGTGCTGCGTACGCCTTGTAGCGCTATAGAAATGCTAAATAGTAGTAGTAGTAGTAGTTAATCAAAAGAAGCTAGAATATATATCTAGGAATTAGATAATATACAGATTAAAAAGGGGAAATGTACAAGTCAATTCACTAACACATAGCTTCGAAAAAGTAAAGTTTTATAAAGAATTTCTAAAATCCCTCTCCTTCTCTGCACATATTCAGCAGACTGCTAAAACCTGTCGTTTCTTTCTCTACAATATCAGCAAAATTCGCCCTTTCCTTTCTGAGCACACTACCAGAACCCTCATCCACACTCTTATCACCTCTCGCTTAGACTATTGCAACTTGCTTCTTACAGGTCTCCCACTAAGCCATCTCTCTCCTCTTCAATCTGTTCAAAATTCTGCTGCACAACTAATATTCCGCTAGTGTTGTTATGCTCATATTAGCCCTCTCCTCAAGTCACTTCACTGGCTTCCTATCCGTTTCCGCATACAGTTCAAACTCCTCTTATTGACCTATAAGTGCATTCACTCTGCAGCTCCTCAGTACCTCTCCACTCTCATCTCTCCCTACATTCCTCCCCAGGAACTCCGTTCACTGGGGTAAATCTCTCTTATCTGCACCCTTCTCCTCCACTGCTAACTCCAGACTCCATTCCTTTTATCTTGCTGCACCATATGCCTGGAATAGACCTCCTGAGCCGGTACATCAAGCTCCATCTCTGGCCGTCTTCAAATCTAAGCTAAAAGCCCACCCTTTTGATGCTGCTTTTAACTCCTAACCCTTATTCACTTTGTTCAGAACCCTTATTTTATCATCCTCACTTTAATATTCCCTTATCTCTTGTTTGTCCTGTTTGTCTGTCCTAATTAAATTGTAAGCTCTGTCGAGCAGGGACTGTCTCTTCATGTTCAAGTGTACAGAACTGCGTACGTCTAGTAGCGCTTTAGAAATGATAAGTAGTAGTAGTAGTAATTATAAGAAAGCAAAAGATGGTTAGAAATATCCATTCCACCAACTGGTTCATATTTATTCTGAATTTCTTAAAGACATTTGAGGTGGGATACAAACATGAAACGACATCGACTCAGTGGAGCACAACAAAGAAAAATTAAAAAAGCAAAAGAGGAGGCGACTGAAGCAATGTCTGGATCTATGTTGAAATATGTAATGCCTTCAACATCGCATATAGGTAATGAAAATTTGGAAGAAGGTGGCGCATCCAAAGCACCTATACTAGAAACAACACAAGATGATTCAGATGACACAGGGCTGAAAGATGACAATGAATCATCATCATCTATAAGCACTGATAATGAGGAAGAGAAAGGAATTGATAGCAATGGAGAAGAAAGAGACACTAGTAGTAGAGACCAACAAGAGTTTGAAGAAATGGCAACAAATTATATTTTACTTTATTGTGATATCGCTTCTTGGCCAATACCGGTCCCAGATAACTTGAGAGTTAATCTGGTTAAAAGGGGAAGTGAACCTCTTCAGAATAAAGTCGGACCTTTCTCTGCAGTTCAACGAGAAGGAAAAAAGAGCAAAGGAGGCAGTCAACATTTAACAACTTAATGTTTTTATAAATCTTTACCAATGGGTGAAAAAGTGTTTAGAACTTGGATGATTTATTCAAAATCAAAAAATAGTTTGTTTTGTTTTTGCTGCAGACTGTTTGCAGATAATGAGACAAAAGCTGGAACATCAGTTTTTATAATTGGCTTTAAAAACTGGTGGAAGTTAAATCCTAAAGTTCCTGAGCATGAGATATCTGAACATCATCTGTCCTGCTTAGAAAAATGAAAGACCTTGGCAATGGGACTTGCAACTCCAAAAAACTATTGATAAAATCCATCAAGTGGAAATGGATAAAGAGAGAAAAACCTGGAGAGACATTTTACATAGTCTTTTGGATGTAATTATGTTTTTGGCCAAACAAAACCTTCCTTTCCGTGGTCACAGAGAGGCTATGTCTCCAGCAAACAAAGGAAATTTTTGGGAGTTGGTAGGATTACTCTCAAATTATGACCCAATTTTGAAGGAACATTTTGTAAAAATCAGTCATACTGTTCCTTCTGAAAGGCGATTGACTTCGTACTTATCTCCAACAATTCAAAATGAATTCATTCATCTTCTGGGAAATTATGTCAAAGAAAAAATAGTAGCAAATATTAAAAAAGCAAAATACTTTGGAATTCTTTTTGATAGCACTCCTGATGTTTCATACACTGATCAAATGTGTGAAGTGATCAGATATGTCCATATTGAAGATGATAAAGTTGAAATAACGGAATCATTCTTGGGCTTCTTTCCTATTTCCGGGAAGACTGCTGCTGAACTCACAGAACAGATCTTGAAACAACTGGATAGTGATGGACTGGACATAAACCTCTGTCGTGGTCAAGGATATGACAATGCTGCAACTATGGCTGATAATTCATGGTGGTGTTCAGGCAAGAATCAAAGAAATTAATCCCAAGTCTTTATTTGTGCCTTGTGCAAATCATTCTCTGAACCTTTGCAGAGTTCACTCTTTTGGAAGTGTTTCTTCATGTGTGACATTTTTTTTGGAACTTTGGAAAAAATTTACTCATTCTTTTCAGTCTCAACTCATTGATGGGAAGTGCTGCAGAATGTAGGTGTAACAGTAAAAAGACTTTCCCAGACAAGATGGAGTGCTCATTATGAAGCTGTGCGTGCAGTAAAGACACATTTTGAAAAGTTAATCTCTACCTTTGAAGTACTGTGTGATCCAAAAGAAAATGTAGATACAAGAGTATCAGCTCAGATTTTGCTCCCTGCTGTGTGCGATTTTTCTTTTCTGAGTTATCTTTTTCTCTGGTGTGAGGTTTTAGATGAGGTAATTCAGACACAAAAATACTTGCAAACAGCCGGAATCAGCCGTGAACAATGTACAGTGAAAATGCAAGCTTTAAAACTGTTCCTTGAAGATCAGCGCACAGAAATTGTGGAGAAGGCCATTAACTATGCAACAACAAAATGTAAGGAAATGGACATTGCCATAGAAAAACGAATCAAATTTCGAAGAAGAATGCCTGGAGAAACAACAAAACATGCTGGTCTTACATTGCCAGAAGAAATCAAAAGGGCTATGTTTGAATGCCTTGATCGTTCTCACCAAGAATTGAAGACTCGTTCTAAAGCAATGGATCAAATGATGTCAGTGTTTGCTATCATTCAGCCATTCTCTCTGATTTTTGCAGAAGAAGAAAAACTTCGTAAGCTTTTACCAAATATAGTTGAAGTTTATGATGATTTTTCTGGTGAAGAAGTTTTAGTGGAAATCTTTCGACTGCGGAGACATTTAAAACCGATATGGTTCTCCAAGCAAGTGGCTGAGAAAATAAAGGCTAAAGAGTTGGCGTTCCAGAAATATAGACAATCTCAAGAAGAGGAACACGGGGAGGAATACCGGATGAAACTGAAAGAAGCCAAGAGAGAGGTACGTCTGGCGAAGGCGCAAGCGGAAGAACAAATGGCTAGAAATGTAAGGAGGGGCGACAAAAATTTCTTCAGATATTAGTGAAAGAAGAAGGACTAAAAAGGGAATTGTGAGACTAAAAGATACAGCGAACCGCTATGTAGATAATGATGAAGAAAAAGCCAATTTACTAAATAGCTACTTTTGTTCGGTTTTCACTGAAGAAAATCCTGGAGAAGGACCGCGAGGGACTGGCAAAAGTACACCTGAGAATGGAATGGATATAGCACCGTTCACGGAAGAGAGTGTGTATCAACAACTTGGAAAGCTAAAGGTGGACAAAGCCATGGGACCGGACGGGATCCACCCCAGAATATTGAGGGAGCTCAGAGAGGTCCTGGCAAGTCCTCTTAAAGATTTGTTTAATAAATCCTTGGAGACGGGAGAGGTTCCGAGGGATTGGAGAACGGCGGAGGTGGTCCCTCTTCACAAAAGTGGGGATAGGGAAGAAGCTGGAAACTACAGGCCGGTAAGCCTCACTTCGGTTATTGGAAAAGTAATGGAAACCATGCTGAAGGAAAGGATAGTGAATTTCCTGGAAGCCAATAAGTTGCAAGATCCGAAACAACATGGTTTCACCAAAGGGAAATCGTGCCAAACGAATCTCATTGAATTCTTTGACTGGGTGACCGGAGAATTAAATCAAGGACGTGCTATGGACGTCATCTACTTAGATTTCAGCAAGGCTTTTGACACGGTTCCCCACAGGAGGCTCTTAAATAAACTAGACGGCCTGAAGATAGGACCCGAAGTGGTGAACTGGATTAGGAACTGGTTGACGGACAGACGCCAGAGGGTGGTGGTCAATGGAGTTCGCTCAGAGGAGGGAAAGGTGAGTAGTGGAGTGCCTCAGGGATCGGTGCTGGGGCCGATTCTGTTCAATATATTTGTGAGTGACATTGCCGAAGGGTTACAAGGTAAAGTTTGCCTTTTTGCGGATGACACCAAGATTTCCAACAGAGTGGACACCCCGGAGGGTGTGGAAAACATGAAAAAAGATCTGAAGAAGCTAGAAGAATGGTCTAACGTTTGGCAATTAAAATTCAATGCAAAGAAATGCAAAGTGATGCACTTAGGGAGTAGAAATCCAAGGGAGACGTATGTGTTAGGCGGAGAGAGTCTGATAGGCACGGACGGGGAGAGGGATCTTGGGGTGATAGTATCTGAGGACCTGAAGGCGACGAAACAGTGCGACAAGGCGGTGGCGGTAGCTAGAAGATTGCTAGGCTGTATAGAGAGAGGAGTGATCAGCAGAAGAAAGGAGGTTTTAATGCCCCTGTATAAGACGTTGGTGAGGCCCCACCTGGAGTATTGTGTTCAGTTTTGGAGGCCGTATCTTGCGAAGGATGTTAAAAAATGGAAGCGGTGCAAAGGAAAGCTACGAGGATGGTATGGGATTTACGTTCCAAGACTTATGAAGAGAGGCTTGCCGACCTGAACATGTACACCCTGGAGGAAAGGAGGAACAGGGGTGATATGATACAGACGTTCAAATATTTGAAAGGTATTAATCCGCAAACGAATCTTTTCCGGAGATGGGAAGGCGGTAGAACGAGAGGACATGAAATGAGATTGAAGGGGGGCAGACTCAGGAAAGATGTCAGGAAGTATTTTTTCACGGAGAGGGTGGTGGACGCTTGGAATGCCCTCCCGCGGGAGGTGGTGGAGATGAAAACGGTAACGGAGTTCAAACATGCGTGGGATATGCATAGAGGAATCCTGTGCAGAAGGAATGGATCCTCAGAAGCTTAGCTGAAATTGGGTGGTGGAGCAGTTGGGGGGAAGAGGGGGGTGGTTGGGAGGCGAGGATAGGGGAGGGCAGACTTATACGGTCTGTACCAGAGCCGGTGATGGGAGGCGGGACTGGTGGTTGGGAGGCGGGTAATACTGCTGGGCAGACTTATATGGTCTGTGCCCTGAAAAGGACAGGTACAAATTCAAGGTAATGTATAAACATATGAGTTTGTCTTGGGCAGACTGGATGGACCATGCAGGTCTTTTTCTGCCGTCATCTACTATGTTACTATGTTACTATGCTGGAATCAATCTGGAAGAAACAAAGGCATGGACAGTATTGCAATTTCTGGAATTTATTGTGAAATGGGATTTTTATGAATCTGTGCCAAACTTATCCTTATGTTTAAAACTTTTCCTATTTGTATATCCGTTGCTTCATGTGAAAGAAACTTTTCAAAATTAAAATTAATAAAAAGTGTTCTTCGATCAACTATGAATGAAGATAGATTGACAAATCTGGCTATCCTGTCCATTGAACATGAATATGCAAAGGAGATCAATTTTGATGAAGTAACTGACAAATTTGCAGAAGTTAAGGCTCGAAAACAGAAACTATGTTGTTGTTCTTCGTTACTGCAACACACCAATTTGTAGGTTTTCCACATCTTTTTTCAAAAAATACATTAATGTAATTAAAAAGTATTAATCCTTTACTTTTTCCCTTTTTTGTATTGTAATATTTATTTTATGTTTGTTTTTACTGGCATGATGATTACGTCTTCAAGTTTCAATAAAAGAAAATGTTCATGTTCACTGTCTGTTTCTTTTCTGACCATTTATCTCATTTAATGATTATTGCTAAAAATAATTTTTTTCATGGAGGGGGTGGTGTTTAAAAAAGGTCAGCCCCGGGTGTCAAGTATGCTAGCTACGGCACTGCTTTTACTTACGGATGTAGGGCAAGAAATGAAGAAGAAAGGCGGAAAGTAAAGAAATAAATGGAAAGGAAGCCTTGGAAATGGAGTTAAGAGGACAGATAGCAGCAGAATCGGATACTGGGCCAGCATTAGGGTTACCTTATGGCTCCAGAAAAAAGGAGGACAGATTGAGCCAGTCTGGGTTTTACTTTCATTGCTTTCAATGGAAGCAAAACCCGGACTGGATCAATGTGTCCTCCTTTTTCTGGAGCCATATGGTAACCCTATCCAGCATGATCAGAAAAACAAAGTCACCAGACAACAAAAGTAGAAAAAATCATTTTATTTTCATTATAGTGTTTGGAATATGTCCACTTTGAGAATCAGGTGCTCAACATTAAAAGTTTATATTTATTTACTTATTTATGGCATTTTATCCCACATTAAACATGAATTAGATTGGAACCTGGGATCATTTAAATTTTTTTTCTGGAGTAATGCATTGCCCCCCCCCCAGGCTCTCCCCCCCCCCCCCCGACTATAGCCAGCTCTGCAATTTGGGGGAGGGGCGCAGAGGTGGACGGGGGGGGGGGCAAGAGGTGGACCGGGGAGAGAACCTATTGTTAAACATTTACCAGCACACCACTGGCCTTACCTTATGGTTCACACCTGTGCTCTTTATTATACAGTATTGCCTAATATAAGTACCATAATCAAGGTCATTCACACTTGCAATCAGCAAAAGCTATAAAACAGTTTTCAGTAAATCAGTTTTCAGTAAATCATATCTCTGTTTCTCAGCATTCTGCAGTTAGTTCCTCTTTCCACTTGTTGGCAAGCACTTATGGAAACATATGTCACACTTGGTAACTGGCATCTCCGTGACTGTATTTTTGATCTTTAGTGAGGCCTAGCTCAACACACAACTAAGCAGGCTACATTTGTAAGCCTGTTCTATGGTTCTATAGTTCTATGGTTCATGTCCAGCATGTTCCTTATATTAACAAAAGGCCCCTAATTAAATAAATAAACAGATAGAAACTCTGAATGCTGAGCACCTGATTCTAATAACATGATGTCTGTTTTAGTGGCCCTTTACCAGGAGAAAAAAAAATCTCTGCATGACTATAACACAAGCTACGGTTTCCCTATAACCAGCCCCCTCCAAATGACACACTGATTACGAGTTATAACAAATTACTACTCTACCTATGAAAAGTTATTCCGTTATTATATTTTATTTGTGCACATCCATATGCTGCACAAGCTGGCATGTTTGAAAATATAAGTGAGATTAAATAAAAATACTACCAACAACGTGGATGCAGCAGTTCATAGGTTTGTTTGCTTTGAGCGTAGGGGAAACATAGACTAACCTAAGTGGCTTCAACTTTTTTACATCATGCCATCTCCGCCTGTTCTCAATCAAACATCCTTGGGTTAGACTCAGAACCTCCTCACCAGAGTTGCTCCCAAGGAGGTTTAATAAAGAGGAGTAGAAGTGAGCCTATCTAGTCCACTGTAAGCAAGGAAGCCAATTAATCTGTTTCCACACCTCCAATCAGATGTCATCTCTAGTACAATCAAAACAAAGCAAGCAAACCTATAAGCTGCTGCATTCACGTTGTCATTCTTTATTGTTGGTCCATCTGTAACAAGTCTAACACAGTTTAAATTGGATAGGTAGTGCCTTAAAAGGTGGAGGGCAAAAGATGTTTTTTTAACTTATTGGACAGCTTTTTAATTTATTTGAAAGCTTCCCATATCTATATAAATAATTCTCACCTGGAAAACATTCTGAAGCTCACTCTGTGGGTGGGAAACAGTGAAGGCTAGGCTGTCAGCTCACTCACTCTCACTCATGCACCACTCACTGTCACTCATAGACCCGCCCTCAGCCATGCCCCTTCTGGACATAATTCGCGACCCGAACATTCTAAATGAAGCCTCCAAACTGGAAGTGTGAGGCGCCCGAGATATCCTTTTTGCCCATGGCTCAAAACCGGAACTGTGAGGCGTCCTGTGCCCTGCCCTCGCGTCAGAACGTGATGACGACGAGAGCGGAGCACAGTCCACGAGCACACGTCATCTCCCCCTGCCCCTCGGTGGCCATGGTTCAGACGGGACCCGTATCACACAGCGCGCAGGTGCCTGGAGGGGGCTTGGGGGTCAGCTGGGTTGCTGGGCGGCGGTGCCAGGTGGGTCGCTGACCACGGGACAGCTGGATCACTCATGATATGTGCGGATGGGATGACGGGGCTGGAAACGCGATCTCCCCGTGCCTGCACGGGGGTTGGGGGACAGCTGGGTCGCTGACGATGAGTGCGGATGGGTGGGGAGGCTGCACGCACCAGCCCCCATGAGGATCGCTGCACACTAAAACTGGGGGTTGGGGGACAGCTGGGTCACTGACGATGTGTGACGATGGTTGGGGAGGCTGCACACACCGGGAGACACGAGCATCGCTGCACACCAAAACCTTGCTAGCGCCCATTTCATCTCTCCCAGAAACGGGCCTTTTTTACTATTGTAGATATAAATATTATGAAATAACAATTGAATATCACTAAAACAGCTTAAAAATTATTATAGCTTGTTGAAACAGCAATTTTAAACTCTGTACTCTGCCCTTTTTTCTACACTAAAACTTAAATAAATAAATACACTGTATACAATACAGATGGCCAAATTTCAGTGAGAATGGGTTCATCTTAACTGTTGGTATAATCTGCTTTGGGAAATCTGGTATTATAAAGATGATGGAATATATTGAAATTAAATGGAAATAAAATTAAACTTTCTTTTCATTGGGGCACATGGAAACACATCTTCATTTGTTTTGTAGACATTTACCTTTTAGATACACAAATGGATTATTCTGTTTTTTGAACATGTTTCAGGGGCAAGTGGTTTTATAAGTCAAAAGAAAAATAAATATTTTGTTTCATGCAGATCTCTTTTGTTTAAACATAAGCCCCTAACGCAGTCCACCGGTTTTCTTATATTTTGTTCTTCTGATGACTTATACTGTGCCAAAACTGAAAACTCTTATCTCTATCTGGTCAATAATAAAATGAGCTAATTGTGAACACTATCCACCCTAAAAGGTTGTTTTCTGGTTGTACATGAGGAATTGTGATATTGAATAAATAAGCTATGTTTATGTCTCTAGTCATGCATCCAAAGTTTATATAATCATTTCAAGAAAGCCAGTTAATCGTTTAACTTATTAGTGGAACATAACCACAGAGGGATAGTATGGTCACATCTATCTAATATAATAATTCGCACCTCCAACGTTCTGAAGCTGACTCCGTGGCAGCGTGGCAGTGAAGCCGTGTAGTGTTCGTAGGATTCGTAATCGCCCCGCCCTCAAGGGAACTCTGTATAGTTGCCAGCCCCCATGCCTCCCTCCCTCTCTCTGCCCTCCAAGCTCGATCTGTCCTCCGGCAGCCCCTCGCCTTCCTAAGTGCTGGCTGTATTTTAAAAATTCTTACCTTGGGGTGCGGCGTCCACAGTGAAGGCGAGCAGTGCTTCACACTGCCTTCACATGTGTCTCAGCTCTGCCTCTGGTCTCGCCCTTCTGGAAACAGGAAATGAGGACGGGACCAGAGAGAGAGAAGGAGGGAGGCGCGGGGGCATGGAAGTCAGAGGAGAGGGGGGCGTGAACCTCGGAGGGAGGGGGCATCCTGCAAGTCGAAGGGGAGGGGGGGTCGTACTAGAACTCGAAGGGGAGTGAGGGAGGCACGGGGGTGTGGAACTCGAACGAGAATGGGGGCATGGAACTCGGAGGGGAGGGAGGGGGTCCTGGAACTCGAAGGGGAGGGAAGGAGAGGAAGGGGATCCTGGAACTCGAAGGGGAGGGGGGCCTGGAACTCAAAGGGGAGGGGGGCCTGGAACTCGGAGGGCACACAGAGAGAGAGGTAGGGAGGAGGCCTAGAACTCAGAGGGGAGAGAGATGGAGGGAGGGGGGCCCTGGATATGGGTGGATGGAGGAGAGGCCAGGGGAGAATGCAGAGTTGATGCACATGTAGGGGGGAGGGTAAGGGAGAGAGGAGAATTGCTGCACCACGATAGATGGAGGGGGCAGGGGAGAAATGCTGCACATGGATGGATGAAGGGGAGACAGCATAATTGGTGCACACGGGACACACACTACACTCTCTCACTCACACAGACAGACACACACATTCTGTCTCTCAATCACACACTCTCTCTCTGACACATATTCACTCTCTGACACATACTCATTCACTCTCTCACCCATACTCACTCACTCTGTCTCACACATACTCTCTCCTAACAGTTCCCTTAAAAACATAATTGCCATTAGAGGACAACCTTGCTAGCGCCCGTTTCATTTCTTTCAGAAACGGGCTTTTTTTTACTAGTATCTATATAATTTGTACCTCCAACGTTCTCTGGCTGGCTGGCTGGGTTTGTAACATCCTGACGTCAGCAAGCCTCCAGCGTTCTCTTCCCTCTCACTGTCCCGCCCTCGCGTAAAGACATAATGACGTCAGAGGGCGGAACAGTGAGAGGGAAAGGAACGCTGGAGGTGAGCTGACATCAGGATGTTCCGAACGAAAGCAACTGAAGGCAAGTAGGCAACAGAACGCTGCGCTGGAGGGGAGGACAGAATCGAGGGGAGGGCAGGGCAGAGGAGAATTGATGGACATGGATGGGAGGAGAGAATCACAGGACATGGATGGGAGGGTAGGGCACAGGACAATCACTAGGGAGGGCAGAATCGCGGGACACGAATGGGAGGGCAGGGCACAGGGCAATTGCTGGACAGGGATGGGAGGACAGAATCGCGGGACATCGAGGGGAGGGCAGGGCAGGGGAGAATTGATGGATGAGATGGGAGGAGAGAATCGCGGGACACGGAGGGCAGGGCACAGGAGAATCACTGGGGAGGGCAGAATTGCAGGACACGGATGGGAGGGCAGGGCCACAGGAGAATCGGTGGACATGGAGGGGAGGCCAAGGGGAGGGAAGAATCACTGGACATGGAGGGGAGGGCAGGCGAGAGAGGAAAAATCACTTAGAAGACAGCCTTCCTAGGGCCCGTTTCATTTTGGACGAAACAGGCTTGGTTCCACTAGTTTTCAATATAGTAATACTAGGGCCCAGCTAAAGAACAGGTTGTTTTGAGTTAGTCTTCATTGGACCAAACTTCCTTCTGCCAGCACTATTCAGTGGGTAGGCAGTGTCTTAAAAGGTGGAGGAGAAAGGATTTTTAAAAACATTTAAATCACACATTATCCCACACAAAGCTGGGTTCAGTGTGGCTTACATTTGAAAATACAGTGCGACAGAATAAAAGAATTCAGTTATATCATGGGAGCAAATAGATGGATATGTCTGAAACATTTAACAAAGTTGAGATTAGCATACATACCCAACTGGGCATTTAAAAGTTTATCATTTAATGATGCTACATGTTCAGAAATCATAGCCATATGTACAGGCAGTTATTCAAAGATTATCGCATACAACCACCAGAACAGGCATCCATCACATTGCAAAAGTAAACAACAACTTCTACAGAGTACAACCAAAATTTAGTTTGTATTTCCTTATTTCCATCGTCCAAAATTCTAGACAGTAGATGTACAGATCAGCAGGACCCAAAACACTCCAAAATAAGTAAAGTCAGAAACAACATAGTTTATACCTAATTGTTCAACCACCCATAGGATTCACCTTTGGGTTTAAAAAGCAAAAACATGTGCATGTAAGGGCTGGATAAACAAAGTTCAAAGCAAATGCTCATAATATGTAATATGTGGTAGCAATAATGAATGAATGATGGAATATTCACATAGCAAGCAGCCTGAGGCAACAGATTTATTTTCCACTGAACATAATTAACTTTGAACTTGGTTGCTAATATTGTGCTGAACTGAACAATGTTGGCACATTTAGACTGATTCTGGATTTCTGCATAAAGGTAGCTCTGCTGCTCTCATTATCTAATATCTTTCTTTTACATAACAATATTAAGAGGTGGCTAACGCCTCACAGTACTATGTAAGCCACATTGAGCCTGCAAATAGGTGGGAAAATGTGGGGTACAAATGTAACAAATAAGTGCATTTTTATAACATACCAGTGCAATTCACGTTCCCACAAACCATCTTTCTCTTTTGATCTAGGTACAGGAAAAAATAACGATTTTAAATGTTCCCATGCTTTCAACCTAATTCATGTTAAATGTGGGATATAACTGCCTTAAATAAGTACATAAATAAATACATAGATAGAAACTCTGAATGTTGAGCACCTGATTCTCATAGCATGTCTGTTTTAGTGGCCCTTTGACCAGGAGAAAAAAGATCTCTGCACGAATATAACACATGCTAGGACCTATAACCGGCCCCTCCAAATCACAGACTGATTATGATTTATAACAAATTACTGTAAACCCCCCACTATGATGTCATAAGTGCTCTCTCTTGAAGGAACAGGCCCTGAAAAATGTCACAGTGCGTCCCCACAAAAATAATAGCCAGAGCCTTCGCCAAAACAAGGAAATTGTTACAAATCAAAATTTATTTACTAATTTCAAATTATTCCAGCAATTCAATTTCTTTAATCTATTAACAAAACTACTATATTAAAGAATTCTGTTTCTTGTCCTCAACAGCAATCAATTCTAGCAACTTGGATTTACTCAGTGGCATTCCTAGGGGGGGGCAGTGGGTGCAGTCCGCCTCGGGTGCACGCCACTGGGGGGGTGCCGCGTGCGCCTGTCCATCGTTCGTTCCATGCTCCCTCTGTTCTGGAACAGGTTACTTCCTGTTCCGGGGCAGAGCGGGAGCATGGAACGAAGGACAGGCGCGTGCGGCACCCCCCCTAGCGGCGTGCACCCGGGGGGGGTTCTTTCGCGGGGGGGGTGTCCTTTCGCTGGGGGGGCCGC
Source organism: Microcaecilia unicolor (assembly GCF_901765095.1). Classification (NCBI taxonomy): domain Eukaryota; kingdom Metazoa; phylum Chordata; class Amphibia; order Gymnophiona; family Siphonopidae; genus Microcaecilia; species Microcaecilia unicolor. The sequence goes on along the minus strand of NC_044032.1, from coordinate 354,294,742 downwards.
GCTGCATCCGTGGGGCGCACTGCACCCGGGGGGGGTGGGGCGCATCGGCGATCCGCCCCGGGTGTCAGCCCCCCTAGGAACGCCACTGGATTTACTTTCAATCAACACATCAGATAAGTGTTCTAAATTTTGAAACTTAATATATTTAACAATAATGTTAAGATTATTCTCCTATATTAAGAACTGACTCTTTGTGTGTTATTTCTGTTCCTCCAGATCTCACCATCAAGAATCTGAAGGTAAGTATACAGTTTTTCAATTTTTTCCTTTAACTTTAATTCAGTCCCAGCACATCCTTAAACAATGCACATCTTGTGATGTAAAGGATACTGTCTTCTCTTTCTTGTTATCTTCTTTTCTTCGCCTTTCTTGATTTGATGGGTACCATGAAGTCATGTAATGCTTCTGAGGACTGAACTGTTCGGGTTCAGGAACACCTCCGGGTACCTACTGTCCTGCTCTTTAATTAACTCAATAATGCAAAACCCTAAACCCTACCATAGCCCTGAATGTTAACACTAACCTCAGTTCATAACAGCAATTAGTTTTTTCCCTATGGCTAGCTACCCAGAAAAAAATGATAATTCTGTGTCCTTACTCTTTCCCTCCCACAATTAATGAATGCAGGGAATATTGAGAGTAATTCACTGCCAACTAAAGACAGTGTAATAGATGTTCTCCTATAAACAATTTCTCATTCAAAGCCTCTTGGTATATTTTCACTTTCAGCCCTCCTTCCCAAATCCTTTAGACTTAATGGAACACTTGTCAGTGTCACAATCAGCACTTAAGCTAAAACCAGTGAATAATTCACTTTATTAAACTAACTCATCTCACCAGCTCATCACAATAATAATAGTCTGGTTGGATTTATTGAGTCATTACCCTTTCACTCTCTCAAATTCTTGAACAGCCGGTCCTCTCTAAAACCTCTAAAACACGATAGCTTTTTTTTATTAAATACTAAATCTTATTCATTCACTCCACAGTCATACCTGCTTCTCAGAATACTCTCAAATCCATTTTAACACAGATTTCCCTTGACAACTGAGCCCTGATCATCAAACATATAAATTGTGAGTGACTGTACTCACCCGCAAATGCACAGTAGAGACTTTCCCTCTCTGTCCCGCCCCCGCGTCAATACGTGATGATGAGGGCGGGACAGAGAGAGAAACTGCACGAAGGGGAGGGAGGGAACCGCCAAGGTTGCTACCGCTCCCCCCCCAACCGGAGTCACCGCCGCCACCCCCCCTCCACCTGGCCCGGGCCCTCTCTTCGCAATTCAACTTACAGCGCCGAAAATGCAGCAGGCAGATCAGCTGCCTCTGTCCCGCCCTTGCCGACATTACGTCACACGAGGGCAGGACACAAGCAGAGAAGGAAGGCCGACGGCAGCTCAGCTGATCTGCCTGCTGCGGTTTCGGCGCTGTAAGTTGAATCGCGAAGAGAGGGCCCGGGCCGGCGACTCCGTGGGGGGGGGGGGAACGGTAGCGGTGACCTCAAGGGGGGAGGGGCGGCGGTGACCTGGTGAGGAGGGTAGCTGGAAATCTCGCCCGTTTTAACGGGCATAACGGTTAGTTACTACAGATTTGCTCAGCGTCTCACTCACCTCCCAACTGACCAGCAAGCCATTGTCAAGGCAATCAGGTCTCAGCTTGCTCAGCTGTTCTCCCAGAGTGATGTCACTTTAGAACCCTCTCCCCAGCTCTAGCCCTCAGCACGAGCCCAACACTCCAAATTCCCCCAGCACACAAACCCAGCGTTTAAAAATTAATTAACACCAATTTTAAACATATACACACCAGCTTTTTAAAATTAATGGTAATATTAGTACCTGAGTGTCCCTTGAGCCCCAAAAATCCACCAGACTCCGGAACAGCCCAGAAGACCCGGGTAAGCCCCCTTAAAGGGGACATACTTCAATTTAATTTTTTCAGCCATTTACATTACTACTACTACTACTTCTGTGTTCATATAAGTGAGATTAAATAAAAATGCTACCAACAATAAAGAGCGACTACTACTACTACTATTTAGCATTTCTATAGCGCTACAAGGCGTACGCAGCACTGCACAAACATAGAAGAAAGACAGTCCCTGCTCAAAGAGCTTACAATCTAATAGACAAAAAAATAAAGTAAGCAAATCAAATCAATTAGTGTGCACAGGAAGGAGGAGAGGAGGGTTGGTGGAGGCGAGTGGTTACAAGCGGTTACGAGTCAAAAGCAATGTTAAAGAGGTAGGCTTTCAGTCTAGATTTAAAGGTGGCCAAGGATGGGGCAAGACGTAGGGGCTCAGGAAGTTTATTCCAGGCATAGGGTGCAGCGAGACAGAAGGCACGCAGTCTGGAGTTGGCAGTAGTGGAGAAGGGAACAGATAAGAAGGATTTATCCATGGAGCGGAGTGCACGGGAAGGGGTTTAGGGAAGGACGAGTGTGGAGAGATACCGGAGAGCAGTATCCCACCCCATGCATGGAACAAACTCCCTGAGCCCATATGCCAGGCCCCCTCCCTGCCCATCTTCAAATCATTGCTCAAAACCCACCTCTTCAATGTCGCCTTCGGCACCTAACCACTACACCTGTACTCAGGAAATCTCGACTGCCCCAACTTGATATTTCGTCCTTTAGATTGTAAGCTCCTTCGAGCAGGGACCGTCCTTCCTTGTTAATTTGTACAGCGCTGTTAAGTAGTAGTAGTAGCAGAGTGAGTACATTTATAGGTTAGTAGAAGAAGTTTGAACAGGATGCACAAACGGATAGGGAGCCAGTGAAGCGACTTGAGGAGAGGGGTAGTATGAGTAAAGCGACCCTGGCGGAAGACGAGACGGGCAGCAGAGTTTTGAACCGATTGGAGAGGGGAGAGGTGACAACACGGATGCAGCTGCTCACGGTTTGTTTTGAGTGTACTAGAGATGACGGCTACGCAGCGGAGTGGAAACTGAGATTTCCTTAATTGGTTTCCAAGTGTTGACGTCACTTGGTCTCCTGCCTATTAAACCTCCTCGCTGTCTTCGGTACCGTGCATGCGCGCCTGGCTTCGCCTTTGGCTCCGCCTCCGCCCTCTTTCCCGTGCATGCGCGCTGTTGCCGGATTTGGGCTGGAGGATGCATCCGGGCCGGGGGACGACGAGCACGAGCCGGCGGCTGCGGGCGGCCCGGGGTGAACGGATCTTCCTGCTGCCGCCCGGGGCCGCGAGCGGCATGTAGCGCGTCACCGGGGCCCTGCTCCCGCCATGACCGAGCCCGAGAGCGGCAAGCTGCGGGCGGCGCGGCTGTGGCGGGACCTGGCCCTGCGCTCCCGGAAGCTGCGGGGAGGAGGAGGAGAAGGCGGTGGCGGTAGCGCTCTGTGCCAGCTGTTCCCGGACGCTGGGAAAGAGGAGGACGAGGACGACGAGGTGGCTGCGGCCACTGCCCTGGACCTGGCGCTGCCCCCGGACCTGTCCGACGTCAAGGTGCTGAACCTCGACAACCGCGCGCTGGAGGCGCTGCCGGCGGCGCTGGCCGGGCGGCCGTTGGAGAACCTGCACGCGCTCATTCTGCGGCGCAACCGTCTTCTGACCCTGCCCGCCACCGCCCTGCCCCGCCGTCTGGCCGAGCTCGACCTCAGCCACAACCGCCTGCAGGCGCTGCCCGAAGCCTTGGCGTCGCTTCGGGGGCTGCGCCGGCTCTGCCTGGGCCACAACCGCCTGCAGGAGCTGCCCTGTCACCTGGGCGCGCTGCGGCTGCTGGAGGAGCTGGAGCTGAGCTTCAACCGCCTGGCTGCCCTGCCCGACTCCTTCGGCCTCTTGAGCCGGCTGCGCGCCCTCGACCTGGACCACAACAAGCTGCCCGGCTTCCCTCGGCAGCTGCTGCTGCTCTGTGCCCTGGAAGAGCTCGACCTGTCCGGCAACCGGCTCCAGGCGCTGCCTGACGACATCGGCGCCCTGCGCGGCCTCAAACTTCTCTGGCTGAGCGGCGCCAGCCTGCTGGAGCTGCCCGAAGGCTTATGTCAGCTCGGCAGCTTGGAGAGCCTCATGTTGGACAACAACGGGCTGGCGGCGCTGCCCAGCCAGTTCGGCCAGCTGCAGAGGCTCAAGATGCTCAACCTGTCCTCCAACGCCTTCCAGGAGTTTCCCGGCGCCGTCCTGCTGCTGCAAGGCCTGGAGGAGCTTTACCTGAGCCGCAACAGACTCTCCACCGTGCCCGAAGCCGTCTCGGGGCTGAGTAGGCTGCTAACCCTGTGGCTGGATAATAACAGGATTAGGTACCTGCCTGACTCCATCGTGTACCTGGGGGGTTTGGAGGAGCTGGTGTTGCAAGGAAACCAAATCGCGATCCTCCCCGACGACTTTGGGAAGTTGGCCAAAGTCAGCATCTGGAAGATAAAGGATAACCCTTTGATCCAGCCTCCCTATGAGGTATGCATGAAGGGCATCCCTTACATTGCTGCCTACCAGAAGGAACTTGCTCAGTCCCAACCTGCGGTGAAGCCAAGGCTGAAACTGGTACTTATGGGTCTGAAAGATGCAGGCAAAACGGCCCTAAGGCAGTGCCTGACCAGTGGGCAACAGAAGGTGCACCTGGTGCAGGGCAGTAAAGGCGTAGAAGTCACCAACTGGACAGCTGATGTGGAGAGAAACCTCACCTTTATAGTTTATGATTTAGCAGGAGACCAGAGCTATGATGTCATTAAACCTTTTTTCCTTTCTCCCGGGGCCCTTTACACTTTGGTAGTAAACTTGAAAGCTTATGTTTCAAAGCACTTTTATCCATATGTTGGCTATTTTTTAAATTTTATCTGTGCCAAGGTGCCACATGCTGTTGTGTGCATTGTAGGGACACACTCTGACCTCTGTGATGATAAGGAGCTGGAGGAGAAATGCCTTGACATCCACCACCAGATAGCTCTACAGGAGAAAAAAAAGTGTGATATTTTGCAAGACTTAGCACAAAAAATAGATGAGGCCCTGGGCCAGGACTATGATGTGCGTGCCTCCAGCCCCCATGCAGCATTTTATGGTGTGAATGACAAGAATCTGCGAAGGAGAAAAGCCCAGCTTCAGTATTTGTTAAACAGCCGCTTGCAGATCCTTTCTCCTGTGCTCTGCGTGAGCTGCCTTGAGTGCTCCAACATTCAGCGCCTGAGAGACAAGCTGATGTCTGTTGCAGAGCACAGGGAGATATTTCCAAACTTGCACCGAGTCCTTCCTAAATCCTGGCAGATGCTGGAAGAACTGCACTTTAAACCTCAAGAGCTGTGGCTTACTTGGTGGGATTCCGCTCGGTTAGGGTTACAGGCAGGGCTGACGGAGGACAGGTTACAGAGTGCCCTCTCTTATCTGCATGAAAGTGGGAAGCTGCTTTATTTTGAAGATAATCTGACACTTAAAGAGTACGTTTTTCACAACCTAACAAAACTGATTGACATTTTGAATGTGTTTTTTCAGAGGGATGCCACAGTTCTTCTTCAGAAGCTTTTGAGTGATACCAACATGGATGAACTGCGAGCTACCCAGCTGCATCACTATGTGGAGGGATTCCTTCTTCATGGGCTCCTTCCTGCGCATATTATCAGGCTGCTTCTTAAGCCCCATATCAAAACCCTTGAGGACCTGCAACTCATACTCGAACTGTTGGAAAAAATGGGGCTCTGTTACTGTATTAACAAACCAAAATCTAAACCTTTGAATGGAGCCACTGCCTGGCACAAGTTTCCCTGTTACGTAAAAAATGAGGTGCCTCATGCAGAGGCCTGGATCAATGGCACAAGCCCAGCGGGGCAGTCATTAGTAATTGAACAGCTGCAGATAGACTACAGCTTTCCATTTATCTTCCCTCCAGGATTATTTGCACGTTTTAGCGTTCAGATTAATAGTCATGTAGTTCATCGCTCAGATGGTAAATTTCAGATCTTTGCCTATAGAGGGAAAGTGCCTGTTGTGGTGAGTTACAGACCTGCCAGTAGTCTGCTACAGCCAGACACTTTGTCCATTGCCAGCCATGCTTCGCTACCAAATATATGGACTGCATGGCAAGCTATAACACCACTGCTGGAGGAATTGAATGTGCTTCTTCAAGAATGGCCAGGTCTGTTCTACACTGTACATGTCCTCTGTTCAAAGTGCCTTAAACGAGGGTCGCCCAACCCACATACTTTCCCAGGTAAGACTTGAACCAGTTTACAAGAATTTGGGGTATTTAGATATAATTTACTGTAAAGCATTTTAAAATTAAGGGTTGTACTTGATTCCTACTATATTTTATCACTGAAGATGTATTGGTACACAATCTCTTTATCTATTGGGATCAGACTCATTTTGGAATTTTTTGGATTTTGGAATGAAAGGAAGATTAGAGATCAGGAGCTTAGCGAAAGTATTACACAAGCTTATCAGTACTAATTGGTTAAAGTTCATGTTCTGCTTCTCACAGTTACCCATGTTGCATTGGGACATGTTTGGCACCAAACCTGAGATTTGGTGTACAGAAAACCTCCATGAAATAAATTTTGGGTTTTGGAGCTTTTCACTTTTTAGATTTTTGAATAAGAATTGTTTACTTGTAATTATAGTTAGTAGTGTAAATAGGGGCCCTTTTACCAAGGTGTGCTAAAAAGTGGCTTGTGCTATGACTAGTGCGTGGTTTTCCCGTGAACTGAGGCCACTTTTAGTGCTGCTGTAAAATGGCTGCATTTTCTATTTTTCAATTGGCCACATGCTGATTTCCCAATTAACATGTGGCCATTAGTATGGGAGCCCATACTTACACCTATTTTCTAGGAGGTAAAGGCTCCTGTTCCAGCCATGTGCTAATTAGTTAGCACGACTACACTGCTGCTCATGAGCCCTTACTGCCTGAAAAATAGGTGGTGGTAAGGGCTTATGCGCTAATGACCACGCACTAATGAGGAAATTAGTTCATGGCCATTAATAGGAAAAGTGGAAAATGGGGCCATTTTGCCACCGTGCTAAAAGTGGCCTCAATATGTGGGAAAGACCAGTGCTGGTGATTGCACTGGTCACTTTTTAGTGCAGCTTGGTAAAAGGGCTCCTAAATCTAAGCACAGCTGTGCACTGCCATGCAACAAATATCCAGGTCTTCTGCTCCTTGTGTTGACTGGGGATTAGGGATGTATAGGCAGAATTTTTTTTTTAATTAAACTTTGTTTTATGTATTAATGCACCTATTTCAGCATGCTCTAAAGTGAAATGGCACATCCTTACTAAGGATGCTTACAAGGCAGGATTTACAACCTCTTGGGAAAGGAGTTGTGACCCTTCTTTAGAGGTCACGTGTAATGGTCAGATTCAGGGCCCATGGTTGCAGTGTTCTTGAAGGAGCTCCTGGCCAAGAACTGTCACTGCATTGACCAGACTAGGTATGATGATGGGTAGAGTGGTTGTACTTGAAGGCTAGGGATGTGCATTCTTTAACATGCATTTGGTTCGTTAGCATGCCTTAAAATATTTAGGAAACTTATAGTAATAATCATAAGCCCAGAATAAGTGACCCACATCTGTCACAATTGGCGAGCTTATGCACAGTCTCTTATATACAAAGTATGTTTTCTGAAATATTTTTAAACATGTTTATGAAGACCTCAGTGGAGAAGTTAGATGTAGGTATTCACCTTTTATCCATTAAAGTAGTTCTCCCGAATCGTCACTGGTCCTCGTTTTTTACTTTTTTGTTGTGTTAAGTTTCACTAAATCTTCTAAATCATGCACAGTTTCTTCAATTCATAATTAGAATCAAAAACTTAAAATGGTGTCAGTTTCGAGGGTTCTTATGGTCCGACATGAATCATATTTTGTCTGCTGGCTGTATCAAGGATCCAGCCCCTTTGCAAAATAATTTTTTATGTCTTAAACATTCAATTCTGAAGTATAACAGTTAACTTATAGTTGTACAAACAATAGTTGTTCACTAGTGTCATCCTTAGACCATCCATGCCGACTGAGTAAATTTTTTTCTTGTCAAGATGGTGGTGACATTTTTCATATGCTAGAACAGCGCTGATTTGCGAGTCCACCAATCACAATCCTGGATTCAAATTTCATCCATTTGAGTTCTGTATTCAGTCCCCTTAGAACCACCAAATGGATGACACAGCAAAGACAATCTGAATAATAAAAGCTGTTCTTTGAGGACAAGCAGGATCATATTGCCACACTGATGAGAGATGTCATCTGACGGAGCCCTGGGTAGGAACACTCTCCAGCAACATGTTAAATAGTTTGAATATTTGGGGGAAACAAACATAATGAACCTTGTAGTCAAGGTTTATTATGTTTGTTTCCCCCAAATATTCAAACTATTTAACTATCCAGGAATGGCTCCTGGCCGGTTATATAGCATTTAAGTGCCTAACCGCAGGTATTCAGTGGGAAATAATGGGTTATCTGCTGCTGAATATCCCGGTTAGCCACTATCTGGTTAGGCATGGATATGCAGCATCAAACCAGCTATTAGAGCGGTCAAAATAGGCTACTTAACTAGCAGGCCTATCTTTAACTGCTAAAAAGTTAACCGGCTAGTGCTGAATATCGACATAGCCGGTTAACCTTTTAGCTGCCAAAATAAACCCGCATATTCAGTGCTGGTTGCCATATATGGCCTGGCATTGAATATCTGGGTTTAACGCCGGCAGCGGACAGCAAACGTGCTGCCCGCCACTGGCTGAAAATCGGGTCCTTTATGTTTATTACAGACTTGATATACCGCCTTTGCTGACTAGCAGATCAAAGTGCTTTACAAGTAAAATATAAATAATTGAGACAGGAAAGACTCAAATTATATACAGTATATTGCAAACTGTTTTGACATTGGATCAGATCAGTTAACCCATGACTCAGGTTCCAAAATAAAATAGTTAAAAAAAAACATCTTTAATAAAACCTTTAATTTTTTGTGAGACTGTTCAGCACGAATAAATCCAGGAAGATCATTCCGCAATTTAGGGGCCAAAAACTAAAAAGCAAAATGTCTCATTGATTCATAATGGGCCTTCTTAGGTCCAGGCAAAACCAAACAGAATCTAAAGATCTAAGGGATCCAGAAAGTGTGTAAGGAATAGTTAAGGAAGATATAAGATGGAACCCCTAAATGATAAGCCTTGTGTGCCAGACATAAGATTTTAAATGAAATGCAGAAATGAGCAGGGAGCCAGTGTAGGTGCTGGAATAATGGTAAAAGATGATTGTATTTGTGGGGCTGATATAAAAGTCTTCCTGCAGTATTTTGCAATGTTTGTAGACATTTAACGTGTTGTCATTATGCAGTGGCCATGGTGCCTTTCCTACCAGGACCTGTGAGCACTACTTCTACAGAATTTAGGCCCTGCTGATCTGGGAAGTTAGAGACCTGAACCAAAAATGGAACCTAGGTTCCTCCACCAGACGGGTGTTTCCTCCAAGGAGTGGCCTGGTGTGTGCAAATATTTTTTCATGTGAGCCAACAAGTTTTAAAAGCTAACAGTTTTTGAGTGCCAGTATTAGCAATTAATTTCTGTAGGTATATAGCACCCAAAAATATTTTTTTGTGAGCAACCATGTAAAATCAGTGAGCGACGCTTCTAAAATGTATGAGCAATCATTCCTGCGCTCCGCTTAGAGGGAGCATTGCACCAGACCATCCCTAGTAAATGTCTTTTAAAGGATGCAGGTGGGATTGCTAAAATGAGTTAAAAATTGTTGTACTTTCTTTTACAGTGGTGATAAATCAGTAATATTATGTGAGCTGAAGCAACAGGCTTGCTATTTCATGGGTCTCTATGGCTTTAATTTACTGCTGCAGTGTGGCTATAAACAGACAGCAGTTACTGCCATGTAAGACACAGGTGTTCTAAAATGTGAACATCGTCATCAATTTATAAATGATCTGGAAATGAAATTGACAAGTGAGGTGATTACATTTGCAAATAACACAAAATTATGCAAAGATGTTAAATTGCATGTAAGCTGTGAAAAACTGCAGGAGGACCTTAGGAAATTGGAAGACTGGGCATCCAAATAGCAGATGAAATTTAATATGGACAACTATAGTAACATAGTAAATGACAGCAGATAAAAACCTAAACAGTCCATCCAGTCTGCCCAATAGTCACACTCATTATCAATTAATGATTAAACCAACAATATATGCGATTTGGTTTTAAACATGTGGATTATCCTTCCCATGTGCATCATTTTACTCATTGGGAAGAATAATCCAAATTATAGCTACTTGATGCTTGGTTCTGCATTAGGAGTCACCACCCAGGAAAAGTATCAGAACACTATCAGTGTTTTTCTTACTTGCTAACAGGAAGACTCCTTGCAAATAGGTTCTCTGGAAAGGTTACTTTCTCTAGAAAATAATTTTAAACAGATATTCACAAGTATAACCAGGCCTTGCTTTCTTTTTGTATTGGTAGAGATGTATTTTCTTTTAAATAGCTAAGCTGTGCTCTAACCTGATATTAAAATATAGGTTTCCTTTGACTATTAAGTGGCTTTGCACAGATGCTATGGTAAACTCTAAAATAGTACCTTTTAAATACTAGCCTATGAAACTGTAACAGACTTTAAATTCTAAAAAATAATATTCCCTAATCTGCATAAAGACAATAAGATTATATATTTAACTCTACCTTTTCCCAAGTTTAAAGGCAATTTTCTAGTGGGTAAAATACTCACCAGTGAAATTCTTTCTCTCTGGATGTCCTTTCACAGCACGTCTTCTGTACAGCCTATACAGAAGGCTGACTGGGTATAGAGTCCAGAAGGTTCCCTTGGGCTGATTCTGAGAACCTAATGCTGGTGCTAGTGCCGATTAGTGCTGGACTAGTGCCGGTGTTAATCTGCGCAGAATGTTCAGAGGGCTGCAGCGTGGGATACAACATGTGCGCCAAAGATTAGCATAAATAGGTATTTAAATGTGGTCAAACGGATGTTAATGAGTTCATTTCCTATTCCCTCCCCAATGCTCTGAGATCAGCGCACAAAACATACTGGTGGAAACCAAACGCCAGATTGGAGCTGGCGTTAGGGTGTTTGAAGAGAGGATTTCTCATGATTTTCCCCTTTAAAATCTGCCAGTTTTGATTAAATTTGGAAGCCTCTATGCATTGGGAGTGAGAAACACGTTCGAGTCCGAGCAGAGCTGAAAATGAAAGCGCACAGTGCCTGTTTTTTTGTGCTTAAATATAAGCCTTCAGTGAAAAACATTTTTTTGGAAGGCTTATACCTAAAGGTGCAGAGGAACGGCGCCAATGTATGCTTCACCTCCGGGTTTGCCTGCCACATGTGCACAAGCGCCGCGCTTACCACAAAACCCTTCTACACATGCGCCAGGCACATTCCTCTTCCTTATTTTTGGTTTCACAGTGCGCATGTTATTGGCATTCAATTAGTGTTGAGTTTCAGGAAGCTATAGTAGTAGTAGTAGTATTTTTCTGCACTGTTCCTGTGCTGTTCATGGGCGCTCTTCGCTATAGTGCCAGAGTTCTGAGCATTGGGCCACCAGATTTGAGAAACTTCAGCTTCCTCACCATTTCATGAGGGTCAGATCTGTTCTCGAGCCCAAAACCTCCTTGGTTGCCCCTGGGAGTGAGCTTGGTCTTTGGAGTTTTTTGGGAGGAAAATTTTCTAGAATACTATGCTCACCTTCCACATACGTTCTTAATGCGCGTGCACTTGTAGAACTTAGTGAACAGTGTTGCAGAGTTTGCAGACACTCTGCTTTCAGAGAAGCTGCAGAACTTTGCCAGCTAGTAACCAAGCAGCAAGAGTGTAGGAAGCACATGATCTGGGCAACCTATGATGCTTTTGATACGGCATCCAGGGCCTCTGTCATGGGTATTAGGATGTTCAGACTTGCCTGGCTGCATGCCTCAGAGCTAGAACCAAAAAGCTGGAGTTATTTTACCATGATTTTTGAGACCTAATATGTGTCATTACTGCCTAATCTGTGGCAGTTTTTCACCATGGTATTTTTTTGCCAAGCGGCATGAGGAATGTTTAAGTTGCACTAAGTCTCTAACACTGCTTGAAGAATTCCCCCCTTAACCTTTCATGGCTTCAGGTACAAACTCAGAATGTAAGCCCACTGGGAGCAGGAAAAAAAGCTATTGTACTTGAATGCCACTTGCTATGAGCTATTCCTGAAAAAGGCATGAGCTAAATCTAAAATACCCCCTTTTTTTCTGCCACTGATGCCTAAATGATATAAATGTATGTATATGATTCCATCAGAAAAAGATTTTTGGGGGCTCTCAACCCTTAATTATCTGGAAAATAAACATCTCCAAATTTACAGTTTATAAACAATTAAGACTAAAAGCCCTAAATATCATTATTATTTCAAAACAGGTTTATTATAAACTGATATGCTAAAACTAATGGAAAGGAATATGTGTGTAAACCTAATGCTTATTTAAAATTCTCTATCAGCTTTTTTTTTTGTTACATTTGTACCCCGCGCTTTCCCACTCATGGCAGGCTCAATGCAGCTTACATGGGGCAATGGACGGTTAAGTGACTTGCCCAGAGTCACAAGGAGCTGCCTGTGACTGAAGTGGGAATTGAACTCAGTTCCCCAGGACCAAAGTCCACCACCCTAACCACTAGGCCACTCCTCCACAGTTGAATAGAGAAGGTATAATTTTGTCTGTGATGATGTATTAATAGCCATACTAAGTACTCCTTAAATTCTTTGTCTATTATTGTCCTAGAAAAATTGTTTTCTGACATTCTTGCAGTTTGTGGATCTGGAAGTTCTCAGTATGTTTATGAACAGATTCAGGGACTTCCATACTTGGCCACATGCTGTTCAAAAGAATTAATCTTTTAACTAAATAGAGGCCTTGCCTTTTTGGCAGATTCCTATAGGGAATATTTAATTTTCAGTTTCCAGATGTCTCTACAGGCAGACTGCTTGTCGCTAAACTTTATCCACCCAATAAAAAGTACTGCTTGATTTGATTCTCATTAAGAAGAGAACTGTTTGGCATTTCTTTCACAATACCACGCAGTGTAATTATAAATAATACAAAGCAGCAAAAGGGAAGAGTGCTGTCCTTAGTCAACATGAAGAACCCAGAAAACATATATCATGCCTAGGGTTTCTACTTTCCATCAATTAGGTGTAGTTTGAACATGTAAGCAATTGGTATTTATAAGTGTTTATGTGGCATGGATATTGAGGCTGATTTTAGAAAGGACATATAAACTGGAATTTAGACATTCAGGGCAGGACATCTCAAGTTCTGCTAGTATTTTAGAATAGGATCTGCCGTTGTAGAGCCTTTTCTAAAGTACATGGTGAAATGGATATTTATGTACCAGTTATATGTGGCAGGAAGATCTATTTTATTAAATGTATTCATTAGGATTTATTTGTTTAGAATCATAAACCGCTAAAATATGAACAGGTCAACATGGGCCCATGTGGCAACACATACATTTTTTTTTTTATTTGCATTTAAAATGTAAGTACATCTAATACATAAATGTAAGATATGGAGCAACACATACATGTTTAATGACATAAATGTTTGTCAGCCATTTTAGAAACAAATAATGATTTTTCCTGAAGTCACATAGCCCGCAGTCCCTTGCCAGTTTTGCTTTTGGGGGAGGGGGCATCAAAATGCGCTGGGTAGTGGGTATAAATCCCATTATCAATCTTTATGGACATAAATGTGCATTCCTCATCTGAAATGGGGAATACATGTTTACGGTATAGGTCCACCCTAGTTCTATCCAGAACACACTCAGGTTATGCCTCTTTGCCATATTCATATTTTAGATGTGTATGTGGTAGCTTTTTAAAATCGGAATTTAGATGTTTATGCAATTTAAAGGTCTAAATGCTGGTGCATGACTTAAACCTGAATAGCTCTTTTAAAATAAGCACCATTATTACTTGGTACCTACATGTTAGCAGTTAAGGAGCTGTTAGCTTAGAACTGGCAGAGATCGGAATGGAAGATCCAAGACAGACGAGGGAAGGTTTGAGAAAATTCTATGGGAAGTGTTATTTTTCTGGAATGTTTCCAATAAACATTATATATATATATATATATATATATATATATATATATATATATATAATATGCCATAAAGCCTGTTACAACAGGCAAAATGTCTGTTGTATGTAATGAAATAGCAAAATGGGGAAGATTTTTATTTCTGGAATGTAATTTAAAAGTTGATGAACGTAATGTCAGTTGATGTTTATATACTATGTTTTTTGTGTACACAGCATTACATCCTTCAGAATTTGAACCTTGTTATTGTTAGACTTATGTGAGTTCCCATGTCCCTTATTGTTAACATTTTGTGTGTGTGCCTGTTTGAAAGAGAGAGAGAGGTGTGAGAGTGAGTTCAGAGAGAAAGTGAGTGTGTGTGCGCCTGTCTGGAAGAGAGAGAGAGAAAGAGTTGAGGAAGGAGAAGATAAATTTCTCCCTGCTTTCCCGAGCTTCCCTCTTTCTTTTTGGCCTGCCCACTGCCCCAGCCAAACAGCTGATCCACACTGGTCCGCTCCCTGCAGCATCCCTTTGCCGATGCAGGACGCAGCCAAAACTTGACGCCACCCTGACCCCCGAAAATGAATGGGTCGCCTCAGCGAAAACACCCCTTGCCTGCCCTTAGCTCCCACGGCCTGTCTCCCGGATCGCCGCTTCAGCCCCGCAGCAACTTACTGAGTTGCCGACATGCCCTCAGGTGACTGCCCTGGTGCAATCGTCTGCGTGCTGGCTCTTGATTTGCCCGGTAGCAGGGTCGATCTGGTCCTGTCTCTAACCACGGCGGGAGATACCAAGATATTGTGTGTGTGTGAGAGAGAGAGAGAGACAGACAGACAGACAGTCAGTGATTGTGCGAGAGAGAGAAAGTGTGTGTGTGCGCCTGTCTGAAAGAGAGAGTGTGAGAGTGAGTTCAGAGAGAGAGTGAGAGACAGAGAAAGTGTGTGTGTCTGTCTGAAAGAGAGAGAGAATCAAGGAAGGAGAAGAGAAATTTCTCCCTGCTTCTGTTTGTTTTGTGAAAGTACAGGAGGTATTTTGTGTGTGAGAGAGAAAGTGTGTGTGCACCTGTCTGAAAGAGAGAGAAAAGACAGAGACATGGCACTGTTTCAGGGGGAGAGTGCTTGAGCATCCTGTGTTTTTTTTCTCCCCAGCTGTGGTACTTACTGGTTCTCCGAGGACAAGCAGGCTGCTTGTTCTCACGACTGGGTGACGTCCGCGGCAGCCCCCACCAACCGGAAAAAAGCTTCGCGGGACGGTCGGCACGCAGGGCACGCCCACCGCGCATGCGCGGCCGTCTTCCCGCCCGTGCGCGACCGCTCCCGCCAGTTCCTTTTTTTCCGCGTCTGGAGAGAGTCGTGCCCCGCCGCTCTCTCTGATTCAGCCGCCGGATTTTCGATCGCGTTTACGCCGATCGTGCTTTTTCTTGTTTATTTCGGTTTAGTTACCGTCAGGTTTCTTTTAAAAAAAAAAAAAGAAACCCTGCGCGTGTGGAGCACGCGCTCCCTTTTTTCCCTCGCTTCCAGCGGGGACGCTGCGTTGCGGCCTAGTGGCCGCACGGTCGTTTTCCTTTTCGTGGTGTGATTTCAGCCACCATTGACGACTTTGACTTCGCCGACGCGATTTTTCCGTCGATGTCCTCGAAGGTCCCGAGTGGATTTAAAAAGTGTGGTCGCTGCGGCCGGCCGATCTCGCAGACCGACACCCACGCTTGGTGCCTCCAGTGCCTCGGGCCGGAGCACAATATCAAGTCGTGTTCTCTATGTCTCGGTCTCCGGAAACGGACTCAGGTTGCGAGGCAAGTTCTGCGGGACCGTCTTTTTGGAACTTGCGCCGGCCCCTTGACGTCGACCTCGAAGGCATCGGTATCGACGCCCGGCCCTTCGGTACCGGTATCGATGCCCGAGACATCGGCACCGATGGCAGCGACCCCAGGAGAACAGGTCCCGTCGGCCCGCCGGTCCTCCGGTGAGAGTGGGGGTGAGAGGCCGCGTGGGCAGTCGGCCCCGGTCACTCCCTCAACTCGTGGGCCACGGGACCGAACCCTGTCTGACCCGGTACCTCGAGACCGAGGGGGATCGACCTCCTCCTCCTCCATGCCCGGCGCCGGTGACGGGCATTGTAAGAAAGATAAGAAGCGTCGTCACCGGTCGCCCTCGGTGCATCCGGATATCGGAGAGGAGGCGACGCCGAAGCGTCATCGTCGAGAGGAGAGGTCTCCGTCGGTTGTGGAGGTACCGACGCGTCGGGGTTCCGGCACCTCGGTGCCGTCTCCTGGCCCCCAGCAGCTTCTGGCGCCGACACCCCTACCGGCCCCACCGCCTTTCCCGGCAGCGGGCCTGGACGAGTGCCTCAGAGCCATCCTTCCGGGGATCCTGGAAGGGCTGATGCGCCAGGCTGTGCCGGCGCCGGGGGTGCTTGCGCCCTCTGCGCCGATGACTGTGGCGCCGGCGAGCTCTAGCCCGGCGCCGGGGCCGTCGACACCGCCGCCGCTTGCGGTGCCGGTCTCGACCGCCACGCAGGTGGAGTCCCCGTCGACGTTGATGGAGGGAGCTCCGTCCCCGCCGGCGCGGGAGTCCACCGCTCGACGACACCGAGACCTTGGTGCCTCGACGTCGAGCCGGGCCCGGTTCAGGACTCAGCTACATGAGCTTATGTCCGACACCGAGGATGAGGACTCGTGGGGGGAAGAGGAGGACCCTAGATATTTCTCCTCAGAGGAGTCTATGGGCCTTCCCTCGGACCCCACGCCTTCACCGGAGAGGAAACTCTCACCTCCTGAGAGTCTCTCCTTTGCCTCCTTTGTGCGGGATATGTCTATTAGCATTCCCTTCCCCGTGGTCTCTGTGGAAGAGCCGAGGGCCGAGATGCTCGAGGTCCTCGACTATCCATCACCACCTAGAGAGTCCTCCACGGTGCCGCTGCACAATGTCCTTAAGGAGACGCTGCTTCGGAACTGGGTGCGACCATTAACTAACCCCACCATTCCCAAGAAAGCAGAGTCCCAGTACAGGATCCACTCCGACCCAGAGCTAATGCGGCCACAATTGCCCCATGACTCAGCGGTCGTGGATTCTGCTCTCAAGAGGGCACGGAGTTCGAGGGATACCGCCTCGGCGCCCCCGGGGCGGGAGTCTCGCACTCTGGACTCGTTTGGGAGGAAGGCCTACCAATCCTCCATGCTCGTGACCCGCATCCAATCATACCTGCTCTATATGAGCATTCACATGCGGACCTATGTGCAGCAACTGGCGGACCTGGTCGAGAAGCTCCCGCCGGAGCAGTCCAGGCCTTATCAGGAGGTGGTCAGGCAGCTGAAGGCGTGCAGGAAAGTTCCTGTCCAGGGGTATCTATGACACCTGTGACGTGGCATCTCGTGCTGCGGCCCAAGGTATAGTGATGCGCAGGCTCTCATGGCTCCGTGCCTCTGACCTGGACAACCGCACCCAGCAGAGACTGGCCGACGTCCCTTGCCGGGGGGATAACATTTTTGGTGAGAAGGTCGAGCAGATGGTGGGACCAACTGCATCAGCGGGAAACCGCTCTCGACAAGCTCTCCCACCGGGCGCCTTCAGCATCCACCTCCACAGGTGGACGTTTTTTCCCGGGCCCGGCAGGCTGCACCCTATTCTTTGCGAAGCGTAGGTACAACCAGCCGGCCCGAAGGCCTCGTCAGGCACAGGGACAGCCCCAGCGCGCTCGTTCTCGTCAACAGCGTGCGCCTAAGCAGCCCCCTGCGCCTCCACAGCAAAAGCCGGGGACGGGCTTTTGACTGGATCCACGGGAACATAGCCGCCCTACAAGTGTCCGTACCGGACGATCTGCCGGTCGGAGGGAGGTTAAAATTTTTTCACCAAAGGTGGCCTCTCATAACCTCCGACCAGTGGGTTCTCCAAATAGTGCGGTGCGGATACGCCCTGAATTTGGCCTCCCTGCCTCCAAATTGTCCTCCGGGAGCTCAGTCTTTCAGCTCCCATCACAAGCAGGTACTTGCAGAGGAACTCTCCGCCCTTCTCAGCGCCAATGTGGTCGAGCCCGTACCACCCGGGCAGGAAGGGCAGGGATTCTATTCCAGGTACTTCCTTGTGGAAAAGAAAACAGGGGGGATGCGTCCCATCCTAGACCTGAGAGGCCTGAACAAATTCCTGGTCAAAGAAAAGTTCAGGATGCTTTCCTTGGGCACCCTTCTGCCAATGATTCAGAAAAAACGATTGGCTATGTTCCCTGGATTTAAAGGACGCATATACTCACATACCGATACTGCCAGCTCACAGACAGTATCTCAGATTCCGCCTGGGCGCACGGCACTTTCAGTATTGTGTGCTGCCCTTTGGGCTCGCCTCTGCCCCACGAGTGTTTACCAAGTGCCTCGTGGTGGTAGCGGCCTACCTACGCAAGCTGGGAGTGCACGTGTTCCCATATCTCGACGATTGGCTGGTCAAGAACACCTCGGAGGCAGGAGCCCTCCGGTCCATGCAGTGCACTATTCAGCTTCTGGAGCTGCTGGGGTTTGTGATAAATTACCCAAAGTCCCATCTCCAGCCAACCCAGTCTCTGGAATTCATAGGAGCTCTGCTGAATACCCAGACGGCTCAGGCCTACCTTCCCGAAGCGAGGGCCACCAATCTCCTGGCCCTGGCTTCGCAGACCAGAGCGTCTCAGCAGATCACAGCTCGGCAGATGTTGAGACTTCTGGGTCATATGGCCTCCACAGTTCATGTGACTCCCATGGCTCGTCTTCACATGAGATCTGCTCAATGGACCCTAGCTTCCCAGTGGTTCCAAGCCACCGGGAATCTAGAAGATGTCATCCGCCTCTCCACCAGTTGCCGCACTTCACTGCTCTGGTGGACCATCCGGACCAATTTGACCCTGGGACGTCCATTTCAAATTCCACAGCCCACGAAAGTGTTGACGACGGATGCATCTCGCCTGGGGTGGGGAGCTCATGTCGATGGGCTTCACACCCAGGGTCTGTGGTCCCTCCAGGAAAAGGATCTGCAGATCAACCTCCTGGAGCTCCGAGCGATCTGGAACGCGCTGAAGGCTTTCAGAGATCGGCTGTCCTGCCAAATTATCCAAATTCGGACAGACAATCAGGTTGCAATGTATTACGTCAACAAGCAGGGGGGCACTGGATCTCGCCCCCTGTGTCAGGAGGCCGTCGGGATGTGGCGTTGGGCGTGTCGGTTCGGCATGCTCCTCCAAGCCACGTACCTGGCAGGCGTAAACAACAGTCTGGCCGACAGACTGAGCAGAGTCATGCAACCGCACGAGTGGTCGCTCCACGCCAGAGTGGTACGCAAGATCTTCCGAGAGTGGGGCACCCCCTCGGTGGACCTTTTCGCCTCTCAGACCAACCACAAGCTGCCTCTGTTCTGTTCCAGACTTCAGGCACACGGCAGGCTAGCGTTGGACGCTTTTCTCCTCCATTGGGGGACCGGCCTCCTGTATGCTTATCCTCCCATACCTTTGGTGGGGAAGACCCTACTGAAGCTCAAGCAAGACCGCGGCACCATGATTCTGATAGCGCCCTTTTGGCCCCGTCAGATCTGGTTCCCTCTTCTTCTGGAGTTGTCCTCCGGGGAACCGTGGAGATTGGAGTGTTTTCCGACTCTCATCTCGCAGAACGACGGAGCGTTGCTGCACCCCAACCTTCAGTCCCTGGCTCTCACGGCCTGGATGTTGAGGGCGTAGACTTCACTGCGTTGGGTCTGTCTGAGGGTGTCTCCCGGGTCTTGCTTGCCTCTAGGAAGGATTCCACTAAAAAGAGTTACTTTTTCAAGTGGAGGAGGTTTGTCGTGTGGTGTGAGAGCAAGGCCCTAGAACCTCGTTCTTGCCCTGCACAGAACCTGCTTGAATACCTTCTGCACTTATCAGAGTCTGGCCTCAAGACCAACTCAGTAAGGAATCACCTTAGTGCGATTAGTGCTTACCATTATCGTGTGGAAGGTAAAGCCATCTCTGGAGAGCCTTTAGTCGTTCGATTCATGAGAGGCTTGCTTTTGTCAAAGCCCCCTATCAAGCCTCCTACTGTGTCATGGGATCTCAACGTCGTCCTCACCCAGCTGATGAAACCTCCTTTTGAGCCACTGAATACCTGCCATCTGAAGTACTTGACCTGGAAGGTCATTTTCTTGGTGGCAGTTACTTCCGCTCATAGGGTCAGTGAGCTTCAAGCCCTAGTAGCTCATGCTCCATATACCAAATTTCATCACAACAGAGTAGTGCTCCGTACCCACCCAAAGTTCCTGCCGAAGGTGGTGTCGGAGTTCCATCTTAACCAGTCAATTGTCTTGCCAACATTCTTTCCCAGGCCGCATACCCGCCCTGCTGAACGTCAGTTGCACACATTGGACTGCAAGAGAGCATTGGCCTTCTACTTGGAGCGGACACAGCCCAACAGACAGTCCGCCCAATTGTTTATTTCTTTCGACCCTAACAGGCTAGGGGTCGCTGTCGGGAAACGCACCATCTCCAATTGGCTAGCAGATTGCATTTCCTTCACTTACGCTCAGGCTGGGCTGACTCTTGAGGGTCATGTCACGGCTCATAGTGTCAGAGCCATGGCAGCGTCGGTGGCCCACTTGAAGTCAGCCACTATTGAAGAGATCTGCAAGGCTGCGACGTGGTCTTCTGTCCACACATTCACATCTCATTACTGCCTCCAGCAGGATACCCGACGCGACAGTCGGTTCGGGCAGTCGGTGCTGCAGAATCTGTTTGGGGTGTAAATCCAACTCCACCCTCCAGGACCCGAATTTATTCTGGTCAGGCTGCACTCTCAGTTAGTTGTTCTTCGTAGGTCAATTTCTGTTGTACCCTCGCCGTTGCGAGGTTCAATTGACCTGGGTTCTTGTTTTGAGTGAGCCTGAGAGCTAGGGATACCCCAGTCGTGAGAACAAGCAGCCTGCTTGTCCTCGGAGAAAGTGAATGATACATACCTGTAGCAGGTGTTCTCCGAGGACAGCAGGCTGATTGTTCTCACCTACCCTCCCTCCTCCCCTTTGGAGTTGTGTGTTTCATCTTTTGCTAGTCATTCAACTGGCGGGAGCGGTCGCGCACGGGCGGGAAGACGGCCGCGCATGCGCGGTGGGCGTGCCCTGCGTGCCGACCGTCCCGCGAAGCTTTTTTCCGGTTGGTGGGAGCTGCCGCGGACGTCACCCAGTCGTGAGAACAATCAGCCTGCTGTCCTCGGAGAACATCTGCTACAGGTATGTATCATTCACTGTCCTGCTTTGAACTCTGCAGCTATTTCTTTTGGGCTGGTAGGGGTGCTCCTTAGGATTGACGCTCATATGTTCGGTGCTCTAGTTGCACGGTCTGCAGCTTTATGGTAGTGACACGCTCTAAGCGTTGTCCAGTGTGTCAGCGACATTCTCTAAATGCCTCCAGTCACTGTGCTTTTTGTATGAGAGAACAGCCTGTACCTTCCTCAGCATCTATGTTGGTGGCACCGGAGCTGGGACCAGTATATACTTCGGTGGCAGCAGGGGAGTTGATGGAGCAGCATTCAAGGATAGTTCCAGTTTCAGTGGGCACTGCTGCCATCTTGAATACCCTGCCACCTCCTGACTTGCCGTCGCGTCTGGAATCTTGTCACTGCAGGAGAGTCAGCAGGAGCAGATGCAGCGCTTTCTGCTCCAACAACGGTGGATTTTTGCCCCAATTTTGTGTTGGCCATGTAACGGGCCTTCTCTCTGTCCCCGCCGGTAATGATTGTCCGCAGCAGCTGGTCAGGAGCGCTGGCATGGGGTGCCCCTGGACGCGAGAAGCAGGCGGACCGGCCCGTGTTTGGCAAGCGACAGCTGCCGGCTGATTTCAACGGCACGTACAGAGAAACCTGTGCCGTGACGTCGGGAGAGATCTGTGATAATCTGCGCTGTTCTGCGCATGTGCAGCACGTTGGTCACTCTTCATTTATATAGTAGGATATATTTTTTTTCCATTAGGAGTGTTTTATCCATATTTTATTGATGAAACCCTAATTACACAATACTTAAAGGCCATTCCACAAGTGTCTCACTTTGATGTTTATAAATAAGGGTGTGCAATCAAATACTGAAAAATAAATGGAGAAGAAAATGAAATTAACTTGTTTTCCAGAGTAGCCAGCAGCTTGGTTGCAATAAGATGCCTGGAAGATATGACAAGTATTTTAAATGGGGGTGTATAAAAAGGCAAAGTATCTGTTTAGCTAATAATACTAATTTTTGTAAAGGATATGAAACTTAGATCCTCATTTATCAGTAAAGAACTACAAAATTACTTTAAATATTTAGAGGTCAACCGGATATGTCGGATATTTTAATAATGGATATGAATAACTAGAAGTGAAGAATTTCCCATATGCTTGTGAACAGCAGCCAAGAAGACAATTACGAAGCAATAAGATAGGGCATCACTGAGTGTTCTGACCCTATCATGAAATACTTCTAAAACAGGCTCTGGCACTTCTTTAATCAATTTTGAATTTTCCTATGCCAAAATACCCTTTAGGCCAGTAAGTACTTTAATTGAAATACAGTGTTTCTATCTTTATCATCATTTCAGAACTAAGTAGAATGGAATTAAAGTTTCTTTTATGAGAAAGCAAAACTAGTATTTGAGAACATAATTTGTGAAGCACATGAAACTCTAACATCAAACATATAAAATGCGAGTGACCGTACTCACCCGAAGATGCGCAGTACAGACTTCCCTCTCTGTCCCGCCCCCGCGTCAATAAGTGATGACGAGGGTGGGACAGAGAGGGAAACTGCGCGAAGGGGAGGGAGGGAACGCTCCCCCCCCCCTGAGGTTGCCGCTATCGCTCCCCCCACCCAGAGTCGCTGCCACCTCCACCCGGCCCGGGCCCTCTCTTTGCTATTGAACTTACATTGCCAAAAACGCAGCAGGGCAGATCAGCTGAGCTCCCGTTGGCCTTCCTTCCCTGCCTGTGTCCCGCCCTCGGCGACGTTACATCACACGAGGGCGGGACACAGGCAGAGAAGGAAGGCCGACGGCAGCTCAGCTGATCTACCCTGCTGCGTTTTCGGCGATGTAAGTTCAATAGCGAAGAGAGGGCCCGGGCCGGGGGGGGGGGGGGACCGGTAACGGCGACCTTGTGGGGGGAGGGCAGGAGAAATGCTGGATATGGGAGGTATCAGGAGGGGGGGCCTTGGAGCTGGGATGGGGGGAAGGGACGGAGGGGTCCTTTGGAGCTGGGAGGGAATGGGCCCTTGGAGCTGGCAGGGAAGGAGAGAGAGCAGGGGGCCTTGCAGCGGCGAGGTGGGGGAGGGGGCCCTGGAAAACCCCCATACCAATACTCGCCCGTTTTAACGGGCTTAACGGCTAGTTGTAAATAAAGCATAGTTTATCAGTAAAAAGTGATCCCTATGGACAGCAGGCTCATACAGCCACACAAGAAGTGATGACAGTACCCAGTCGGTGTGCATTCTCAGAGCTCAGAAGCCTCTAAGAAGCGTCAGCATGCTCCTATTTTCCTGCCTCCGGGCATCACCTCAGTTAATGGATCTGCGTGATGCAGTCTTGGGATTGGAGGGTGGGATTGTGTGGCTGTAGAATCCTGCTGTCCACAGAGAATTCTTATTACAGAGTAAGCAGCCATGCTTTCTCCATATACAAGCAGGATCACTACTTTACAATCACACAAGTAGTGAGTGCCGAACTGAGGATTGTGATTTTGGTTTCAGAAGGTAGAAATATACATTTTGTAACCCAAACCCGACCAAGTAGGACACACTCACAGGAGCTCCGGGCTTTAAGGAAAAGCGGAGCCTGGGCTGGGGCAGCAAACAGTATTCGGGGCTGGGACGGCAACCGGCCGCCCTCATAGCAGGGAGAAGCGACCGAGCCTCTCCCCACGGGGGACCGCACAAGGCTCATGTGGCAGTGGTTGCACGCCCGGCTCTGCCTCCTTGCCCACCCGGAACAAAACTACAGTATTGTTTCCTGATAAAATTCTTATCTTTGGAGTGTCTCTGAACAATGAAGGGTTCCAATCCTACTGACACTTTTTGTGATCTTGGGCAAATCATTTAACCTTCCATTTCCTCAAGTCTAAACTTAGGGCTCCTTTTGCAAAGCCGTGCTAGCGATTCCCATGTGGCAAATGAGAGGAGGCCCATAGAAATTGAATGGGCTTCCGCTCGTTTACCGCACAAGAATCGCTAGCACAGCTTTGTAAAAGAAGCCCTTAGATTATAAGCCCTCAGGAGACAGAGAAATGCATACTGTATGTGAATGTAACTTTCCTTGAACTACTACTGAAAAGGCATGATCTAAATCCAAATCCCCTTACATGTGTTTTGAACAAAGCACATATTCTGTGTGTATTGAGGGTGGGCACTATTCAAAGAGCTCATTTTCATGGGTAAAATCCTTACAGAAGTGGCTTTCATTATTTACCTCTAAAACTATAATAATATCTTAAAATAAAACAAAACTTTTTTTTCCACTGACATACAGGTGAGCAGCCCACACAAATAGGATAACACCCACTATTCAACAGATCCCAAGTTTGGTATATTGTTTGCAAAGCTATAGAGCTATCTATGGTGGTCTATGCAGTGGGTTTTTTTTTTTTTGTTAACTTTTTACTTTACATACATCCCATATAGCTAAACACATTTATCACACAACTTTCTCATATATGAATCCCCAACCTCCCTCCACCCCCCTCCCCCCCCTAGGCATCTCAGGTATACATCCAACTCCCCCTACAACAGAGTATCCTCGCTATACATATGTCACCCCGTTAATCCTCGCCATTCCACATAGGAGGGCCATGTTTTTGCAAATCTCACCATGCCCCCTCGCCTTAGGGCTGTAAGTTTGTCCATCAAACAACAATAGTCCACTTTAGTCAATACTTGATCCACGGTGGGAGTCGCCGATTGCTTCCAGTATCTTGCAATTAGAATCCTGGCTGCAGTTACAATGTATGATAGGGGCCCATGACGTAAGCCACGTCTTATGCAGTGGTTTTTAACCCAGTCCTCAGGGACCACCCAGCTAATCGGGTTTTCAGGATATCCATAATGAGTTGCATGAGAGAGACTGCCATGCACTGCCTTTGTAGTATGTGAATCTCTCTCATGCATATTCATTGTTGATATGTTGAAAATCAAACTGGTAGGTGGTCCCTGAGGACTGGGTTGAAAATCACTTGTCTAGTACATATGTGCAGGTGTTCTTTTATCTGTGTTCTGTGAGTTCATCTCCGTTTCAGTTTTTCTGTAGAGCTTGCCGGTCATAGTAAGTTGATCTTTTTGCTTTAGGAAGTTTCTTTTTCACCAGGCTGCCCTCCTGTTTTTACTCAGTTTTCCTATTAATACTACCCTCATTAATTTTCGTGTAGGTTTTAAGCCTATCTCTCTGCAGCCTCTAGTTGTTTGATTCTTGAGAGGTTTGCTGTTGACAAAGCCTGCGGTCAAACCTCTTACTGTGTCATGGGATTTCAATGTCATTTTAAACCAGCTGATGAGAGCCTTGTGAGCCGCTTGACTCCTGTCATCTGAAGTATTTGACCTAAAAAGTTGTGGTTTTGGTGGTGGTCACTTCAGCTTGCAGAGTCAGTCAGCTTCAGGCCCTAGTGACTGATCCACCTTCCTCGAAGTTTCAGCACAACAGAGTGGTTCTTCGCACACCATAAGTTCCTTCCTAAGGTAGTGTTGGAGTTCCATCTTAACCAGTCAGTTGTTCTACCAATATTTTTCCCAAAGCCGCATGCCCATCCTGGTGACAGTGTACTGCATACCATAGACTGCAAGCAAGACTTAGCCTTCTGTCTGGAGTGGACTGAAGCCCATAGACAGTCCACCTAGCGTTTTGTTTCTTTTGACCCAAACAGAGTAGGGGTAGCCATCAGCACACACACCGTATATAATGGGCTAGCAGATGGCATGGATGGAGGAGTAGCCTAATGGTTAGTGCAGCAGCCTGAGAACCTGGGGAACTAGGCTCCATTCCCACTGCTGCTTCTTGTAACTCTGGGCAAGTCACTTAACCTTCCATTGCCCCAGGTACAAAATAAGTACCTGTAGATATGTAATCCGCTTTGTAGCCTCAGAAAGGTGGTATATCAAATCCCATCCCCTTTCACTTATGCCCAGGCTGAGCTGATTCCAGTGGGTCATTCCAGGGCTCATAATGTCAGAGACATGGCTACATTGGTAGCCCATTTGAGGCGAGCCTCCATTGAGGAGATTTGCAAGGCTGTGACATGATCTTTGTTCTACACATTCACATCTCACTACTGCCTTCAGCAGTTACCTATTGTTACAGCCAGTTCAGTTAGACAGCTCTGCAGAATTTGTTTGGTGACTAGAATCCAACTCCCTCCTAGGCCCAGTTTTGTTCTGTTCCAAGCTGCACCTTCACAACTAGTTTGTATATAGTTTAAGGTTGATTGACTTCAAGGCTTCCACGTTTCAAGTCCTTGTCCTAGCATTGTTGCTTTCGGTGAGCCTGGTAGCTAGGGATTCCCAGCTATCAGGCTGGTGGCCTGCCTCCTTGGAGAACATCTGCTACAGGTGAGTAACTTTGTTTTTCCTTTGCCCCATCCTGCTTATTTTCGAAAGAGAAGGGTGGCCATCTTTCGACACAAATTGGGAGATGGCCGGCCTTCTCTTAAACCCGGCCAAATCGGTATAATCGAAAGCCGATTTTGGCCAGCTTCAACTGCTTTCTGTCGCAGGGCCGGCCAAAGTTCAAGGGGGCGTGTCGGCAGGGTACCGAAGAAGGGACGGGGCGTGGTTAAGAGATGGCCGGCTTCGGCCGATAATGGAAAAAAGAAGGCCAGCTTTACTTGGTCCATTTATTTTTAGGACCAAGCCTCAAAAAAGTGCCCCAACTGACCAGATGACCACCGGAGGGAATCGGGGATCACCTCCCCTTACTCCCCCAGTGGTCACCAACCCCCTCCCACCCAAAAAAAAAAATATATAAACATTTTTGTGCCAGCCTCAAATGTCATACACAGCTCCATCACAGCACTATGCAGGTCCCTGGAGCAGTTTTTAGTGGGCACTGCAGTGCACTTCAGGCAGATAGACCCAGGCCCATCCCCCCCTACCTGTTACATTTGTGGTGGTAAATGGGAGCCCTCCAAAACCCACCCGAACCCCACTGTACCCACATGTAGGTGTCCCTTGTTACCATTTAAGGGCTATGGTAGTGTTGTACAGTTGTGGGTTTGGGGGGGCTCAGCACACAAGGTAAGGGAGCTATGTACCTGGGATCAATTTGTGAAGTCCATTGCAGTGCCCCCTAGGGTACCCGGTTGGTGTCCTAGCATGTGAGGGGGACCAGTGCACTATAAATGCTGGCTCCTCCCATGACCAAATGGCTTGGATTTGACCGGGTTTGAGATGGCTGCCATTAGTTTCCATTATCGGCGAAAACCAATGGCGGCCGTCTCTAACGCTGGCGATCTCTAAGTGCGGCCCAAATATTGAGATTTGGCCGGACCCGACATTATCGAAATGAAAGATGGCCGTCCATCTTGTTTCGATAATAAGGTCAGGTATGCCGCTTTACGGGGTCGGCCTTAGAGATGGCCGGCCCAGTTCGATTATGCCCCTCTATGCCTCTTTGGAGCTTGGGTCCTAACCCTCTCATGATTTAGGTACTCAGACTGCTCGAACCCAAACCCCTCTGGAAGTTTAGCAGGAAAGAGAAAAAACCCGACAAAAATCCCTCCCATGCACATGATTTTGTGCTCTTACATGACATTATCTTATTTCACTGTGTTCTCTAATGACAGTTCCATGATGCATGTCATATGTCCACTCCCATCTACATACACACAGTGCCACCACTGGTAAAAGGTACACTTACAGTACAGTGTTGCCATCATACCTGAGTTAATGTCTGAGGCTGTACCCAATACAGTCTGGAATTAATAAGTGTCTTTCTGTTCCTCCTTACGTGTATATTTTATGTGATTAAATTTACAAAATAGCCAAGTAATTACAGATGGGATGTACTGGTGGCATCTTATAAACTAACAGATTTATTGAGGTATGAACTTTCAAGGGAAGGTATCCATATCATCAAAATAGAGCTGTGGGCTATATTCATTTCTCTTCACCTAGGTTTAAACCCCTCAACCCTGCGTCCCATCTTAGCTTCCATGGTCTTATATGCAGAAAACAGATGCTAGTTATAGGGAGTGGAACCAGATTTAGCATTGATACCTCCCTTTCTGTCTTCTCAGATGTCAAATTGTTAGAGTTCCAACCCTCCTCCAAAAGAGCTCTAGGAAGCCTTTACTAATCATTGCACTGATGTCCACTAATCCTTCAGTACAGTTAATACACTTTGCATATGGCAGCTTCTTGTTCTCATATCAAAGACTTTTAAAGATCAGTTCCTTATGAAATAGAGGAACAGCCAGCCAGCGTACAGTTTATATGATGTCAAGGGATTCTTCATAGACACAAGTTCTCTTTCCGATTATAGGTTGCAAATTAAGCAGCTGAAAACTATTTACTTGTTTGTTTCTCTATAGGAAAAATTTCAGTAGAGTAAGCAAGCATCAATAGTACGAAAAGGTCCATATTTATTGAGCAATCTGTGGATAACTTAAATTAACTTTACATTTCTTAGCGTCAGCTCCTCTTTTCTGAACTTATGAGTGTTACCCCTTTCCAGCAGCAGGTGGAGATAGAGAAAACTGAATTCTGCTAGTGACATCACCAGTGTAAGCTAAGGTGCTCCCTGGAATAATCCAGTATTTTTTTTCTACCTTCAGCAGGTGGTAGGTTGTGCTGACGGTGATCTTTCCCTGGACTTGCTCTCTGCTCTGCTGTCTGTGGCCATACATTGTGGTTGAGCCTAACAGCTGCTCCCAGGTCACAGTCTCAAGACCATACCTGATTGAGCTCATAGCTTGGCTCCGAAGCCCTTAGTCACACTTCTTTGGGAAAGGGAAATGGGACTTGATATACTGCCTTTCTGAGGTTTTTGCAACTACATTCAAAGCGGTTTACATATATTCAGGTACTTATTTTGTACCAGGGGCAATGGAGGGTTAAGTGACTTGCCCAGAGTCACAAGGAGCTGCAGTGGGAATTGAACTCAGTTCCCCAGGATCAAAGTTCACTGCACTAACCACTAGGCTACTCCTCCACTCCCACTCCACTTTGTGAGGCTTTGGCTTGGTCCTGTGGGGCCTTGCCCAAGAAATGCAGGTCCCCATCCCCCCCACACCTCTTGCCTATTCCCCCTGTTGGGGTGTACTTCCCCACAGCCTCCCCATGCAGCTCCCAGACCCCAACTACCCCCGCCCCGAGAACATACCCCAAGAACCCTTCCCTCCTGTACTTGCTTCCCTCCCTATAAGCTCACCTGTTTCCACCCGCCAAAATAACACAACAGATGTACAGATCAGTAGGACCCAAAGCAGTACAAAACAAGTAAAGTCATAACACAGTTTATACCAAATTGGTTAACCACCCTTAGGTTTTGCCTTTAGGTTTACAAGCAATACAATGTACATGTAAGGTGTAGATAAATGAATTTAAACAATCTATGTTTAAGGCATATGCCCTAAGTATGTAATACTTGGTAGCAATAATGAAAAAGTGATGGAATTTTCAAATAGGAGGTAGCCAACGGATTTAATTTCCACTGAAAATAATTAATTTTGTATGAACATAAATGTCATTCAGCTACAACTGTTCTACTGCTGCTTTCCCTTAGCCATCATTATTCCCAGGACTCATCTATATACAAACACACAGCTAGGAGACAAAGAACCCCCCCCCCCCCCCCAAAAAAAAAAAACAAAAAAACAAAACACCATGCATTTTAGAACCAAACAGACCTGAAGAAGAAATAAATATATATCACAGAACTGGAAAATGTTGGCACATTTAGACTGACTCTGGACTTCTGGATGAAGGTATCCGTGCCCTTATTATTAAAGATCTCTTCTTTAAATAGTAGTAATAAATAATATTAAGTGCATTTTTATAATATACCACTGCATTCCACAAAACAAAAGGAGTAAGTTCCCACAAACCATTTTTCTCTTCTAGGCACGGGGGAAAAAAAGATTTTCAATGTCCCCAGGCTTCAACCTAATTCATGTTTAATGTGGTATAGAAATGTCATAAATAGAAACTCTGAATGTTGAGCACCTGATTCTTATAACATGATGTCTGTTTTAGTGGTCCTTTACCAAGAGAAAAAAAATCTCTGCACGGATATAACACATGCTAGGGTGTCCCTATCCTCTTCAAATGACACACTGATTACATTTTATAACAAATGACTATTCTACCTATGAAAAGATATTCTGTATCATACTTCCTCTGTGTTCATCTGCATGCTGCACAAGCAGGCATGTTTGAAAATATAAATGGGATCAAATAAAAATGCTACCAACAATAAAGAACAACAATTTGGATGCAGCAGCTTATAGATTTGTTTGCTTTGTTTTGAGTGTACTAGATGACGGCTGCACAGGGAAGGCAAAACATAGACTACCCTAATTGGCTTCAACTTTTTTACTTCATCCCTTTTCTTGTTTTCTTGCACCTCCTTGGTTCCCCCCCCCCCCCCCCCCCCCCCCCCCCCATTCAGTTCAAATGGATGCATGTCTTTCTCTCAAAGTGTGCTTGCCATGGCACATTTGCAGATAGAATCTTACCTTCAAGACGGTATTTTTGGTGGCCATCACCTCCACTAGGAGGGTTTCAGAATTGCAGGCGCTGTTGTGTCTGGATCTCTATCTGTCCTCCTTGGAGGATTTTGTGTCCTTGCTCATGATGCCATCCTTTCTTCCTAAGGTGATGTCTCCATTCTGTGTGAATCAGGAGGTTTGACCTCCTGTGTGGTGCAGGGATTGTTGCCAGAGGATCGGAGGCTTCACAAGCTGGACATCCGGAGGATGCTGCTCAGGTGCCTCAAGGAGACAAGCAAGTTTTTTCTCTTGGACCACCTCTTTGCACCTTTCCATGGCTCTAAGACGGAGCAGGCGGTTTTGAAGGCCTCCACATTTTGGCAGCTATTGAGTCCGTTTACATCGGCAAGAATTGTCTGATGCCTCAAGCTCTATACCCAGTCTACTAGGGCTCAGGCTGCTTCCTGGGCAGAGGATCTGGTGGTATCCCCTGAGAAGATCTGCAGGGCGGCGACTTTTTTGTTGTTTCATTCCTTTGCTAAGCACTACAGATTGGATGTGCTGGCCAGAGCCCGCTTGGACGTTGGCAGAGCCGTCATTCTGGGGACCTTGTCTTCCCCTGCCCAATAGATCTGCTTCGGTACATCCCATTGGTTCAAAACAGTAGAGCTGACACTAAGAAAGGAGAAATTGTCTTACCCGATAATTTTCTTTTCTTTAATCATTGACACTGTTCTCAAGTCCTGCCCTTGGATGATTTTGGCCTGAGGTTCTGGGTGTGCTTTGTGCTTCCTTTTCAGTGCTTCAAAAAAAAAAAAAGAGAAATTTGTTTTGTGATTGGCAGCCATATGGGTTTCCGTGATATGGTTGTATCCTGGTATATGCAGGGTAGGTAGCAAGTGCTACTCTGTGGTATTTTGCTCATTTGATTACCATTGCAGCTGGAGTGGTTGATGGGGCATAAGTGCATTACAAAGGGACCTTCTGCTGCTTATCTGATGATGTCACAGGCAGAATTCAGTTTTCTGTACCTCCACCAGCTGGTAGGAAGGGATATACTTAGATGTCTTTTGTAGTGCTGGGAGAAGAGACAAAAGAGCTTCTGCCCTTTTGTCTCTTCTCCCAGCATTGCAAAAGACAGGCCATTCAGCTTCTCTCGCCATTAATTTTGAATCCTGCAAACTACAAAAGCAGAGGGGAAAATGCCTGCAGGAACTTCTGCTTAGTAGGGAACAGTTCTCCTGAAAAAGCTTGATACAAGCGAAACACAGCTTGTGTTGAGAACGAGAACCCAGCAGAAATGAAAACTGAGTGGCACTGAAGGCATGTGAGAACAAGAGTTGGAACTGAAGACAAACGGTCGGCACGGGAAGAGGGTCACGAAACAAAAATTGCACGATTCAACATATCTACTCCGGAGCAACAACCACATCAACATCAACGGAAGAATAAACCAGCCCCAAGATAAGTGCATTAATTATTACGTTGAAATAAACGGGACAGATTGTTAAATATAAATGCACAAAAATAAGACATAGAAGCCTGAATACACAAGGAGGCAGGGAGGGCTATGGTGCAATGATGTGGGTTATAACGTATTACTAAGATAAACATGACCGGAGTAATATGTAACAACTGAGCACTGTCATTAATGTTTAAAATATTATTAGGTGTAGCACATAAGACAAAGCAAGATAAAAAAATATAAAAATAAGGCGTAACGGTTTCTTAGTATTAAGTTCAAGAAGTAAAAAGTGAAACCAGAAAGAACAGGTACCCCAGGAAAATTATTGTGATATATAACTAAAAATTAATGTCAAAAATTGCAAGGAAATACATTTGAGTTGCAATCATTCTCAGGACATGTGTTAGGCAGGGAGAAGAGTAGCTGTGGATTTCTCATGTCCCTTTTCCAATTTCTGTCCACAATAAAGAAAATGTCCAGAACGGGTTGGTTGATCAAACAGCAGTAAAGTTACTGAAAGAAAATGACAGAGGTTCAGGCCATAAAAATAAGAGTAAGGAAAAGTAGGAGGTTGCAGTTCATATCAATTTGGATACAGACAGAATGCTTTGTGAAAAGGCATCCAGACCTCTTGTGATCTATCA
This sequence comes from Microcaecilia unicolor, assembly GCF_901765095.1. Taxonomy (NCBI): domain Eukaryota; kingdom Metazoa; phylum Chordata; class Amphibia; order Gymnophiona; family Siphonopidae; genus Microcaecilia; species Microcaecilia unicolor. Next base: position 354,262,015 of record NC_044032.1, on the reverse strand, counting down.
GACTTTTCTTCCTTTCGGGATAGCTATCTTGTAAGGGACCATGAGCAAGCAGTCTCCATTTTTCCTCAGAATGGTTGATGCATTCCTTAGCCAACTTTGCTTCATGCTTCTTTGCCTCTCTAGTGGCTCATGAGCCCTCCTTGAAGTCCTGTGGGATGTAGACTCCAAACTGTTTTAACAGTGGAAGCATTCTCGCATGTCCTATCATCTTGGCTCAAAGGATCCACTTTCAAAGCCCAAGTGTTCCTTGAACCCTGTTACTCCAAAGGAATGGTAGAGAATGAACATTTATCTCTCCTCCAGCAAGGGGTTTATATCCAAAATTATATCATCATGACACCACCAGTACAATCCTTTAATCTCCTATTGCATATTACCATCAAAGACTACTCTGATATCTATATAGAATTGACTGATGTGATGTGTATGATTGATACAATTAATTGTTTTGTCTTCTTTGGTATGGAAGTTTTTGTTAGTGCTGTCCTATCATAAAATGGATTTCTTTAAAAATATTATTTATGTATGTTTGTATTTTAAAGATATAAACCGTTGTGATTTGCTATGCAAGAAGTGACGGTATAGTAAATAAATAAATAAATAAATGATAAACAGTTATATTATTAAAGGGGATTTAGTGACTGGGGAATTCTGTGCTACTGTGCAATGCAGAATTTTGTACAGAATTCCCCACCTCCACAGACCACAGAGTTCTGCCAATTCTGTGCAGTCTGCTGTTACAGCATCTGTGCAGTGTGTTTCTGGCTGTCTCACTCCCTGCACACTCACCACTCCAGCGCAGCAAGAGTAGCTGCCCATCCACAAATTGGGCTGCATCGTCCTCTGCCACTTTGGTCCCCAGTGGTTCCTTTAAGCCCTTATAATGGAGGAAATCTGCCCAAGAAAATTATAAATAAAGTGTGTAAAATTTTCAGTGTTTTTTTTTTGCACAGAATTCCCCCCAGGAGTGAACCCTAAAAGTCAGAAGAATGCTTGGGTGCATAAAGAATGGCTGGTAAGAAAAAGGAGGTGATAATCCTTCTGTAGTAGACTCTTGTGAGATCTCATTTGAAGTATTGGGCATAATGCTGGAGGCTGCACCTTCAAAAGGATATAGATAAGGTAGAGTTGGTCCAGAGGCTAGCTACTAAAATAGTTAAATGATTCGCTTCATAAAGCATATAGGGATGAACTTAAAAGATCTAAATGTCCATACCCTGGAAGAAAGACTTTTTAAATGCCTCCAGAATATAAATGTACAAGACATAGGGCCCTGTTTGCTAAGGTGCACTAGCGTTCTTATCACATGCTAATGCTAGAGACCCTCATATATTCCTATGGGTGTCTCTAGCATTAGCGCACACTAAAAACGCTAGCGCGGCTTAGTAAACAGGGCCCATAGGCTTGTACCAACAGAAATGGGGCTCTGGAATGAGGAATCGTAGCGTGAGGGTGACAGGAGGTAGACTAAGGAGTAACCTAAGAAAACATTTCTTTACAGAAGGGGTAGTGGATATGTGGAACAAAACCCAAAACTGGAGACTGGAGTAGAAACAAATGAAAATCTAAAAGTCCAAACTACTCTACTGTTGACCTGTGTACTTTCCAAAAATTTATTAGAGTATATAAATTAAGTGGAGAAAAATACCTAAGTAAAAAAGTTCCACGACTCTCAATACTTCATAGTTGGGAAACATTAATCATCAGTCTAAAAAAACCTCCACTCTTCAAAAAGTAAAAAAAAAATCAAACCTTCCAAATGAATTAACTTCAGTGAAAATGCCCAAAGTCAAAAATGTTATCCAGTCTCCAACTGTTTCCAATAAAAATTTTGTCAACAGTTGAATACCAAAAAATTAACTCTTGCCAGTCACAGCAGTCCTCTTCACAGCTTTTCAGTGGAGATGGCGGGGACAGGGACAGAATCAGAATTCAAGAAAGCATAGGATAAACAGAGGATCTCTGAAAGAGAGGTCTATCTGAGCAGTTGGTATGGCTGGGCAGACTGGGTAGGCCATATGGTTTTATCTGTTGTTATATTCTGTGTTTCTATATTTCTTAGTTGCAGGATATGGTCTGCCCCATTTAAATGGTAAGCAGCTATAATCTTTGTAATGTGTATGATCTCACCACACTGGCATCAATAGACCTACCTGGCAGGTGACACACAGCTGCCCACTGCTAGTAGATAGGGTTTGACAAAAGTGCAGCTACTTGGTACACCCAAAGCTGACACGAAGGCAGATTTTTAGAAAGAATGTACAAATCAGAATTGAGATGTTTGGGTTGGGACATGCCAAATTTAAGGATCTGCTGATGTAGAGCCTTTTCTGAAATATATGCAGTATTAGATGTTTACATGCAGTAGAAGCATCTCTGTTACAAAATATCAGCAGTGGCAACTTGTAAGTATCAGCACTTTACATATTTCAGAAGATAAACCTTTAAGGGCTGACACGTAGGCTTGCGTGTTTGCCATTTTAGAAACTTACATGTCTATCTGTGCCCAAATAGGTACAGAGCCCACAATAATTTGGCACAGTAGCAGTGGGGAGGAGGATTAAGGAGGCAACCCCCCCCCCCCCCCTAAATTTGCAGTTACAATCCTGACCAGCTTACTAGGCAGACTAGATGGATCATTTTGGTCTTTTACTATGTTACTAAGGGACCCCTTTACCAAGCTATGTTGGTGCCTACGCATGTCCAACGCACGTCAATTTTGAGTTACTGCCTGGCTACCGCGTGGCCCTTGTGGTAATTTCATTTTTGACGCACATCTGCTACGCGCGCCAAAAAATATTTTTATTTTCTGGCACATGAGCGGTAATTGGCATTTTACGCACATAATCCATTATTGCCTGGTTAATGCATGAGACCTTACCGCTAGATCAATTGCTGGTGGTAAGGTCTCAGACCCAAAATGGACAAGCAGCAATTTTCAAAAATTAAAAAAAAAGGCATTTTTTACAGGTGTGCTGAAAAATGATTCTGTATGCACCCAAAATAGGCATCTACGCTACTGCAGGCCATTTTTCAATGTGCCTTTGTAAAAGGGCCCCATAAAGTGGTTATTTAAGAAGCCTCATTTGCAGTTTACATGTGGAAATACCAGCATTTATACATGCATATTGAATAATCTTAGAAAATCCAATTTTACAAAACCAGTATGTACATGTGCAAATCACAAATATATGCATATGGAATGGGGGCGTGGTTAGGATGGGACTAGAGTGGGGCCAAAATATATACATGTATTCCCCATTTCAGAAAGAGAATGCATGCCTGTGTGTGTCAAGATCAACATCAGAATTTACACCTACTCCTGGGCATATCTAAGTTTCTGCAAAGTGCTAGTTTTGGACAGCACTCTATAGGCGAGTTACTAGTGTATCATCTTAGAAGTACAAAAAGGTAATTTTACTGCTGTTTTGAGTGAAAACAGCCATTGTTGGTTTCTATATCCTTGCTATTTAAGGATTGTCTGTGTTTTTCCCATTCCTTTTTGAATTTCATCACTGTTTGTGTCTTCTACCTCTTCCAAGAGCGCCCCCCCCCCAAATGTTTTTTTTGTGAAAACATATTTCCTGATGTTACTTCTGAGTCTCTCTCTTTGTGGCTTCATGTTGGGCCCCCTAATTCAACAGTTTCCTTTTCTTTGGAAAGGGTTTGTTTCTTGTGCATTGATACCTTCCAAATATTTGAAAATTGGTATCATATTTCTCCTTCCCCTCCTCTCCTCTCAGGTGTGCATAGTACATATTGAGATATTTAAATCTCCTCTCTCTATATCTCTGCTTTTCTGTCGTCTTTTATATCCTTACTGAAATATGGCCTCCAAAACTGAACACAGTGAGGCCTTGCTATCATCCTGTACAGAAAAATGAAAAAAAAAAAAGAAAGACCAATGTCCTTTGGAAACACTAATTAGGTTTCTAAAAAAAAAGGGGGACCTGATATTCAGCGTTATTTAACCGGCCAGGAATGGCTCCTGGCTAGTTAAATAGCACTTATCTAGCTAACCACTAATATTTGGCTCAAGATAGCTGGTTATCTCTGCTAAATATTAGTGCTTAGTGGCTAGCTGCTAACCGACTGTGTCGTACAACTTAGCCAGTTAAGTGTGAATATTCATCGTTAACTGGCTAAGTTTAGCGGTTAAGATAGGCCTGATATTTATGCGACCTGTCTTTAATTGCTAAACACTTAACCGATTAGTGCTGCATATCGGCTTAACTGCTTAAGTTGCTGTGGACAAAAGTGAAACCGGATATTCGATGCCAGTTGACAGATATGGCCTGGCATTGAATATCTGGGGTTAGTGCCATCAGCGGCAGCTAACTATGCTGCCTGCCACTGGCTGAATATTAGGGGGAGGGAACCCTCTTTCCTTGGAAGATTTTTCACTTTATCACATCTTATTTGGAGAATGACTTCTTTTGTAAACAAGTTACTGATGTACTAGGAACTTGTAGTTCAAACTGTTCTCTTTCCTTGCCAAATTTTAAAAAAATGTATTAACAGTAAATGCTTACGCAGTTCACTAAAATATGTTTAACAGAATTGTTTTTCCATTTTAAAACTCACCGAGATAAAATTTGGACAGTGTGGAAGCTTTTAAGATTTTAGTGGAAAGTAGAAACACTTTAACAAATAATGCTGCATGCTTTCGTAACAGCATTAGTAGCAGATTGACATGATTGAAAAAAAATTAGTCTTTACATGAATGATGAATTGATTAAGATGGGGACCATTTAACTGTCTGTTTTTCTTCAGCTCTGGAACCTATCAGTTAATAAGTTGTTGAATATAGTCTGGTAAATTCTGGGGTGAAAAGGGGTTGTTCACAGAGCTCAGGAAGCTTGCTGTCTGTCTTGAAACCTGCCATGCGCAAACAACTTTACTAAAATATATTTTATAAATTCACTGTACACAGTAGCATAGAAAGAATATCTAGAAAAATATAAACAATCATTTAATTGATATAAAGCATTAATTTCACAAGCCTTGCAACATTAGGCTCAGCTGCAAGAGCTCGCAGCCAAATAGGGGCTGAAAGAGAAATGCAGAAAAAAATAAGTAAAACACCTTGCAGAATATGCACATAGTTCATATGGAGCCCAATATAATATGGTAGAAATGTTAATATTTTCTAGGCAGTTCCTTGAGAGCTCTAATAGTAATAAATGCTTTACTTGAGATAAGTCATTGTGTAACATATGTCAAAACAACCTTTGCAGTGCCCCACATTGGGCAGTAGTCCCTTTCTGGGCTGAATGGATCCAAATGCATTCTTTGACCAGCTCTGGTGGAGATTTACACCGCTTGCCTTCTGTGACTGATAAAGAGTCCCTGTGGAAGTCCCTCTCTGATTCCTTCTGTCTTCAGGCTGGGGGGGGGGAGGGGGATCCACTCTGAAGAAAAGCCTTTTTACTGCTGCAGTCAAGTATCTTTCTTTGAGAACAAGCAATTAAGAAATTAGTTATTGAAAAAAGAAGAATATGAAAATAACAGCTGAAAAAGGGAAAGCACGTAAAAGGTAAAGTTTGACATGCTGAGAAGAGATTTTAAAAAACAACCTTCCTGCTCTGTGGAAAACGATAGATTGCTGGTCCCGCGCTCGAGCATCAGGCAGAAAGGCACCTGCGCATGCATCATGGGGGCACTGCCTCAAAGATTTAAATTGAGAGTGCACTTGGCCCTGTCTGCATCAGGCTCCGTGGATGAAGTCACCCACATGTGAGAATATTATGCCTTTAGTTGTTTTTTCAGTTATTTTTCATTTTTTCAGTTTTTGGCCTATGGGGCCTCCAAGCCCATCTTTTGCCCAGAAAGGATCGACCATTCTCAGGTATGCGACTACTCGACCTCCCCGGGCCATAGAGCCTTTTGACCTTGAATTGGCCATTTTTTCCCTCTATGTCAACAAGGGTGTTGAGTGGCTTTAAGAAGTGTACTCGATGCAATAGGACTATTTCAGGCACAAACCCCTATAACTGGTGTGTTCAGTGCTTGGGTCCAGAGCAATGGGATATACTTTGTAGCCTCTACCTGTGCATGCAAGCAAGGACCCTTAAAGCCCACAGAGTCCAGCATGAAAATTTTTTTGGTTCTGTATTGGTATCAGTATCCGCATCGAGCTTGCCAGGGGATTCTGCACTCAAAGCGGAACCTGCATTGGCATCGGGTGCACTGACACAACATTGAGAGGGTCCGATTTTACACTTGGTACCATGACAGCATAAGGACCCTAAGTCCTCTTTGTCAGTGCTGTGTGCTTTGAGGAACCTGCAGTGTAAAAAATCTAAGAAGCATCGCAATCGTTCTACCTCCAGGCACTCTGCCAATAACGCCCCTGCATCAACATCCTTGATGCATGTGGGAAGCTTTCATGCAATGGCAGCTGTCCTTTTCTTCAACATTTCTCATAGAGAGCCTTTGAGGTCTTTGAGATCTCCAATGCCTACACAGGCTATTACTCATGCTGCATTCATACCATTTTCCCAGCAAGTACCAACGCTTATTCTACATAAGGAAATCTGGGCTATGCTCAAGGAAGAGCTTTCAGGGCTACTACATTTGCAGTCTATACAGGTTGCAGGTTGCTTGCACCAGCCTCAGCCCAGCCTGTCAGTACATTGGAGAGACAGTCATTGGAGAAGGTACCATCCGGGGTAGCATGAACCCAACTGACGCATGTGTCAGCTTTGGCAGAGGAATTGTCTCCAACTTCAGAGACTCATCTGCTTTGACGCAGAGCCAGCGCTGTAGTTGACACTCTCTTCCACATTCTTCCCATGAACAGTACTTTGAAGAGGCAAACCTCTCTTGAGAGATGGATCAGGACCCACAGGACCTCTCAGCTGTGGAGTCCTATGACATTTCATCTGTTTCTTCGCCACCTGGGAGACGTAGATATCCTCCAGAAAGTATATTCTTTCCTGGCTTTGTCCTTGAGATGACTCAGGCCATACCTTTCAAATTAGAGACAGAGGAAGAATTTCATTCAGAACTTTTTGAAGTTCTGGGTTATGATTCTCCACTTCATACAGTTATGAAAAGTACTCTACTCAAAAACTGGGAGACTCCACTTACAGTTCAGATAGCCCCAAAAAACTGATAAAATGTATAGGATACAGAAATCCACAGTTACTATCAATCCCTAGTTGTGAAATCTGCTTTAAAACTCACTCACGGTTCAAGATCTCATGCTTCTGCTCCTCCAGAAAGAGAAGCTAGAACATTTTGATTCTTTTGGCAGAAAAACATTTCAGACTTCAATTCTAACCAATTATCAACTTTTTTTCCACAATTCAATTTAAATCTCAAATACAGAGTACTCTGTCCTTTGTGGAATTCTTCCCCCCCCCCCCCCCCCCCCCGAGAAAGCTGAGCAATTTCATAAGCTTTAAAGGAAACTTCTCGACTGTCGTAAATATCTGGCAGGGCAGGCCTTTGATGTCTCTTCACACATTTCTGCCATAGCAGTAGCAATGTGGTATCTCTCCTGGCTTAGGGTCTCTGACCTCTAATCTCTTGTCCAGGTGTGTCTAACAGATGGCCCTTGTCATGGAGAAAACTTGTTTGGTGACAAAGTCGAGGAAGTGACTGACCTAATTAGAAAACATACAGATACTATAAAAAACTCTATCCAGTACATGAACTTCTGCTACTTCTTCTAGAAGATTTGAAGGAGGATATTGAAGCTCTAATTACTATATGTCTAGCGTCATTACATTCCTACTCTTCCTTCACCTCAAAGGACTACGTCCAACTCTTATGTCCAAGGCAGCATCGGGATCAAAAATCCCAGACACCACCTCAGTCTAAACTGCCCAATTTTTGATTCCTTCATAGAGAGCATTGCCACTGTACAGTTGTCCAGATATTTTCTCATACCAAAAAAGATGATGGGGAGTACATCCAATTCTCAATCTGCAAGGCTTAAACAAGTTTTTACTCAAAGAAACGTTTGCATGGTTTCCTTGGAATCACGACTTCTCATGCTACAATTCAACAACGTATTTGCTCTCTAGATCTCAAGGAGGGTACACGCACATATCTATTCTCCCTGCACACAGAAAGTTCCTCTGCTTCTGCTGTGGGACTCTGCACTATCAATACAAGGTCTTACTATTTGGCTTGGCTTCTGCGCCTCGAGTCTTCACGAAGTGTCTGATAGTGGTAACTTCAACAGTTCGCACGTGGGGCATCCGTATCTTTCCCTATCTGGATGACTGGTTAAGGTAGACTCCCAGGAGTCGGCACACTCCTCTATTCTATCCACCATAAGGCTCCTAGAGCTCCTTGGGTTTGTGATCAATTAGCCAACCAGTTCAGACATTAGAGTTCATAGGGGCTCTCTTTGATACTACTCAGGGCCAGACCATAAGGCTCCTAGAGCTCCTTGGGTTTGTGATCAATTAGCCAACCAGTTCAGACATTAGAGTTCATAGGGGCTCTCTTTGATACTACTCAGGGCCAGACCTTCCTTCCTCAACTAAGACCTAACAACGTACTGACTCTTGCCACTCAGGTGCGCAAATCCATTCAAGTATCTGCTCGTCAGATGCTCTTCCTACTGAGTCACATGGCTTCAACAGCCCATGTAACACCGTTAGGTCGACTCTACTTCCTCTCAGTGGTCCCAAGCCACAGGATTGCTCTCAGCTCAAATTCAGGTCACTCCACAGCTACACCACTCTAGACAGTGATGGATGGTATACCAGAATCTCACCCGGGGTCTTCTGTTTTAGCCCCCTCCACATCACGAGGTCCTCACCAAGGATGTCCATGGTAGGTTGGGGTGCTCACCTTGACGTTCTCCACACACAAGATTCTTGGAACCCACGGGAGAAACGACATCATATTAATCTCCTCGAACTGCAGGCGGTCTAGAACACGCAAGGCTTTTCAAGACTGCATTCTTGATCAGGTATTACTCGTGTCTTTGCAGGGTTTTGTGTTGTTTTGCTAAGTGTCACATTTGAAAGTAGGTCCTTGGTGCAGAATAAAGATGTTCAAGACTAGTGGTCTCTACATCCTTTGGGTTGTTACACATACAAAAACCCATCTGATGTATTCAAAGTGTCCAGCAGTGAAAGGAACGTGTATTGCAACTTAGGTGATAACCACAATTTTGATTTTTTTTTTGTATTTGTATTCCTCACAAATGACCACTTCCATCTCTCCACTCTCCAACTCAGCAAAATCACAAATGAGTCTAAAGACAGGTTTAGCCTTACCCTAGACCAGTGGTTCCCAAATCTGGTCCTGTAGGCACCCCAGCCAGTCACGTTTTCAAGATATCCACAATGAATATTCATTAAAGAGATTTGCATGCAGTGGAGGCAGTGCTTGCAAATCTCTCTCATAATTATTCAGTGTAGATATCCTGAAAACCTGACTGGCTAGGGTGCCTCCAGGACCAGGTTTTGAAACCACTGCCCTAGACACTTCTGGGAGTTTTTCTTTCCACCCCCAGGAAGTCGATTTGCTTATCCATTATCAGCAGTAAACATTCATAATGTTACACCGCCCATGTCACACCTATGAACGCCCCCTGTGGGAACACCTTCTTTTCGGCAGCTAGCGGACTTGGGCGGTTTTTGTGTGTGGTTTGATTATACACTTTAGACTGTTTTCTGTGAGAAATATGTTTATTTGCCTGTATGTCATTTTTTGGACATTTTTCTGTTTTGAAAATGAGCACATAAATTGACAAGAAGGTAGGGACATGAAGCTATTGGATTGTGAAAACGGGCCATCTCTCAGGGGATATGGCTCAGAGCCACACATCTAGCAGGGAAAGAAAGCTGTCTGGTGGATGCACTGAGTCTGGTATTGCAGCCTTGCGAGTAGTCTGTATCTCCACATAATCTTTTGAGGGTAGGGCACCCCATCAGTAGACCTTTTTGCCACTCATTACGACAAAGTCCCTCAGTTCTGCTCCAGCCTAGAATCCCACAGCAAACTAGCCTCGGATACCTTCCTCATTCATTGGGAGGAGAGTCTTCTGCACTTGTATCCTCCAGTACCTCTCATAGCAAAACCTCTTCTGAAACTCAAGTAGAACCATGATTCTGATCACTGTTTTCTAGTAGAGGCAAACCTAGTGCCCTCATCTTCTGAAGCTTTCCTGCAGAGATCCAAGGAAACTGGAAAATTTTCCAACACTGATAACTCAGGATCAGGGATCCCTTTAACATTCCAACCTGTAGCAGGTGTTCTCGAAGGACAGCAGGATAAATAGCCTTCCGCCTCGGAATGAAATTGTATCAGCTTAAAAACTTGACTGACTAGGTCTTGCACTGTGATGTCAGGTGGAAAGACATACACGCTTGTGCAGTGCAGTATTCTGAAAAGTTGTGGTAAACAAGCTGAAGAGTGTTCCTGCGCAAGCTCCATTGGATGATGTTGCCCACGTGTAAGGCTATATCCTTCTTTCCTCATAGGACACCTGTTACAGACCTGTTACAGATAAGTAATTTCACCTTAGATGTTTTATAACATTATCCCCTAACTGTAAAATATAAACCACAGCAGAATTGAAGTTTGCTTCCATGGTATATAAGGGGTTCCTTTAGGCAACAAGCTAGTGGGGCAACTACTGTTTTTCAGTGTTCTTTGTCCATCTTTGAATCACAACTGTTTGTTTAACTTTGCTGCACTTCCAGGCCCTCAGAATGTACTGTGACAATGCATAAAGTGTTACGGATCTCATTTGACTATGAGATCTTATTTACAAGTGCTTGCTTTAACCCTGCTGTAATTTGCAGTGTCTAATTGAAAGTCTTGAGATAGCCTGTAAGAATATACTGTACTGAAATTAATAGGGTAAATGGTGACAGATTTTGCCTGTCTAGTCGTTTTTTTAATTGTAGGTACTCTAATATAAACCTTTATTTATCAGAAAAAGCAAGTATATTATCAATGTCCAAATTAGCATATATTTAACATTTAATTTTGTAAAGAAATGATGTCTTGTTTGTTTTAAAATTACCTTAACATTTCTTTTTCTTTCCCTTTTACCAGGAGAGTTACTGAGTCAGCCCAGACCAGAAGGTGTGGCCGAGATCATGTGCCCTAAGAATGGTAGTGAACGAGTTAATGTGGCCTTGGTGTACCCACCCACCCCAACTGTAATCAGCCCCTGTTCCAAGTAAACTCTGAAGAGACACACCGAACCTCCCCCTTCCTCCCACCTCTGTGCGCACCAAAGTAACACAAGAACAGCCACCAAAAAAAACCTGAGAAAAGTAATCTTCAAGCAGCCAAGGCACTGCTCTAATTATTTGTGACGTAGCATCATCAGATTTTATAAGCAAAGGTAAAATTAAAATCAGTATAACATTTTTTTTATGTTTCATTGAAAAGGAGTGACAATTTTAGTTTTGAGTGCAGATATAGTGGAAGGCATATACTATACAAAATATTCACCAGTTATGATTTCTGGCTTGTACTGCAGTAGAAAGTAGTAAGCAACTTCAGAAGAATATGCTAATGTTTTTATCAACCACATTGGTGGGGAACAGTATTTTCTGTCTGGGAATGATTTTTAATATTTAATTAACTATTAATGATGTCTTTTTCCTAAACTGACAGCCTATACTGTGTCTGAAAACAATGGACCTATGCAGTAAAAGTTAGCATATATATTAAGGCCATTTTGCATGTGCAAAAAATAGTCAAGTCAGTCAGTATTCAGCTTCCATGGTTTCATTGGGGTCAGTATTCAAAGCAGTGTAAATCGCGTTCAGTGGGCACTTAACTGTTGAATATCGGCATAGGCGGTTGGTGACTCAACTGTTTGGGGAGGCTACGGGTGGGGTTAAAGAGTAGGTGGGGTTAAGGCAGGGCCAAGGTGCGGTTGAATGGAGTTTGATTGGGCAAGTTAAAATCCTTAGGAGTAGCCCTTAGATTGTAAACCCTTCAGGAACAGGAAAATACCTATTGTATCAGAATGTAACTTGCCTTGAGCTACTGCTGAGAAAGGCGTGATCTAAAATCAAATCCCGAAAACTAGTACCACACATAATAAAGTGATATAAAACACAAAAAATGTCACTTAGGACCTAAAGAACAATTCAATACTACCATAATAACACTAACTTCCAGGAGTCACACAACAAGGGCAGCAGCATAAACAATTCAGTGGGCACTAGAACATCAATATTGGAAAACTAAACAAGGTGGATTAGAACAGATCAGCCCTACATAAAAACTGGTTAAAAGATAGAAAACAGAGTAGGGTTAAATGGTCAGTATTTTCAATGGAGAAGGATAGTTAATGGGGTTCCACAGGGGTCTGTGCTGGGACCGCTGCTTTTTAACATATTTATAAATGACCTAGAGATGGGAGTAACTAGTGAGGTAATTAAATTTGCTGACTACACAAAGTTATTCAAAGTCGTTAAATCGCGGGATGATTGTGAAAAATTACAAGAGGACCTTGGGAGACTGGGCGTCTAAATGGCAGATGACATTTAATGTGAGCAAGTGCAAAGTGATGCATGTGGGAAAGAGGAATCCGAATTATAGCTACATCATGCAAGGTTCCACGTTAGGAGTCACCGAACAAGAAAGGGATCTAGGTGTTGTTGACGGTACATTGAAACCTTCTGCTCAGTGTGCTGCTGCGACTAAGAAAGCAAATAGAATGTTAGGTATTATTAGGAAAGGAATGGAAAACAAAAATGAGGACGTTATAATGCCTTTGTATCACTCCATGGTGCGACTGCACCTCGAATATTGTTTTCAATTCTGGTCGCAGTATCTCAAAAAAGATATAGTGGAATTAGAAAAGGTGCAGAGAAGGGCGACGAAAATGATAAAGGGGATGGGACGACTTCCCTATGAGGAAAGGCTAAAGCGGCTAGGGCTCTTCAGCTTGGAGAAAAGGCAGCTGAGGGGAGATATGATAGAGGTCTATAAAATAATGATTGGAGTTGAACGGGTAGACAGGAGGCGTCTGTTTATGCTTTCCAAAAATACTAGGACTAGGGGGCATGTGGTGAAGCTAAAAAGTTGTAAATTTAAAACAAATCGGAGAAAATATTTCTTCACTCAACGTGTAATTAAACTCTGGAATTCGTTGCCAGAGAATGTGGTAAAGGCGGTTAGCTTAGCGGAGTTTAAAAAAGGTATGGACAGCTTCCTAAAGGAAAAGTCCATGGACCATTATTAAATTGGGGAAAATTCACTATTTCAGGTATAAGCAGTATAAAATGTTTTGTACTTTTTGGGATCTTGCCAGGTATTTGTATCCTGCTCAGGCACAATCCTCCCCCACTTTATCCTATGATCAGAAATAATAGCACACATAAATTTGTGTGCTATTATCTCTGATCATAGGGGCAGTAAAGCCCCGCACTGTTCCAGCACTATTTTTAGAGTGCTATTTGGAAAGGTTCAGGGCTTTCGATCAGCTGGGCATTATTGACTCTACCCCCAGTTTCTGTTGTTTGCAAGGTGCGTACTGGGTTTCATAGTCATAAGGGCACAACTCTGTAATGTATTGCCATCAAATTATGCTGTGAAAGAGATTTTTTGGAAAAAACAGAGCACATTTGTTTCATACAGCATTTGCATAATTGTATTATATTTAACATTTCAGGATGTTTTAATTGACATGTATGGTTTACTGGAAATTGCTTAAAATGTAATGATAGGCAAATTAAAAATATAGGAGTTGATATTCAGTGTGGTTTAAGTGGGCAGGAGAGCATCCTGCTTTCTTAAACCATATTAAGCAGGCTGGCCACCAATATGCAGAGCATTTTACTGGGAAGTGCTGCTGAATATCGGCTCTGACTGCTGGCACTGCCCAGATAGTGCCGGGATGATCTGGGGGTAGAGTCAAGGAAGCATCAGCAGATATGTGGCTACCAGCCATATTCAGTGCCGATGCTTGCAAAGCTCAGTGAGCATATAGGGCTGCACAAAAGGCAGTCCTATCTTTACTGAACAAATTTCAGTTTCAGTTATGGTGCCGAAACCAGCCCAGAATCCTTTTTCTTCCCCAATACAGTTTCAGCCAAAAGGTTATTTTAATTTTCGGACATGTTTTTGGTTTTAGCCAATGACCATGTGTTTTCGATGGCAGCTGAAAATTTGTGATTTGTCCCATTTGTTTTCTTCACTCTCCCTCTCCAAATAGACATTGCTCCTTCTCCTTGGCTCCCTGTCGAGTGTCTCCCCCACCTGTAGGCTCCCCAGGGCCTATTTTACAATCCCTGCTGGTCTAGGGGTGTAGTTGGGCAGGAGCGATCCGCAGTTACTCCTGCCCATTCTTGCTCTGCTTTGAATATTGGCTGGAATGTGGAATTATGACGTCGGCCATCACTCCGAGTGTGGCTCAAAAGTCAGCCACAGTAAAAGCATTGTGGCTTTCAGTCACAGTTTTCATTAGTTGCAAGCCATGTGTGTGGGGGCTATTTTGTTTGGAGGTAAAATACGGTCTTTCATTTTTTAAAATATATTCTGGCTTGGATACTGTAGGTTTAACAGAGGGATGCAGACTGCAAGCTGTTAAAGTCCCCATTGGTCCTCACTGGTTCTTCTCATTCACACAACCAAATTGAGTTTTCAGTTTTGGTTTCAGCTAAAAGCTTTCAGATAACTTCAGTGGCAGTTTCAGTTTTGGCTGAAACTCAAAAAAGCAGTTTTGGTTGGCCTCTATTTGCCTGTTTAGCTGTGCGTTGCTGGCACTGAATATCAGCAGACACCTGCACAACTTCAGTTATTCAATGCTGGTGCCTAGACATGGCTTGGTATTGAATTTACAGGTTTAATTGTACCAGCCACGGTCAGTGTCAAAAACTGCTGATTGCTGTAGGCTGAATGTCAACTGGATATTAAATATATTAAGTAAAATATAAAACTTTAGCACTGGGCCATAGGCCTCTGTTTATGAAACAAGTGATAGTAGTTTTTGGTAGTGACAGCTTTTTGAGCAAGTAAAATAGTTTTATCTGACTTTTAAATAATGTTCCTTACACCACTTCTCTGTATTTGGATAGGATATGTTCTACATCGTTCATTGTAATTATCAGAGATTTTGCTAAAAATTGTGATTAGATGAAATATTTCCACAGGGTACCACCTTTGGAGGATATACAACTTTTTAGTTGGTTTAGATCTTTCTTCCAGATGCCACACACTTGTAAACTCATTCTTACAACTTGATTGCTTCAGCAAGTGCTTATAATAGCAGCAGGAAGAAAATAAGCATTTACTGTTGGTATATGACAGTTCCAAAATTTCAGAGAAAACATTATTAATTTTAACAAATTCTTTCCCCCTCCCAAGGACCTGTGTTGCATATTTTAGAACTATACAGTTGTAGGAACCATTTATACTTAGCACACTTGGCATGATTCTTTAGGTTATGAGCATTTATAAAAGCCAGGGATTTTATAACCATTCTGATATCCTATGACAAAGTCAATTCCCCTGCTTACAATGTATATGCACATGAAATCTTATGGAAGCTTTGTCCTTGGAATGCATGCTGAAGGTAAAGGAAATGAATAAGGAGCCAAAAGAATTACAGCAGCTTTTATGGTACAGTGCATTGTGCTTTTACTATCATGTGACAGATTTTCTTTCCTTTTGCAGGAAGTATGCTGCTGAAAAGCACAGAAAGCAGTGATCTCTATGTATAAAGGAAATAGGTAAAATAATTATAAATCCTGAACCATTTTCAGCATATGGAAGACCATCAAGGAGTATCACAGCAATCCTGCTGTAAGGACAAACAGAAGTTTGGATGCATTTCAAAAATAATTTGGCTATTTATGGGAAGAAAATGGAGTAAATATTACAATCTTCTATCTGGATTCTGGGAGATGGAGCTGCTGGAAAGAGAATATATCTTAATGGCTTCTCAGGGATTGTTTGCTGTGCACATATAAGCCATAATTTGTCAGTAGGGATGGCAGAATTTAGTATTCTCACATTTTTAGTTATTTTAAATAGGAAAAATGGCATCACAGACGTTCACAGCTGTTCAGTAACACATGTAAAGTCACAGAATTGTACATTTTTATCTTTATTTTTATAATATGAATTTGCATTTGAATTTCTACAGTTTACAGCTTCTAGCGTTACTTAACAGCAGGTGTAATGTT
Source organism: Microcaecilia unicolor (assembly GCF_901765095.1). NCBI lineage: Eukaryota > Metazoa > Chordata > Amphibia > Gymnophiona > Siphonopidae > Microcaecilia > Microcaecilia unicolor. Next base: position 354,245,888 of record NC_044032.1, on the reverse strand, counting down.
CTGCATGAGAGCCACGTTTACATTGTCATATCAAAAAGGCTTACAAATATATTATGTTATATCTGAATGTGTACATATAGTGCGTGTGCATATATAAAATTATATATATATATATACACATACTATATATATGTATGTGTGTGTGTGTGTGTGCATATGTTTGTTTGTTTTTTGTGTTTTTTTACAGACGTTCGTTGGGCAAAAATGTTGACATACCTCCCACTTAAATTTTCTTTCTGGTTTCTAGTTAACCTGCAAATGAAATTAGAACATGGAGGTTTTGAAGTCTCATCCTGTCACTTCACATTTTATGTGTCTTTATACAGTGCTGTGTACACATGGTATGTGCTATACAAACAATATGTAAATTATGGTGCTGCTCTACTATTCATTAGAATCCAAGGTCAGTGCCACCCTGGTACATGCAAGATAGGAATATAGAGGTAAATATTCAGTCGGCAACTGTGAGCATTTTGCTGAATGCCGCTGGCATTATTCCTGGATATTCAATGCCAGCCATGTCTAGGCTTCAGCATTGAATATCCAGTTTATGTGGAGCCAGCTAACACATGGCCGGTTAGGTCGATATTAACTTAACTGGCCATGGGTTGCTGCATAAAGATAGGTCTGTGTTTTATGCAGGCCCATTTTTGTGCTTACTCTGGCCGGTTAAGTGCTAAATACCGTTTTTTAACTGGCTAAATGTTGACTCTGCCCTGGAATGCCTTCAAGCAGCCGGTTTTCACTTAGGTGCTAACCACTAATTTTCAGCGGTGTTATCCGATTAAGTGCCACTGAAAATTAGCGGATAGCCCCAGCCAAGCATTTAACCATTCAGTGGCCATTTCTGGCCAGTTAAATCGTTTTCCATATTGACCAGATAGGGCCCAAATTTCAAAAGCACGTATCCATATGGTGGCAGCTGCTGTATGGATTAGTGCTCTATCTAGGGCTTAATTTCTGGGGGAACGGCCTGGAACTCAGTTCCATTACTTCTTTTCAGACTCTAGAGCAGTAGGGGTGCTCTGCGTCAGCCCTCACTTTAAGGCAGACTGCAGGGAAGAGGAGGGGAGAGGTGAGTCTAGAACATAGCAGAGAACAATCACTCTGCTCCCTAATCCAACCTTCCTTTTCCTGTTACCCCTACCTTTAGCCTGCCTGCGTGCCCCCTCCCCACAGTTCCACTTCCTTTTTGTCTACAAATTAAGCCCTGGCTGTATATGAGAATTTTCTGTGGTACTGTACAGTGCCACTCAAAATTCTTACAGATCATCCTGGTACATGAAGGGTAATTTTATAAACCATTTTTGTGTCTAAAATAGTTTTATGTGCATAAGTAGGTTCTTAAAAACTTGGGTCACCCATCTAAAAGTACAAGTGGTACAAGCCATTGCATACTTTTACAGTAGGTGTGCACAGGCATGGAATTTGTGTGGAGCATGTGCAGAGTCACAGTTCACCTGCCAGCACTTATATCTGCTTATGAAAGGGAAATGGAAATGGGACTTGATATACCGCCTTTCTGAGGTTTTTGCAACTACATTCAAAGCGGTTTATGTGTGCTTTGAATATAGGCACTATTTCTGTTGGATTTGCATTTGTATTTTATAAAGATACATAGGTACCTGTGTGTCTTTATAAAATACTGTCAAAATAAGCATCTTATCCACCTTCAAAGTTAGGCATCTTGTTATAAAATGAACCCCTATTCATATAGCGCTGGGACAGAACCTGGACTTTCAGCCTAACTCATCAGAAAGTCAGCAATATTCAGCCACTATCCATGAGCAATGCAGTTTAATTTAGGAAACAAAAAGGTTGCCCTATCTTAAACCATATAATTATACAGATAGCGGCTGAGTATTGCTGCTATCTCTATAGCTGTTTCTGGTCAGTGAACTCTATGTTTATTCAGTGCTGCATGCTATGGAGGCAATTCTGTAAGTAGGTGCCTATAGCATTTTCACATATATAACACACACTAATTTCGGAACATGCAAAAAAAATGTGTATAACACATGCACGTTATATGCATGAAATTTTGCCAGCATCAGGCTCTTTACCCCCATCTGTTCCTTTCTCCCCTTTCTTGCTTATTCACTTCTCCACATGAGTCCTGCTCTGGTTTCTGTTTAATCACCGCCTCTCCTCCATGCAAATCCTGCATCTTTTCCTTTCCTCCTTACTTCTTATGGCCTCTAGCTGTACTGCCATACTGGCAGCAGTCCACACAAGCAGGCTTCTGCTAGCATTGGGACCTATGCTGTGACATGAGAACAAAAAGTTGTGTCAGAGCAAAGATCCTGATGCTGGTGGAAGACTGCTTGTGTGGATATAACTAGAAACCATGAGAAGTTAGAAGGACGCAGGGGGTGTGGGGGAGAGGTGCAGGACTCCCGTGGAGGGGAAGGAAGATTAAAGAGAGACAGAAATTAGAGCAGGATTAGTGCAGAGAAGGGAGAGCCAAAGAAAAATGTACAAAAAAAAATCAAATATATTGCACTCACACATATAACACTCAGTGGGTTATCTGGCATATAAAACAACATATGTGTGCATTTTGGCAAGGAAGCACCTAGCTTGCAGTTTTCTGTAAGTTATGTGCATAAGTGGGGAGCCTGTACCTTTATCCCGCCCCTATGTATGCCCTGCTTGCAGATTCACACTAAGTGAAGCAGGTATTTGCAGAATATCGCCTGTCTACTAGCACATAATGCAGGTATGTGCACACATATGCACATAAGTTTTAGTATTTTAAACATTTACACATGCAGTGGGCATATAAATGTTAGCACACAGTTTATAGAATTGTCTTTTATATGGATAGCAGGACTGAATATTCATGCTTTCTTGTTTGTTTGTTTGTTTGTTTAAAACACCATGGTTGGCATTTTTAAAAAGAAATGCCTGCTGCATCAGCTAAGTGCATAAGTACCGCCATATTGGAAAAAGACCAAGGGTCCATGAAGCCCGTCTCCGACAGTGGCCAATCCAGGCTTCAAGAACCCAGCACCCCCCCCCCCCCCCCCCCCAAAAAAAAAAAAATTAATAATGTTCAATGGACTTTTCCCTCAGGAATCTGTCCAAACCCCCTTTAAATTCCATAAGGCCAGCTGCTGTCACTACATTCTTCGGCAACGAGTTCCAGAGTCTAACTACACACTGAGTAAAGAAAACTTTCTCCTGTTTGTTTTAAAATCTACCATATTCTAGCTTCATCTTATGTCCCCTGGTTTTGTTGTTGTTTGAAAGTGTAAACAAACGCTTCACATCTGTCCGCTCTAATCCGCTCATTATCTTGTAGACTTATATCATATCACCCCTCAGCCGCCTTTTCTCCAAGCTGAAGAGCCTTTCCTCATAGGGAAGTTGTTCCATTCCCTTTATCATTGTTGTCGCCCTTCTCTGCACCTTTTCTAATTCCTTTATATCTTTTTTGAGATGCAGCGACCAGAATTGGACACAATACTCGAGGTGCGGTCGCACCATGGAGCGATACAACGGCATTATAACATCCTCGTGTTTGTTTTCCATCCCTTTCCTAATAATACTCAACATTCTGTGTGCTTTCTTAGCCGCCACAGCACACTGAGCAGAAGTTTTTAACGTCTTATCCACGATGACTCCCAGATCCCTTTCTAGGTCCATAACTCCTAACGCGGAACCTTGCATGACATAGCTGTAATTCGGGTTCCTCTTACCCACAAGCATCACTTTGAACTTGTCAACATTGAACTTCATCTGCCACTTGGACGCCCAATCCCCCAGTCTCGCGAGGTCCTGCTGTAATCTTTCACACTCCTCCTGCGACTTGACGACCCTGAATAATTTTGTGTCATCTGTGAATTTAATTACCTCACTAGTTACTCCCATCTCTAGGTCATTTATAAATATGTTAAAAAGCAGTGGTCCCAACACAGACCCCTGCGGGACCCCATTAACTACACTTCTCCACTAAGAATACTGACCATTCAACCCTACTTTTTGCTTCCTATCTTTCAACCAGCTCTTAATCCATAGTAATACCCTACCTCCGATCCCATGACTCTCCAGTTTTCTCAGGAGTCTTTCATGAGGCACTTTGTCAAACGCCTTTTGAAAATCCAAATACACAATATCCACCGGTTCCCCATTGTCCACATGTTTGTTCACCCCCTCAAAAAAATGCAGTAGATTGGTGAGGCAAGACTTCCCTTCACTAAATCTGTGCTGACTTTGTCTCATCAGCCCATGTTTTTGTACATGCTCTGTAATTTTGTTCTTGATAATAGCCTCTACCATTTTGCCCGGTACCGACGTCAGACTCATCGGTCTGTAATTTCCCGGATCTCCTCTGGAACCTTTTTAAAAAATCGGCGTAACATTGGCTATCCTCCAGTCTTCCGATACCACACTAGATTTTAGGGATAGATTGCATATTACTAACAGTAGCTCTACAAGTTCATTTTTCAGTTCTATTAATACTCTGGGATGAATACCATCAGGTCCTGGTGATTTACTACTCTTCAGTTTGCAGAACTGACCCATTACGTCCTCCAAGTTGACAGAGAATTTGTTTAGTTCTCCGACTCGCCTGCTTCAAATTTGCTTTCCGGCACTGGTGTCCCTCCCAAATCCTCGGTGAAGACCGAGGCAAAGAATTCATTTAATTTCTCCGCTACGGCTCGGTCTTCCCTGATCGTCCCTTTAACACCATTTTCGTCCAGTGGCCCAACCGATTCTTTACCTGGCTTCCTGCTTTAAATGTATCTAAAAAAAAAATGTTTACTATGTATTTTTTACTATGTAATTTTTTACTATGTATTCTAATGCTAACTTTTTCTCAAAGTCCTTTTTTGCCCTCCTTAGCTCCGCTTTGCATTTGGCTTGGCATTCCTTATGTTTTATCTTGTTACCTACAGTCGGTTCTCTTCTCCACTTTCTGAATGATTGTTTTTTGGTTCTAATGACTTCCTTTACCTTACTGTTTAGCCACGCCGGCTGACGTTTGGTCTTTTTTCCTCTTTTTCTAATACGCGGAATATATTTGTCCTGTACCTCCAGGATGGTGTTTTTAAACAGCATCCACGCCTGATGCAAGTTTTTTACCCTGCAAGCTGCACCTTTCAGTCTTTTTTTCACCGTTTTTCTCATTTTGTCGTAATCATCTTTTCTAAAGTTAAACGCTAGTGTATTTGATTTCCTAAGTTCACTTACTTCAATGCCAATTTTAAAACTGATCATATTATGATCACTGTTATCAAGCGGCCCTCGCACTGTTACACCCCGCACCAGATCATGAGCTCCAGTAATGACTAAGTCTAGTATTTTTCCTTCTCTTGTGGGCTCCTGAACCAGCTGTTCCATGAAGCTGTCCTTGATTTCATCAAGAAATTTCACCTCCCTAGCATGTACCGATGTTACATTAACCCAGTCTATATGTGGATAATTGAAATACTGACCAATAGTATTTACTGTTAAAGACCAACTGGGAGGTAGTTTCAGTCTTAATAAATTATGCATACATTTAATTCCAAGAAATATTACATTAGCTGATATAAGTTTTTTAGAAATGAAACAAGTCCAAGAGAGCAAAATGTGGAACTAAATGAATAAATGTATTTGTTATTTATAAACAGTGATGGGAAGGACCAACATGAATAGATGACATTATTGAAACTTAAAGGGGAGGTGCCTAAAAGGTCTTTTATGTGTTTTAATGTTCTAGATCCAAAAATTGTACTGGCCCAGTTCATCTTCCCTCACCATGGAATAAAAATGCAGTATTCCTACTTTGTATGCAACTATCTTGTCAAGAGTGAATTTGGAGGTAACAGATGAGAAGAGCTAATGAGAATTTGTAGTAACATGGAAAGTTTGTAAATAAAATTACTATGGAGCATGGATGTGTGTCACTGATTGAACATAGAGTTATGGATAGGCCAACATCAATTATATGTGGTCCCAGTCTCAGCACACACTTTTCTACAGTTCCAGCCACTGTCTCCATTCTCACCCAGTAAGCCAATTAATAGTTAAAACAAAACTTAAGACAGCAGGTAATTGAGTTATTTACAGTATACCTTAGGGCCTTAGGTGGAAGTTAATCTTGAGAAAACTTTCATTATATTGACCAATAAATTATGTTTTTTTAATTTCAAAGAAAGTTCTTAGTGACTTGCTTTTTATTAGAATTCATTGCCATTCTTGCATCTGGACACCTTGGAGGTAATTCTTTAAGGAACAGCCTAGATTTAAGCTGCAAGTACATGTATAATTGCCAGCATTCTAGTCATTTGTGTGCATAAATGTCAATAATCTGGCTACATGTTGTTACTTATATATCTTTGATAGTGTGTACTTTGTAGAGATGGGCATTTACATATGTGTGGCATACACTTACATACATATCTTACAGACTACTGTAAGTTCTCCTAGTATAAGCAGGCCGTCATATTCTCATATCTGGGTGACATCATCCAGAGCCCGGTGCAGATGCTAACTAGTGAGTAATGCAGAAGCTTATAGCAGCGTTCCACCACACGACCATGAGTACCCCATTTTCATTTTTCCGCAGAGCTGAGAGGATGCGTTCTTATGTTCGCTCCCTTCTCTTGTGCCTTCTCATGTAGGTTTTTAATTTTATTTCAAAGTATATTTTGTCGCCTTTTATTTTTTCCTCAACCCTTATTTTATTAGAGTTTTTCGGCTCTTCAACTTTTCTTTATTTTTTTGAGTATGGCTCAGTGGTTTAGGCCACAGCCCCAGCCTCAGTTTGAATGCTGCCCCTTTTTGAGAGTTCAAGATTGAGGAATTTAATTTAGCTGCCATTCTTTTTTCATTGTCTCAGAAGACCCCCCAGTGGCTTCAAGAGGTGCACCCAGTATAATCAGGTGATTTTGGTTACAGACCCACAGTCTTGGTGCATTGGGTGCCTTGGACCTGACCATGACCCTTCTGTTTGTTCTTTCTCTGTTTACAAATGCAGGTGAGAACTCAGCAGGCATGGAAGGTTGAACAGGAGCAGCTTTTTGGCTCCTCAAAGACCAATACATTGACTTTGGCACCAGCAGCATCGACCTCCATGGCTGCTTAGATTTATACATCCACTGGGAGTTCACTGGCATCTAGGAGGTCTCAACATTGGGTGCTGATAGCAGACTCCAGAACCGGTCAGCATCGGAGCCTACACCAAGAGTGCACATAGGTTTGGTGGCGTCCTCATCAGGACCAAGACCCTATGCATCAGGGGAAGCCCAATAAACATATGCACCGGTCTTCTTCGATGCATGGTTCTAGGATCACTGGGGCATTGGATCCAAAATACCCGAGAAGAGGTGTCGGTGTGTACCGAGCAGCCAGGTCTTCGCTACCGGTTTGGCACCGACTCCTTGTCAGGTTGCATCTCTCCCGGCTACCATGCTTTGCTGATGCATGCCTTCGATGAGCGGTTGTAGAACAAGCTAAGAGAGGAGCTGGCACAGTTACTGCAGGGGCACACCACTTGGGCATCAAAGGCACTGGCATCGCCAGCGGAACAGCCTCAGGCCTGCTCTGAGCCTCCATTGATGCTGATACAGAGATCATTGATACCGGCGCCCTGCAGGGCATCAATGTTGATGCATGAGTGCTGCTCTTGACGTTGGGTTCGACCGCTTGGGCCTGTAGAAGGGTTTTCCTCTACAAGTACCTGCTTGTGCTGAGAGCTTATGAAAGATGCTCTTGGTGGGCAGTTTGGTGGTATCTGACACCAGAGCGTAACTGAGATGGACTATTTGAAGAACCCACCAATCAGAGGTTACAAGGGGCTATTTGTGATGATAAAAATTCAGCCCCCCCCCCCCCTACTGGTAAGCAGTCTAGGATGGTTGAGTGCAGCTATGCTCTTTTGGAACCAGTCAAAAGCCTGTGCCCTACTTTGACTGGAGAGCCAACTGGGGCCTCTGGACGTGGGGTAGGTGAGGCTCGGGATGCTGGGCCAAGGTCACCCAAGCTGAGTGAGTGGGAGATGGGAACCTACGCCTCTGCAAGTAATAAGGTTGACACCTAGACCTGCTTGAAAATCTTCTTGTTGAAGAACACACAGATGGAAGATGCCGAGACAGAGTGGAGATGGTATCTGTATGTTTTTTTAATAAGGTCAGCGACCTCCTCCACCTTTTCTCCAAACAGATTGTCCCCTTGGCATGGCATGTCCGCTAACCTCTCTTGAACTGCAGGTTCAAGGTCAGAGACATGCAACCATGAGAGTATGTGTGTGAGTCTGGTGTAAGGGCCAGGCCCTAGATACTTTCTCTTGCCCTACACAAAAACCGCTGGAGTCCCTCCTGCACCTCTCTGAGTCTGAGTTGAAAACCAACTCTTTAAGGGTTCACCTCAGTGCAATTGGTGTAGGAGGCAAGTCTGTCTCTGTACGCTAGCGTTTAACTATAGAAAAGGTGATTACGACAAAATGAGAAAAATGGTGAAAAAAAGACTGAAAGGAGCAGCTCGCAGAGTAAAAAACTTGCATCAGGCGTGGATGCTGTTTAAAAACACCATCCTGGAGGTTCAGGACAAATATATTCCACGTATTAGAAAAAAGGGAAAAAAGACTAAACGTCAGCCGGCGTGGCTAAACAGTAAGATAAAGGAAATCATTAGAGCCAAAAAACAATCCTTCAGAAAGTGGAGAAGAGAACCAACTGAAAGTAACAGGATAGATCATAAGGAATGCCAAGCCAAATGCAAAGCGGAGATAAGGAGGGCAAAAAAGGACTTTGAGAAGAAATTAGCGTTGGAAGCAAAAATACATAGTAAAAAAATTTTTAGATACATTAAAAGCAGGAAACCGGCCAAAGAGTCGGTTGGGCCGCTGGACGAAAATGGTGTTAAAGGGGCGATCAAGGAGGACAAAGCCGTAGCGGAGAAATTAAATGAATTCTTTGCTTCGGTCTTCACCGAGGAGGATTTGGGGGGGACACCGGTGCCGGAAAGAATATTTGAAGCGGGGGAGTCGGAGAAACTAAACAAATTCTCTGTAACCTTGGAGGATGTAATGGGTCAGTTCAGCAAGCTGAAGAGTAGTAAATCACCGGGACCTGATGGTATTCATCCCAGAGTATTAATAGAACTAAAAAATGAACTTGCGGAGCTACTGTTAGAAATATGCAATCTGTCCCTAAAATCGAGTGTAATACCGGAAGACTGGAGGGTAGCCAATGTTACTCCGATTTTTAAGAAAGGTTCCAGAGGAGATCCGGGAAATTATAGACCGGTGAGTCTGACGTCGGTGCCGGGCAAGATGGTGGAGGCTATTATTAAGAATAAAATTGCAGAGCATATACAAAAACATGGACTGATGAGACAAAGTCAGCACGGATTTAGTGAAGGGAAGTCTTGCCTCACCAATCTAATGCATTTTTTTGAGGGGGTAAGCAAACATGTGGACAATGGGGAGCCGGTTGATATTGTATATCTGGATTTTCAGAAGGCGTTTGACAAAGTGCCGCACGAAAGACTCCTGAAGAAATTGCAGAGTCATGGAATCGGAGGTAGGGTATTATTATGGATTAAGAACTGGTTGAAAGATAGGAAGCAGAGCGTAGGATTGCGTGGCCAGTATTCTCAGTGGAGGAGGGTAGTTAGTGGGGTCCCGCAGGGGTCTGTGCTGGGTCCGTTGCTTTTTAATGTATTTATAAATGACCTAGAGATGGGAATAACTAGTGAGGTAATTAAATTCGCCGATGACACAAAATTATTCAGGGTCGTCAAGTCGCAGGAGGAATGTGAACGATTACAGGAGGACCTTGCGAGACTGGGAGAATGGGCGTGCAAGTGGCAGATGAAGTTCAATGTTGACAAGTGCAAAGTGATGCATGTGGGTAAGAGGAACCCGAATTATAGCTACGTCTTGCAAGGTTCCACGTTAGGAGTTACGGATCAAGAAAGGGATCTGGGTGTCGTCGTCGATGATACGCTGAAACCTTCTGCTCAGTGTGCTGCTGCGGCTAGGAAAGCGAATAGAATGTTGGGTGTTATTAGGAAGGGTATGGAGTCCAGGTGTGCGGATGTTATAATGCCGTTGTATCGCTCCATGGTGCGACCGCACCTGGAGTATTGTGTTCAGTACTGGTCTCCGTATCTCAAAAAAGATATAGTAGAATTGGAAAAGGTACAGCGAAGGGCGACGAAAATGATAGTGGGGATGGGACGACTTTCCTATGAAGAGAGGCTGAGAAGGCTAGGGCTTTTCAGCTTGGAGAAGAGACGGCTGAGGGGAGATATGATAGAAGTGTATAAAATAATGAGTGGAATGGATCGGGTGGATGTGAAGCGACTGTTCACGCTATCCAAAAATACTAGGACTAGAGGGCATGAGTTGAAGCTACAGTGTGGTAAATTTAAAACGAATCGGAGAAAATTTTTCTTCACCCAACGTGTAATTAGACTCTGGAATTCATTGCCGGAGAACGTGGTACGGGCGGTTAGCTTGACGGAATTTAAAAAGGGGTTAGATAGATTCCTAAAGGACAAGTCCATAGACCGCTATTAAATGGACTTGGAAAAATTCCGCATTTTTAGGTATAACTTGTCTGGAATGTTTTTACGTTTGGGGAGCGTGCCAGGTGCCCTTGACCTGGATTGGCCACTGTCGGTGACAGGATGCTGGGCTAGATGGACCTTTGGTCTTTCCCAGTATGGCACTACTTATGTACTTATGTACTTATGTACAGCCTTTAGTTCACTTCTTGAGAGGTTTGTTGTTAACAAAGCCCCCTACCAAACCTCCTACTTTGTCATGGTGGAATCTCAACATGGTTCTCACCCAGCTGATGAAAGCTCCTTTTGAGATTCTGGATTCCTGTCATCTGAAGTTTTTGACCTGAAAAGTTCCAGGCCCTGGTAGCTTATTCACCATATACTAAATTTCATCACAGCAGAGTAGTTCTCCGCATGCACCCTATGTTCCTTCCTAAGGTTGTGTTGGAGTTTCATGTTAACCTGTCAATTGTTTTGTCAGCATTTTCCCCCAAAACCACATGCCCATCCTGGCGAGGGTGTACTGCATACCTTAGACCAGTGGTTCCCAAACCTGGACCTGGAGGCACCCCAGCCAGTCAGGTTTTCAGGATATATATGAATATTCATGAGAGAGATTTACATTCTGTGGAGGCAAAACTCTCTGATGAATATTCATTGTGGATATCCTAAAAACCTGATTGTCTGGGGTGCCTCCAGGACCAGTTTTGGGAACCACTGCCTTAGACTACAAGCGAGCATTAGTCGTCTATCTGGAGCGGAGTAAACTCCATAGACAGTCCACCAAGCTTTTTGTTTCTTTTGACCCAAACAGGATGGGGGTGGCCATTGGCAAACACACACTTTCAAATTGAATAGCAGATTGCATCTTCTTTGCTAATGCCCAAGCTGGGCTGACTCTTGAGGGCCATGTCACAATTCATATTAGAGCCATGGCTGCATTGGTAGCTTTGTTGAGATCAGCCTCCATAGAGGATATTTGCAAGGATGCAATGTGGTCTTCATACTTTCACATCACATTACTGCCTTGATCAAGATACCCAGTGCAACAGTTTGGGCAGGTAGTCCTGCAGAATTTGTTCGGTATCTAGAATCCAACTCCACCCTCCTCGACCCTGTTTTATTCTGTTCCAGGCTGCACCTACACAGTTAGTATGTATATAGTTTCAGGTTGATTGGAGTTTTAGTCTTGACATTTCGAGACTTGATTATCCTAGCTTTGCTATTTTCGGTGAACCTGATACTAGGGAGTCCCAAATGTGGGAATATGAAGGCTTGCTTGTCCTCGGAGAAATCAAAGATACTTACCTGTAGCAGGTGTTCTCCGAGGAAAGCAGACTGATTATTCTTACATACCCTCCCACCTCCCCTAGGAGTTGAATTTATTCTCTTTTTGCCTTTTCACCTGAGTTGGTTACCTGTGCTCAGGGAAGGCACCTGTGCATGCGCAGTGGGACACTGCTAGAAGCTTCTGCATTACTCGCTAGTCAGTGTCTGCACCGGGCTCCATCGGATAATGCCACCCAGATATCAGAATAATCGTCCTGCTGTCTTTGGAGAACACCTGCTTACAGGTGTCTTTGTTTTTCACACATTTCCCCAATCTAGGTTCAAGCATTAACACGAGCTCTATGGCTGGTGTAAGTTCTCATGTCTAAACACATAATGAGCATATATATCCATTTAATCTAGTATTCTATAAAGGAAAATAGGCTCCAAATAGGTGCCTCTTTATAGAATTACCTTCATAGGGGCCAATTTTTGAAATTGATCAAGGGTGCTAATTCATTGACTCAATACAAATTCTCCCTCAACAAAAAAAAATGCATTACAGGTTGAGTTCATATTTAAATGTCAAGAGCAGGTAATGTGGATGTGGGGAAGCTCATGTGGCCAAATGAGAAGCTAGGAAAGTATTCAAGTCCCACCAGTCATGCTTTTGCCTAACTCAGTTCATGCCCATCATATTTCTCTCCCCCATACCTACATAGTCTGTGTGATATGTTTTGCCACCTGCCTGCCTTGAACCCTGGGAGCACAGAGATCACATGCTGGCTGGGACAGCCAAATATATTCCAAAGGTCTTAGATATGGGAGCATGCACTCATACTAACCCACTGCATTCTGGCCTACCCAGTAGCTGAGGAATAAGAATCCTGTCTAAGGAGCCATTGCAAGCTTAGAGGTGGCTGCATAGGTTTATGAAGACCAAGGTAGGGAGTGAGAATTTACTACATGAGCTGGAAGGAAGTCAGGGAGGCAAGCCAGGAAACTTACTGTTTGGGGGATGGCAATGGAATTAAAGTGGATTTTAAAAAGTGGCAGTAAATGATGCCTACACCTCTAGAGAGTCCTGTAGCCAGTCTGCTGCCTCCTCTCTTACCTCTCCCACTTTCCCACAGCCCATCTGCCCCTCACTTTCACATCCCACCTGCCTGCAGCCTGTCTGCTCCTCTCTATCACACAAATCTTCCTCCCACCCTCAGAGACCTTGTTAATTTTGCTGTCTCATGAGATTGGGAGCTGCAAGGTCAACAGGTTCTTAATGAACCTCATGTTGCTCAAAGCTCCGTGGCTGCACAGTGCAGTTGGAAACCATGGGGAGAGGGGTAAGGAAACTGTTGGAGGTAACGTGGAGGGGCATAATTGAAATGGACGCCCAAGCTTTTCTGAGGACGTGCTCGCAGGACGTCCCCATGAAGGGGCAGGGAAACCCGTATTATCGAAACAAGATGGATGTCTACTACTACTATTTAGCATTTCTATAGCGCTACAAGGCATAAGCAGCGCTGCACAAACATAGACGAAAGACAGTCCCTGCTCAAAGAGCTTACAATCTAATAGACAAAAAATAAATAAAGTAAGCAGGAGGCAAGTGGTTACAAGTGGTTACGAGTCAAAAGCAATGTTAAAGAGGTGGGCTTTCAGTCTAGATTTAAAGGTGGCCAAGGATGGGGCAAGACATAGGGGCTCAGGAAGTTTATTCCAGGCGTAGGGTGCAGCGAGACAGAAGGCGCGAAGTCTGGAGTTGGCAGTAGTGGAGAAGGGAACAGATAAGAAGGATTTATCCATGGAGCGGAGTGCACGGGAAGGGGTGTAGGGAAGGACGAGTGTGGAGAGATACTGGGGAGCAGCAGAGTGAATACATTTATAGGTCAGTAGAAGAAGTTTGAACAGGATGCGAAAACGGATAGGGAGCCAGTGAAGGGTCTTGAGGAGAGGGGTAGTATGAGTAAAGCGACCCTGGCGGAAGATGAGACGGGCAGCAGAGTTTTGAACCGACTGGAGAGGGGAGAGGTGACTAAGTGGGAGGCCAGCAAGAAGCAGATTGCAGTAGTCTAAACGAGAGGTGACAAGGGTGTGGATGAGGGTTTTGGTAGAGTGCTCGGAAAGAAAGGGGCGGATTTTACGGATGTAAAGAAAGAAACGACAGGTCTTGGCAATCTGCTGGATATGAGCAGAGAAGGAGAGAGAAGAGTCAAAGATGACCCCAAGGTTTCGAGCTGAGGAGACAGGGAGAATGAGAGAGCCATCAACAGAAATAGAAAACGGGGGGAGCGGGGAGGTGGGTTTGGGGGGGGGGGGGGGAATGAGAAGCTCGGTTTTGGTCATATTTAATTTCAGGTGGCGTTGAGACATCCAGACAGCAATATCAGACAAGCACACTGAAACTTTGGTTTGGATGCAAGGTGAAATATCAGGGGTAGAAAGGTAGATTTGGGAGTCATCAGCATAGAGATGGTAGGAAAAGCCATGGGATGAGATTAATGAGCCAAGGGAAGAAGTGTAGATAGAAAAGAGGAGGGGACCAAGAACAGAAACCTGAGGTACGCCGACAGGCAGAGGGATAGAAGTAGAAGAGGATCCACCAGAGTGAACACAAGGTGCGGAGGGAGAGGTAGGAAGAGAACCAGGAAAGGACAGAGCCCTGGAATCCAAGTGAGGACAGGGTATCAAGAAGTATGCTGTGATTGACAGTGTCAAAAGCAGCGGAAAGATCAAGAAGAATGAGGATGGAATATTGACCTCTGGATTTAGCCAGTAATAGGTCATTGGAGACTTTAGTAAGCGCAGTTTCGGTTGAGTGGAGAGGGCGAAAACCAGATTGTAGTGGGTCAAGAATAGCATGTGAGGAGAGAAAATCAAGGCAGCGGCGGTGAACAGCACGCTCAAGTAATTTGGAGAGAAAAGGAAGGAGGGAGATGGGTCGGTAATTAGAGGGACAAGTAGGGTCGAGTGAAGGCTTCTTAAGGAGAGGTGTGACCACAGCATGTTTAAAGGCAGCAGGGACAGTTGCAGTGGAAAGTGAGAGGTTGAGAATGTGACAGATAAAAGGAATAAGAGTAGGAGAGATGGCATTAAGAAGGTGGGTGGGAATGGGATCAGAGGAACAGGTGGTACATTTTGAGGAAGAAAGGAGAAGTGTAGTTTCAATAGTAACTTCAAGAAAGGAGGAAAGGGAATGAGGGGAAGGAGAGAGAGGGGAACGGACTAGTGGAGGGAGAGGTGGTGAGGTAGAGAAAGCAAGGTTTATCTTTTGAACCTTGTTGTGAAAGAATTCAGCAAGGGTCTGAGGAGATAATGAAGGGGGAGTTGGGGGAGGGGGCACCTTGAGGAGAGAGTTCAATGTGGTGAAGAGAAGTCGAGGATTAGAGCCAAGAGAGTTGGTCAGTTGGATATAATAATCCTGTTTGGCACGTAAAAGAGCAGATTGGAAAGAGGTCAGCATGAACTTAAAGTGTAAGAAATCAGCAAGGGCCCGAGATTTCTGCCAGAGGCGTTCGGCGGAGCGGGTACAGGAACGTAGGTAGCGGATATTAGAAGTCAGCCAAGGTTGGGGTTTTGTACGCCTTACAGGGCGGGTCATCAAAGGTGCAAGAGTGTCTAATGCAGAGGATAGAGTATTGTTGTAAGAAGAAACAGCCTCGTTGACAGATGTGGATGGTGCCACAGTAGAGAGGAGGTTTGAAACATGGGAGGATAGAGATGAGGGGTCAATATCGTGAAGATTCCTAGATAAATTAGATAGGATAGGACGGGACTGGGAGGGAGGAGATTTAAGTGTGAAAGTTATAAGATGGTGATCAGAGGAGGGATGATCAGAGGCAAGGAAACTAGAAGGTGAACAGTTGGAGGAGAAGATGAGATCAAGACGGTGACCATTTTGATGAGTGGGGGAGGTGGAGCATAGTTGGAGATTAAAGGACGACGTTAAAGTGAGTAACTTGGAAATATAAGAGTTGGAAGGATCATTAGCAGGTATTGTTTCGATAATACGGTCGGGGACGCCCAAATCTGGAAATTTAAGTTGACCTTAAAGATCGTCGTCCTTAGACTTGGTCGTTTCTGATTTTCGGCGATAATGGAAACTGAGGACGCCCATCTCAGAAACGACCAAATCCAAGCCCTTTGGTCGTGGGAGGAGCCAGCATTCATAGTGCACTGGTCCCCCTGACATGCCAGGACACCAACCAGGCACCCTAGGGGGCACTGCAGTGGACTTCAGAAATTGCTCCCAGGCGCATAGCTCCCTTACCGTGTGTGCTGAGTCCCCCAAAACCCACTACCCACAACTGTACACCACTACCATAGCTCTTATGGGTGAAGGGGGGCACCTAGATGTGGGTTTTGGAGGGCTCACATTTACCACCACAAGTGTAACAGGTGGGGGGGGGGGGCCTGGGTCCGCCTGTCTGAAGTGCATTGCACCCACTAAAACTGCTCCATGGACCTGCATACTGCTGCGACGGACCTGAGTATGACATTTGAGGCTGGCAAAAAATATTTTTAAAGAATTTTTTTGAGGGTGGGAGGGGGTTAGTGACCACTGGGGGAGTAAGGGGAGGTCATCCTCAATTCCCTCCGGTGGTCATTTGGTCAGTTCGGGCACCTTTTCGTGGCTTGGTCGTAACAAAAGGACCAAGTAAAGTCGTCCAAGTGCTCGATTATGGGTCAAGGACGCCCATGTGTTAGGCATGCCCAACTCCCACCTTCGACACGCCCCCTTGAACTTTGGTCGTCCCCGCGACGGAAAGCAGTTGGGGACGCCCAAAATCAGCTTTTGATTATGCCGATTTGGGCGACCCTGGGAGAAGAACGCCCATCTCCCGATTTGTATCAAAAGGTGGCCGTCCTTCTCCTCTTTTGAAAATAAGCCTGATAGTAACATAGTAGATGATGGCAGATAAAGACCTGTATGGTTCATCCAGTCTGCCCAACAAGATAAACTCATGTGCTACTTTATATGTATACCTGACCTTGATTTATCCTTGCCATTTTCGGGGCATAGACCGTAGAAGTCTGCCCAGCACTTGCCCCACCTCCCAACCACCGCTGCTTCTGAGGATCCATTCCTTCTGAACAGGATTCCTTTATATTTATCCCACGCATTTTTGAATTCCGTTACCATTTTTATCTTCACCACCGTTTCCGTTACCGTTTTTATCTTCACCACCACCATGGGAGGGCATTCCAAGTATACACCGCTCTCTCTGTGAAAAAATACTTCCTGACATTTTTCTTGAGTCTGCCCCCCCCCCCCCCCCTTTCAACCTCGTTTCATGTACTCTAGTTCTACCGCCTTCCCATCTCCAGAAAAGATTTGTTTGCGGAATAATATCTTTCAAATATTTGAAAGTCTGTATCATATCACCTCTTTTTCTTCTTTCTTCCAGGGTATACATGTTCAGGTTAGCAAGTCTCTCATATGTCTTGTAATGCAAATCCCATACCATTTTTGTAGCATTTCTTTGCACCACCTCAATTCTTTTTACATCCTTAGCAAGATACGGCCTCCAAAACTGAACACAATACTCCAAGTGGGGCCTCACCAATGATTTGTACAGGGGCATCAACACCTCCTGCTGGTTGCACCTCTCTCTATACAGCCTAGCATCCTTCTGGCTATGGCCACCACCTTGTCAGATTGTTTCATCACCTTCAGATCCTCAGATACTATCACCCCAAGATCCCTCTCCCTGCCTTTACATATCAGAATCTCACCACCTAACACATATGTCTCCCGTGGATTTCTATTCCCTAAATGCATCACTTTGCATTTCTTTGCATTGAATTTTAATTGCCAAACATTAGACCATTCTTCTAGCTTCTGCAGATCCTTTTTCATGTTTTTCACTCCCTCCGGGGTGTCCACTCTGTTACAAATCTTGGTATCATCCGCAAAAAGGCAAACTTTACCTTCTAACCCTTCTGCAATGTCGCTCACAAGTATGTTGAACAGAATCAGCACCAGCACTGATCCCTGAGGCACTCTGCTACTCACCTTTCCCTCATCCGAGCAAATTCCATTAACCACCACCCTCTGGCGTCTGTCCGTCAACCAGTTCCTAATCCAGTTCACCACATTGGGTCCTATCTTCAGCCTGTCAAGTTTATTCAAGAGCCTCCTGTGAGGAACCGTGTCAAAGGCTTTGCTGAAATCTAAGTAGATTACATCTATCGCATGTCCTTGATTCAATTCCCTGGTCACCTAGTCAAAGAATTCAATGAGATTCATTTGGCACGATTTACCTTTGGTAAAACAATGTTGTCTCTGATCTTGCAACTTATTATAAGTACATAAGTACATAAGTAGTGCCATACTGGGAAAGACCAAAGGTCCATCTAGCCCAGCATCCTGTCACCGACAGTGGCCAATCCAGGTCAAGGGCACCTGGCACGCTCCCCAAACGTAAAAACATTCCAGACAAGTTGTACCTAAAAATGAGGAATTTTTCCAGTCCATTTAATAGCGGTCTATGGACTTGTCCTTTAGGAATCTATCTAACCCCTTTTTAAACTCCGTCAAGCTAACCGCCCGTACCACGTTCTCCGGCAATGAATTCCAGAGTCTAATTACACGTTGGGTGAAGAAAAATTTTCTCCGATTCGTTTTAAATTTACCACACTGTAGCTTCAACTCATGCCCTCTAGTCCTAGTATTTTTGGATAGCGTGAACAGTCGCTTCACATCCACCCGATCCATTCCACTCATTATTTTATACACTTCTATCATATCTCCCCTCAGCCGTCTCTTCTCCAAGCTGAAAAGCCCTAGCCTTCTCAGCCTCTCTTCATAGGAAAGTCGTCCCATCCCCACTATCATTTTCGTCGCCCTTCGCTGTACCTTTTCCAATTCTACTATATCTTTTTTGAGATACGGAGACCAGTACTGAACACAATACTCCAGGTGCGGTCGCACCATGGAGCGATACAACGGCATTATAACATCCGCACACCTGGACTCCATACCCTTCTTAATAACACCCAACATTCTATTCGCTTTCCTAGCCGCAGCAGCACACTGAGCAGAAGGTTTCAGCGTATCATCGACGACGACACCCAGATCCCTTTCTTGATCCGTAACTCCTAACGCGGAACCTTGCAAGACGTAGCTATAATTCGGGTTCCTCTTACCCACATGCATCACTTTGCACTTGTCAACATTGAACTTCATCTGCCACTTGCACGCCCATTCTCCCAGTCTCGCAAGGTCCTCCTGTAATCGTTCACATTCCTCCTGCGACTTGACGACCCTGAATAATTTTGTGTCATCGGCGAATTTAATTACCTCACTAGTTATTCCCATCTCTAGGTCATTTATAAATACATTAAAAAGCAACGGACCCAGCACAGACCCCTGCGGGACCCCACTAACTACCCTCCTCCACTGAGAATACTGGCCACGCAATCCTACTCTCTGCTTCCTATCTTTCAACCAGTTCTTAATCCATAATAATACCCTACCTCCGATTCCATGACTCTGCAATTTCTTCAGGAGTCTTTCGTGCGGCACTTTGTCAAACGCCTTCTGAAAATCCAGATATACAATATCAACCGGCTCCCCATTGTCCACATGTTTGCTTACCCCCTCAAAAAAATGCATTAGATTGGATTGGATTCCAGGAAATTCACCATCCTTTCCTTCAGCATCGCTTCCATTACTTTTCCAGTAACCGGTGAGGCTTACCGGCCTGTAGTTTCCAGCTTCTTCCCTAGTAGAGAGAAGGAATATACTGGACCAGAATGCAGAGCAGCCAAGGGTGGCTCCTCCAGAAGAGTAACATGTACCACCCCAATAAGTGAAATTGAAGGACAATGAGTGAGGTTTTTTTCACAGTGCATTCAATGTATAAAATTTGGCAACATGATGAAGGGACTGAAGCCCAAGGAAGGGTTTCTGGCTACTCATTTTTATGGTAACTAATGTCGCCATAAAAAAATAGATTTCTGTATAATTGATGACATGTTACATATTTTAGACTCAATTCAAACACATAACAATACTAGTCCATATACAAATCTATGGAAACAATTACACTGTATTTAAAGATCCCACATCTGGCAGTATTTCATAATTTAAGTCTGATCACAGACGTCAGCTATAAAAACAACCACCTCAACACACAACAGATTCTGCAAAATTTTCTAAAACCCTGTCTGATCTTATGACAAACTAATATTAGTGTTTTGATGTCACCTCAGTAAGGCCAACATACAATCCCTCCACCACAAAACACTATGCACAAACTTGTTCAAAAACACACTCAGAAACATACATACCTTAACAGCAACAACTTTATGCATGAAAAGGCAGCACTATAAATATTACACCATGCTGAAAAAGCCCAATACACCACCTGGTGAAAAAACACAGCAAACACAACTGCAACAAGATCTCTACACAGACACTACATGCTAGCAGAATACCACACCTTAGTCACACATGCAAAACACAGACTGACCCTCAACAAATATGAAACAAGGGACCACACATCTGTAATAGAGCTATGGAGGCAAGACACTGAACTGAAAACCTCATGAATTCAGACCCTGCACACAACAATAATAAAAACTGAAATGCAAAATACCAGAGATATGCATTTCCAAAAGCTGACATATTCCAATTAATAAATTCAGAATAAAATACTTTTTTTCTACCTTTGTTATCTGAGCATTTTATTTTTCTATTCATTTTGGTCCCAAAGTCTCTTTTCTGCTTTTTGTTTTTCTTCTGTCTTTGCAGGGTCGCCTGTCTATTTGACATTTCTTCTTTCTCTATGCTAACTCCCAGCTCCGTTCCTTCTATCTCGCTGCTCCCTATGCCTGGAATAGACTCCCTGAGCCAGTACGTCAGGCTCAGTCTCTGGCTGTTTTCAAGTCTAGGCTTAAAGCCCACCTCTTTGCTACTGCTTTTGACTCCTAACCATGACTCTCTTACTGAACACCCTCACTTATCACCCCTACCACTGCAATTTCCCCACCCCTAGCTGTCTGTTCATCTGTCCAATTTAGATTGTAAGCTCTGTTGAGCAGGGACTGTCTTTTCATGTTCATTTGTACAGCGCTGCGTAAGTCTAGTAGCGCTATAGAAATGTTTAATAGTAGTAGTAATAGTAGTAGTATGTTCACCATCCTTCTCCGAGGACAAGCAGGCTGCTTGTTCTCACGACTGGGTGACGTCCGCGGCAGCCCCCACCAACCGGAAAAGGCTTCGCGGGACGGTCGGCACGCAGGGCACGCCCACCGCGCATGCGCGGCCATCTTCCCGCCCGTGCGCGACCGCTCCCGCCAGTTCCTTTTTTTCCGCGTCTGGAGAGAGTCGTGCTTTGCCGCTCTCTCTGCTTTCAGCCGCCGGAAAGTCGATCGCGTTTACGCGGATCGTTGTTTTTTCTATTTAATTTTTTGTTACCGCCGGTTTCCCTTTTCTTTTTCAAAAAAAAAAAAAAAAAAACCTGAGCGTGTGGAGCACGCGCTCCCTTTTTCCCTCGTTTCCAGCAGGGACGCCGCGTTGCGGCCTAGTGGCCGCATGGTCGTTTTCTTTTTCGAGGTGTGATTTTCGCCACCATTGACGACTTTGACTTCGCCGACGCGATTTTTTCCGTCGATGTCCTCGAAGGTCCCGAGTGGATTTAAAAAGTGTGGTCGCTGCGGCCGGCCGATCTCGCAGACCGACACCCACGCTTGGTGCCTCCAGTGCCTCGGGCCGGAGCACAATATCAAGTCGTGTTCCCTGTGTCTCGGTCTCCGAAAACGGACTCAAGTTGCGAGGCAAGTTCTGCGGGACCGTCTTTTTGGAACTTGCGCCGGCCCCTCGACGTCGACCTCGACGGCATCGGTATCGACGCCCGGTCCTTCGGTACCGGTATCGATGCCCGAGACATCGGCACCGATGGCATCGACCCCAGGAGAACAGGTCCCGTCGGCCCGCCGGTCCGCCGGTGAGGGTGGAGGTGAGCGGCCGCGTGGGCAGTCGGCCCCGGTCACTCCCTCAGCCCATGGTCCACGGGACCGAACCCTGTCTGACCCGGCTCCTCGAGACCGAGGGGGATCGTCCTCCTCCTCCTCCATACCTCCCGGCGCCGGTGACGCGCATCGAAAGAAGGACAAGAAGCGTCGTCACCGGTCGCCCTCGGTGCATCTGGACATCGGAGAGGAGGCGACGCCGAAGCATCATCGCCGAGAGGAGAGGTCCCCGTCGGTTGTGGAGGTACCGACGTGTCAGGGTTCCGGCACCTCGGTGCCGTCTCCTGGCCCCCATCAGCTTCTGACACCGACACCCCTGCCGGCCCCACCGCCTTTCCCGGCAGCGGGCCTGGACGAGTGCCTCAGAGCCATCCTTCCGGGGATCCTGGAAGGGCTGATGCGCCAGGCTGTGCCGGCGCCGGGGGTGCTTGCGCCCTCGGCGCCGATGTCTGTGGCGCCGGCGAGCTCTAGCCCGGCGCCGGGGCCGTCGACACCGCCGCCGCTTGCGGCGCCGGTCTCGACCGCCACGCAGGTGGAGTCCCCGTCGACGTCGATGGAGGGAGCTCCGTCTCCGCCGACGCGGGAGTCCACCGCTCGACGACACCGAGACCTCGGTGCCTCGACGTCGAGCCGGGCCCGGTTCAGGACTCAGCTACATGAGCTCATGTCCGATACCGAGGATGAGGCCTCGTGGGGGGAAGAGGAGGACCCTAGATATTTCTCCTCAGAGGAGTCTACGGGCCTTCCCTCGGACCCCACGCCTTCACCGGAGAGGAAGCTCTCACCTCCTGAGAGTCTCTCCTTTGCCTCCTTTGTGCGGGATATGTCTATTAGCATTCCCTTTCCCGTGGTCTCTGTGGAAGAGCCGAGGGCCGAGATGCTCGAGGTCCTCGACTATCCATCACCACCTAGAGAGTCCTCCACGGTGCCACTGCACAATGTCCTCAAGGAGACACTGCTTCGGAACTGGGTGCGACCGTTAACTAACCCCACCATTCCCAAGAAAGCAGAGTCCCAGTACAGGATCCACTCGGACCCGGAGTTAATGCGGCCCCAATTGCCCCATGACTCGGCGGTCGTGGATTCTGCTCTCAAGAGGGCACGGAGTTCGAGGGATACCGCCTCGGCGCCCCCGGGGCGGGAGTCTCGCACTCTGGACTCGTTTGGGAGGAAGGCCTACCAATCCTCCATGCTCGTGACCCGCATCCAGTCATACCTGCTCTATATGAGCATCCACATGCGGACTAATGTGCAACAACTGGCGGACCTGGTCGATAAGCTCCCGCCGGAGCAGTCCAGGCCTTATCAGGAGGTGGTCAGGCAGCTGAAGGCGTGCAGAAAGTTCCTGTCCAGGGGTATCTATGACACCTGTGACGTGGCATCTCGTGCTGCGGCCCAAGGTATAGTGATGCGCAGGCTCTCATGGCTCCGTGCCTCTGACCTGGACAACCGCACCCAGCAGAGACTGGCCGACGTCCCTTGCCGGGGGGATAACATTTTGGTGAGAAGGTCGAGCAGATGGTGGACCAACTGCATCAGCGGGAAACCGCTCTCGACAAGCTCTCCCACCGGGCGCCTTCAGCATCCACCTCAGCAGGTGGACGTTTTTCCCGGGCCCGGCAGGCTGCACCCTATTCTTTTGCAAAGCGTAGGTACAACCAGCCGGCCTGAAGGCCTCGTCAGGCACAGGGACAGCCCCAGCGCGCTCGTTCCCGTCAACAGCGTGCGCCTAAGCAGCCCCCTGCGCCTCCACAGCAAAAGCCAGGGACGGGCTTTTGACTGGATCCACGGGAACATAGCCGCCCTCAAAGTGTCCGTACCGGACGATCTGCCGGTCGAGGGGAGGTTAAAATTTTTTCACCAAAGGTGGCCTCTCATAACCTCCGACCAGTGGGTTCTCCAAATAGTGCGGTGCGGATACGCCCTGAATTTGGCCTCCCTGCCTCCAAATTGTCCTCCGGGAGCTCAATCCTTCAGCTCCCATCACAAGCAGGTACTTGCAGAGGAACTCTCCGCCCTTCTCAGCGCCAATGCGGTCGAGCCCGTACCACCCGGGCAGGAAGGGCAGGGATTCTATTCCAGGTACTTCCTTGTGGAAAAGAAAACAGGGGGGATGCGTCCCATCCTAGACCTGAGAGGCCTGAACAAATTCCTGGTCAAAGAAAAGTTCAGGATGCTTTCCTTGGGCACCCTTCTGCCAATGATTCAGAAAAACGATTGGCTATGTTCCCTGGATTTAAAGGATGCATATACTCACATCCCGATACTGCCAGCTCACAGACAGTATCTCAGATTCCGCCTGGGCGCACGGCACTTTCAGTACTGTGTGCTGCCCTTTGGGCTCGCCTCCGCCCCACGAGTGTTTACAAAGTGCCTCGTGGTGGTGGCGGCGTACCTACGCAGGCTGGGAGTGCACGTGTTCCCATATCTCGACGATTGGCTGGTCAAGAACACCTCGGAGGCAGGAGCCCTCCGGTCCATGCAGTGCACTATTCAACTCCTGGAGCTGCTGGGGTTTGTGATAAATTACCCAAAGTCCCATCTCCAGCCAACCCAGTCTCTGGAATTCATAGGAGCTCTGCTGAATACCCAGACGGCTCAGGCCTTCCTTCCCGAAGCGAGGGCCAACAACCTCCTGTCCCTCGCTTCGCAGACCAGAGCGTCTCAGCAGGTCACAGCTCGGCAGATGTTGAGACTTCTGGGTCATATGGCCTCCACAGTTCATGTGACTCCCATGGCTCGTCTTCACATGAGATCTGCTCAATGGACCCTAGCTTCCCAGTGGTTCCAAGCCACCGGGAATCTAGAAGATGTCATCCGCCTCTCCACCAGTTGCCGCACTTCACTGCTCTGGTGGACCATCCGGACCAATTTGACCCTGGGACGTCCATTCCAAATTCCGCAGCCCACGAAGGTGCTGACGACGGATGCATCTCGCCTGGGTTGGGGAGCTCATGTCGATGGGCTTCACACCCAGGGTCTGTGGTCCCTCCAGGAAAAGGATCTGCAGATCAACCTCCTGGAGCTCCGAGCGGTCTGGAACGCGCTGAAGGCTTTCAGAGATCGGCTGTCCTGCCAAATTATCCAAATTCGGACAGACAATCAGGTTGCAATGTATTACGTCAACAAGCAGGGGGGCACCGGATCTCGCCCCCTGTGTCAGGAAGCCGTCGGGCTGTGGCGCTGGGCGTGCCAGTTTGGCATGCTCCTCCAAGCCACATACCTGGCAGGCGCAAACAACAGTCTGGCCGACAGACTGAGCAGAGTCATGCAACCGCACGAGTGGTCGTTCCATTCCAGAGTGGTACGCAAGATCTTCCGAGAGTGGGGCACCCCCTCGGTGGACCTTTTCGCCTCTCGGACCAACCACAAGCTGCCTCTGTTCTGTTCCAGACTTCAGACACACGGCAGGCTAGCGTCGGACGCCTTTCTCCTCCATTGGGGGATCGGCCTCCTGTATGCTTATCCTCCCATACCTTTGGTGGGGAAGACCTTACTGAAGCTCAAGCACGACCGCGGCACCATGATTCTGATAGCGCCCTTTTGGCCCCGTCAGATCTGGTTCCCTCTTCTTCTGGAGTTGTCCTCAGAAGAACCGTGGAGATTGGAGTGTTTTCCGACTCCCATTTCGCAGAACGACGGAGCGTTACTGCACCCCAACCTTCAGTCTCTGGCTCTCACGGCCTGGATGTTGAGGGCGTAGACTTCGCTGCGTTGGGTCTGTCGGAGGGTGTCTCCCGGGTCCTGCTTGCCTCCAGGAAGGATTCCACTAAAAAGAGTTACTTTTTCAAGTGGAGGAGGTTTGTCGTTTGGTATGAGAGCAAGGCCCTAGAACCTCGTTCTTGCCCTGCACAGAACCTGCTTGAATACCTTCTACACTTATCAGAGTCTGGCCTCAAGACCAACTCAGTAAGGAATCACCTTAGTGCGATTAGTGCTTACCATTATCGTGTGGAAGGTAAAGCCATCTCTGGAGAGCCTTTAGTCGTTCGATTCATGAGAGGCTTGCTTTTGTCAAAGCCCCCTATCAAGCCTCCTACAGTGTCATGGGATCTCAACGTCGTCCTCACCCAGCTGATGAAACCTCCTTTTGAGCCACTGAATACCTGCCATCTGAAGTACTTGACCTGGAAGGTCATTTTCTTGGTGGCAGTTACTTCAGCTCGTAGGGTCAGTGAGCTTCAAGCCCTAGTAGCTCATGCTCCATATACCAAATTTCATCACAACAGAGTAGTGCTCCGCACCCACCCAAAGTTCCTGCCGAAGGTGGTGTCGGAGTTCCATCTTAACCAGTCAATTGTCTTGCCAACATTCTTCCCCAGGCCGCATACCCGCCCTGCTGAACGTCAGTTGCACACATTGGACTGCAAGAGAGCATTGGCCTTCTACTTGGAGCGGACACAGCCCCACAGACAGTCCGCCCAATTGTTTGTTTCTTTCGACCCTAACAGGCTAGGGGTCGCTGTCGGGAAACGCACCATCTCCAATTGGCTAGCAGATTGCATTTCCTTCACTTACGCCCAGGCTGGGCTGACTCTTGAGGGTCATGTCACGGCTCATAGTGTTAGAGCCACGGCAGCGTCAGTGGCCCACTTGAAGTCAGCCACTATTGAAGAGATTTGCAAGGCTGCGACGTGGTCATCTGTCCACACATTCATATCACATTACTGCTTCCAGCAGGATACCCGACGCGACAGTCGGTTCGGGCAGTCGGTGCTGCAGAATCTGTTTGGGGTGTAAATCCAACTCCACCCTCCAGGACCCGAATTTATTCTGGTCAGGCTGCACTCTCAGTTAGTTGTTCTTCGTAGGTCAATTTCTGTTGTACCCTCGCCGTTGCGAGGTTCAATTGACCTGGGTTCTTGTTTTGAGTGAGCCTGAAAGCTAGGGATACCCCAGTCGTGAGAACAAGCAGCCTGCTTGTCCTCGGAGAAAGTGAATGATACATACCTGTAGCAGGTGTTCTCCGAGGACAGCAGGCTGATTGTTCTCACCTACCCTCCCTCCTCCCCTTTGGAGTTGTGTTTCATATTTTATTGCTTGTCATTCAACTGGCGGGAGCGGTCGCGCACGGGCGGGAAGACGGCTGCGCATGCGCGGTGGGCGTGCCCTGCGTGCCGACCGTCCCGCGAAGCCTTTTCCGGTTGGTGGGGGCTGCCGCGGACGTCACCCAGTCGTGAGAACAATCAGCCTGCTGTCCTCGGAGAACACCTGCTACAGGTATGTATCATTCACTATCTTCCCTCTGTATCCCTAGCTTTCCTGTCCAGCATCTCCCCTCTGTCCCTGTCCCTCCCGTTCAGCATGTGCCCTCTTGGTGTCTGTATTCTCCCCTATATTTAGTCTCTGTGTCCCTTTCTTGACCTACCCTGCATTTCCACCCTATCCCTTCCTCCGTGATCAGCATCTCCCCACTGCATCCAGCATTGTCCCTCTGTGTCCCTATTCCCTCACTATCCAGCATTGTTCTTTTGTGTCCCTGACCCTATACTTCCTCCAAGCCCAAAAACTCTTCTCAGTCTCCCTGTCCCTCATCTCTCTTTCTCCCACACCCCCTACCTTGGGACCAGTATCTTTCTCCTCTCTTCCTCCACCCCTCTCCCATCCCACCCTCTTGGGTCCAATGTCTTTCCCCTTTTCCTCTAATTGCAGTCTCCCTTCTACCCCCTCCCCCACTGGTCCAGTATGTATCCCTCTCCCCTCCAACTCCTGGGTCCAGTATCTTTCCCTGTCTGCCTGTCCCTCCCAAGTCCAGCAGAGGAGCATCCCATGAATCCTGCATCTCTCTATACTTGGGTGCAGCACCTCTATCCCCCTTCATCTTGCAAGTCCAGTCTCTCTCCCCTTTCTCCCCCTCCCCCCCGGTTCCACTGTCTGTCCCTCTCCCTCTCTCTACGTGGTCTCTGTAGGATTAGGCAGAGCCCTAAACTTCATTGATGGCAGCTCGTGGCCATATTCCATGAAGATATGGGGCACCTTTTGGCCCGTGAGGAAACTATGGCATCAAGGGCACCAGTGCTGGCTCCTCAGGAACTTCAGCCCATCTTGGAGGCCCATGCACTACCTGCAGGCAGCACATCAATACCAAGGCCTCAAAGCCAGTCTGTGCCAAACCAGTGTTGATCTCCAGATCCTCAGGGGAGGGGAAGCTTTCTTGAGGAACTAGGGATCCCCAGTGCCTTTGGCCCAGGCCTGAGCAACCTGTCAGAAATGTGAGGTAGGCAGAGACTCAGATGTCTCCTGGTGAGTACTTCTATGAGTCTGATTCTGACTGCTTGATGTTTGAAGAGGCATCCGAGTTCCTGTCAGGGGTGAGGTCCCTTGGTCTCTCCTCAGACCCCTCTCCTGCACAAAAGGAGAAAGTCTTCTCCAGAAGAGCTCTCCTTTTTTTATTTTATCAGGGGGATGGCTAATTCCATCCCATGTCATTTGTAGATTGATGACAGCCATTATGTTGGACACCCTTCAGCTGTGACAGTGCCCATGCAAAGAATCCTTAAGCTTGTACAGATGAAACAGTGGGAGATTGCACTCTCTGTATGGCACCTAACCAGAAAATTGACTCTTATGTATAGATTTCAGAAGGCTCCAGGATTCAAGAAGCTTCAGCTTTCTCACCATCCTATGGTGGTCAAAGCTGTTCTCAAAAGAGCCAGGAGTTTCAATACTCACTCCATAGTACCTCCAAGGAGGGAGACTTGAACCTTGGAGATTTTTGTGAAGAAGTCTATCTCAACGCTATGCTTGTCTCCCACATAGATTCTTACCAGCTCTTAATGAGCATGGATTGCAGTATGGTAGGGTTCGCAGACACTCTTCCTCAGAAAAAAGCTGAGGAATGCCATCAGCTAATAACCAAGCAGCAGGAAAGGGGAAAGCACATGGCCTGGGCAACCTATGATGCTTTCAGTATAGCATCCAGAGCATCTCCCGTGGCTACTGGGTTGTGCAGACTCACATGGCTGTGAGCCTTAGACCTAGAACCAGTGTGGTTCAGGAGAAGCTGGTGGACTTTCCAAGCCAGGGAGATGACCTTTCTTGTGACAAGGTAGAGGAGTTTGCAGACCTCATCAAGAAACATTCTGATGCCATCAAGTCGCTATCGTAGCCCACTCTTGGCTGAGCCTCCACATTCAGGAGGCACTCAGGCAAAGAGCAAAGGAGGGCCTGCTACTTTCAAAGATGTATATATTCTCCCCTCTCACAACCTCCCCAGAATAACCAGGGTTCTTGCTTCTGCTAGAAGCAGAAGAGAGCCCAAAAATCTCTGCTGGCTCCCCAGTCACAACAAGAGATGAGCTTTTGACTGGCTTCAAGAGAGCAGAGCCACAATTCCTGAATCTGTTCCAGATGGCTTTCTGTAGGAGAGAGGCTGATTTTTTTCCCCAAGCAAAATGATCACTTGTAACCTCAGACCAGAGGGTTCTCAAAATAGACTCAAAAGGATACACTCTGTAATTGGAACACATCCCTCCGGATTGCTCAGTAAGAGTGTCAAACTTAAACTCTCAGTACCAGGAGTTGCTTACAAAGGAGCTCGCATCCCTTTTGCAGAGTAGTCAAATCCATTCCACCAGGGGAAGAAGGGAAGGGATTGTATTCCAAGTACTTCCTGGTCACAAACAAGACAGGGGGATTTCATCCCATCCTAGACCTAAAGGCCCTGAACAAATACCTAGCAAAGCAAAACAGTGGCGTAGCTACGTGGGGCCTGAGGAGGCCTGGGCCCCCATAGATTTCAGTGGGGACCCCCCTCCCGGCGAACCCGCCCCCGCCTACCTTCCGTTTTGCTGGCGGGGGAATAAAATTTAAAATCAGCCTTGAATTATCCTGGCTGCATGTTTGCACACAACTATGGAACGCATTGCCAAAAGCAGTAAAACTAGCGTAGTAAAAACTACGCACAACCACCTAAATTTTCGGAAAGCACTAAAGACAGACCTGTTCAGAAGAGCATACCCCACTGACCCAACATAAAAATACCTGTTCACTTGCGACACAATGCAACCAAAGACCGTAACGAATATTACCTGACTCTTCTTCCCCCTTTCCCCCTCTAAGTTCCCCCCAACTGTACCTACCATACATGTACCTCATTCTACAACACTATCACTTTGTATTCATTCATACCATGTATTTGTTCAGACCGGAATTGGCTAACGCTGTTAACGGTTATATGTAAGCCACATTGAGCCTGCAAAAAGGTGGGAAAATGTGGGATGCAAATGTAACAAATAAATAAAAATAAGTGTAGCCAGCAGCCCTTCCTTGGATGCCAGTCCCTTCACCACCGTTTCAAATTTATAAATTGAATGCACTGTGAGAAAAATCTCACTCATTGGCCTTCAATTTCACTTATTGGGGTGGTACATGTCACTCTTCTGGACCGGCCACCCCTGACATCTCTGACAACAAATGTAGAAAAAATAATTTTATTTTCTGTTTATTGATTGGAATATGTTGGTTTTTGGAAGGTGCATCTGCCAGAACTAGTTTTAGACATGACTGGGGCCTGCAAGAAAAATTTTACTCATTGGCCTTCAGTCTCCAGCATTGTAGTGGTAAATCTCCAGCATTGGGATGGGCCACCCTTGGCGTCTCTGGGCTTCTCATTCCTGGAGAGAGCAGAATTGTGCCGGACTGCGAGGCAGACTCCGACAGGACAGAGAGAGAGAGAGGTGGGCAGGCACAGCGCGAGCGCATCGCTCCCACCTTCCAACCACATGCACGCGGCACTGGGGGCAGGTGGGTGTTTCGGGATACCTACAGTCATCTTGCAGGATTTACATCTGCATATGTTTGAGTCTCCAGGTAAAGATAAGCACAGAGGAACTTTAGCTTCTTAAAGTGTTGAAAGCAAAAGCACCTCATTTCAGAAAATGTGAGAAATTTCTTTAGTAAGGTAAAACAGAAGTCCACACATATGACAAATGCAGCTTCCTTATTAAACAAAACAATCTTACAAGCAATAAAAGGACAACATGTAAATAAAGTGCAGTCTTTAGTCAAATTATTAAAAAGATGAATTCAAAGACAAGATTCAAACTAGTATTGAAATTGCAAGGGGGTGCCTCCTACAATTAATGAGTGGTTTTTACCTTGGTTAAGAGGCACTTTTACAAAGGCGCGTTAGGCTCTACGTGCATGTTGCACGTGCCAAAACGAGACTACCGCCAGGCTACCACTCCCCCCTGGTGGTAATTTCAGATTTGATGCGCACCCGTAACACCTGGGTGATTTATTTATTTCCCCCCACACGCGGCATTTCCAGCGGTAATCGACATTTGGCATGCGCCGACTAGTTACCATGTGTGTAGCACGTGAGCCCTTACCGCTAAATCAATGGGTGGCGTTAAGGGCTCAGGCCAGTTTTAGGTGCACGCCGGTTTCAGTTATGCCACCAGCTCTTTTTTGCAGACGTAAAATCTGGCCCGGCACGCACCTACACTACTGCAGGCCACTTTTTACCATGGTTTAGTAAAAGGACCCCTAAATGAGGAATGTACAGTTAAAAACATATTAGTATATTATAACAAACCACCAGTTTATGAGTAGGTAAAAGTGTAAAAGATGCTCTGAAATGTGGGAATCTCAAAGTGATGCTTGTTTTGTACCCTGGAAAAATGGAGTATGGGCCCCATTTTTAAATGAGCAATATAAGACTGTGTGGCCTCCTAAGCATAAAGAAATCCTCCCCTCTGCTCCACAGATAGCTTGGGGGGGGGATACCACCCCCCACTCATGCTCACTTGGAAAAAAGTTCCTTAGAAGGACCACTGATCAGGGTCACGGTCTTTATTCTCGGCTGATAATGAAGTAAAACACACTTTGGCATGGAAAGTGGGTATGCGTCCCAGGGTGCTGATAGAATTGAAAAATGAACTTGCAAAGCTATGGGTTAGTAATATGTAATTCATCTTTAAAATCAAGCATGGTACCGGAAGATTGGAGGGTGGCCAATGTAATGGGTTCCAGAGGTGATCCGGAAAATTATAGACCGGTGAGCCTGACTTCAGTGGCGGACAAAATGGTACAGACTATTATAAAGATCAAAATTACAGAGCATAAGCATGGATTAATGAGACAAAACCAACATGGATTAGTCTAGGGAAATCTTGCCTCAGCAATCTGCTACATTTCTTTAAAAGGGTGAATAAACATATGGATAAAGGTAAGCCAGTCAGTACTGTGTAACTGGATTTTCAAAAGGCATTTGACAAAGTACCGTATGAAAGACTCCTGAGGAAGCTAGAAAGTCATGGGATAGGAGGTAATGTTCTATTGTGGATGCCAAAAAGGAGGTGCCAATTTATAGAATTAACTCCTTAGTGAAATTTTCAGTATAATGTTGTGCACTCAGCCCTAGTAAAAAAAAATTTAATCCAATTTAATAGCATAGCTTTCAAAGTTAGGAGCACAAATCCTTTGACTATCAGGTCCTAAATAAATAAATAAATAGACTTTTGTGTGTACCTAGTCTCTCTGTACTGAAATATGTAAGTTTTACTTCAGTTCAGACTATGCTGGTGTAGTGATACTCAAATTCAACTTGACCAGAATATCCATTTTGCACCAATAGAATATCATTCTGTGATTCTTCCAGCACTGGTTGGGGGGCTTACCCTGACTCTTATCTTATTCAGGGAGCTGGGTCACAAGCCAAACAACTGCTCAATACATAGGAGCCAGCTTTGTATTGAGTGAATTCCTTGTATGTGTCCAGGGAGGGGTTATTTCCATTGGGTTTAGCCAGGGGCAACCCGACCATTAGTCCACCTGAGGCAGGGGCCTCAGGCGGCACTCTTCAGGGGTGGCATGTCTCCACTCTTCTGGGAGTGGCAACCCCGTTCGCGGTGTTTACCTGTTTGTCACGTTCCAAACGCAGCAGCAATTCCCATACACTGTCCTTCCGCCAGCACCTGCCTCTCCCCTTTATTGCGGCTGCCTCTCTGATGTAACTTCCTGGGAATCGCTGCCACTGCCAGGTTTGAAACATGACAAAAGAGTTAAACATCACAAATGGGGGAGGCAGCATTTTAACTCCACCTCAGGCGGCATCCTGCCTTGGGCCAGCACTGGGCTTAGCACCCCCAATAATTCTGAAAAGTTGGCTCCTATGGCTCCATATCAATCATCTGGAGTTCCAAGGGATATACCACTTCCTCTGAGTTTTTGTACTGTACATCGTCTTCAAGATTATTCGGTGCCAATTTAAATGGATAATTAAGTTACCATGTTTTATGTCAAATTTATTAAGTTTCTATCCTGGAGCAGGTAGCGGTGAATTTATTTTTTTACACATTCAAAAAGTACAAAGACCAGGGGACACTCAATGAAATTGCGGAACACCAATATCAAAATAGGACAGAAGAATTTACATAGCTTAGACTAGAAAAGGAAAGAATAGATCAAGACGGGACAGGGAAAGAGATGACCAATCGCCTGTCAGCAGTCCTGCCTCCAATCAAAAATGGATAGATTAGGGAAATGCCTGAGAAAACAGATGAGCTTTCAGAAGGGCATGAAAATAGGGAAAAGAAAACTCTGACTTGAGAAAAAGTGGTAGAGCGTTCCAAAGAGAAGGAGCTAAACAGAATAAAAGCAGAGGTGCTTAAAGCTAAGTCGAGAGCAATGAACAGAAGGCACCGATAAGTTATCCAATGCAGAACGGAGCTTGTGGGTAGGACAACAGGATGTCATAAGAATGGATAATATGGGAACCCAGACGCAA
This sequence comes from Microcaecilia unicolor, assembly GCF_901765095.1. Lineage (NCBI taxonomy): Eukaryota > Metazoa > Chordata > Amphibia > Gymnophiona > Siphonopidae > Microcaecilia > Microcaecilia unicolor. Next base: position 354,212,413 of record NC_044032.1, on the reverse strand, counting down.
TATTTTGAAAGTAATGGTAAGGATTTTATTTATGATCCTGTGGTAACAGCAGTTAGCTTATCTGGATTTAAAAGTTGTTTGGACAAGTTCCTGGAGGAAATGTCCATAGTCTGTTATTGAGATGGACATGGGGGAAGCCACTGCTTGCCCTGGGATTTGTAGCATGGAATAGTGCACTAATTTGGTTTCTGTCAGGTATTTGTGACCTGGATTGGCCACTGCTGGAAGCAGGATACTGGGCTAGATGGACCATTGGTCTGACTCTGGCCCAGTATGGCTATTCTTGTGCTATTTATAAAATCTAAGTGCAATATAGTCCCTCTTCTTATGGTAAGGAGGACCATGAATTTGGGACTGTGATTTCCAAGTTACATCCTCCAAAAGCCCTTCTTCCCTAGGCCTTTATCAGCCCAAAGGGGAAGGAGTAACATCAAATCCCTCTTGCATGCACTTCAACTGTGTGCTAGCAGTGTCATTCAGCAGAGGCTGTGGTGTGTGTATCTCAGCATTTACTGCCAGTTAAATTTTACCACAAGCTAAAAACGCTAGCACGGCTTTATAAAAGGCCCCCTAAGAGAACAGTGAAATGTGGAAAATGGAAAACTAATAAGAAAAAGATAAAAAATTAAAGATATGAAATTTAAATCAAAGCATAAAGAGAATAGATGAAAGAAACTGAGGTAGGATCAGATAAGAGGAACAATAAAGGATGGAGAAGAGATTGAAAGAACAAGTAATACAAAGGTTTGAAATTTTTATTGAAAAATATATTATTGCACTGAAGGATTTGCAGACTAAGGGCCCTGTTTACTAAGCCGTGCTGTAGGCACGCTAATGTTTTTAGCGCACGCTAAAAATTAGCACATGGTGTCTTTAGCGTTAGCGCATGCTAATTTTTTACCGCACACTAAAAATGCTAGTGTGCTTTAGTAAACAGGACCCTAGAATTAAGAGCCAGTGGTGGCCATAGGGTTGTCTAAGCTTTGGACAAGAGAACAGAATCATTTGGGACTTCTTAGAGGTTTAAACTAGATGACCTATGAACATGAAGGACATTTTTATGCCATATTCATGAAAATGCAATGAAATTTATATCATAAATCTTACAATTCTTTGAGTGGATTAGGTCTCTATTTATTGCATCTTTTGATCATATATAATAGGTGATAGTGCCATCTAGTGTTAATTTATAGAGTCTGCAACAGCAGAGATGAAACAAAACCAGAGAATCAAACATATAAATGCCAAGTGACTGACTCACCCGCAAATGTGCAGTAGAGACTGAATGTTGAGAGTACAGAAGTCCAAGCCCCGCCTCCACCAGCAGTACAGCCCAAAAGGGAGGAGGGCTTGGACATGGGCGTGGAAATCGGAGGAGGAGGGAACAGGGAGGGAAGGAGGGGGCGGAACTGAGGGAAATAGACGCAGCGATGGAGGAGAACTGACGACACGACAGGAGGAATTACGGGAGGTAACGAAAGCAGCTGAAGGAGGACACGATGACGGTGAAAAGAGGGGGGCAACGCTTGGGGTGGTCAAAGGTGGCGGTGGTGGCGGGTGGGGTGAAATGGCGGAGGAGGGGACAGCAGGGCAGAGGAGGTCACAATCGCAGTACACTTAGGAGATGGGTGGACATGGATGGGAGCCCAAGGATGGAGGGTAGAGGTTGATGGACACGGGTGGATGGAGCGGATGGGAGGGGGGAGAGGAGGGTTGCTGGACATGGGGGGAGGGCGGGGGAGAGAGCAGGGTTGGTGGATGGGGGGAGGCCATAGGAAAACAAAAAACTCGCCCGTTATGGGCTTAACGGCTAGTAAGACTATAAGACCACTGTTCCCTCTAAGCCGAGGAGTCCACCACCTACAGTCCTGCCAGTGGGGGAGCAGGGGTGCTGTTTCACTGTCACATTTTCAATAGTGAGGGACAGGCAAACTCTGCAGGACTCCAGGGAACCTGCCTGTCCCTAGCAATTCAGTTATGTGATTTGATAATATTCCTATGGGTGTCTACTCGGTTAGCACACACTAATTTTTAGCACGTGCTAAAAATGCTAGCTCACCTTAGTAAACAGGGCCCTTGGATAGGCCATGGTCCCAATTCTGGACTAGTTCAATTTGCTGCTCAGTGTCAGCTTCACTATTGCAATACCTTTTTTTTTGTAGCACACAGGGTACTATGGACCTTGTGAGGCTGCATAAAATGGGCACATCTAAATTTAATTTGTGTTGGATGTGTGCATCTGAATTTTTCTTTTTGTTACATTTGTACCCCGCACTTTCCCACTCATGGCAGGCTCAATGCGGCAGGCAATGGAGGGTTAAGTGACTTGCCCAGAGTCACAAGGAGCTGTCTGTGCCGGGAATTGAACTCAGTTCCTCAGGACCAAAGTCCACCACCCTAACCACTAGGCCACTTTTTAGATTATATGCTCTTAGTTTGTCTGGTGGTCCATTTTTTTTACTGGCAACAAGTATGGACTCATTTGTAAAGTGTTACAATGCCAAGCTCCCTTTTCCTATCGTATGCTTCAGTCTCCACCACATTTTACATACTTATTTTCAGCTGACACTGGAGGATGATTTTTACATCTTACGCTAAACATGGCATTGCAATTGGTGACCAAAAATTGAAAGAATGCTCAGCTTCTTAATGTCCAGTTCTCTGAGGACAAGCAGTCATGAAGTCCTGTGAGAGAATAAAAAGGGTACACAAAGTATCAATTCATTTTCTCAAGGATAACCTTGTAAATTGAGACAGGGGGCTAATATTGGGATACTTATCTGATATTGCTCATGAAAATAGTTGCTGGAGAAGTGGTTCTGTAGATAAAAAGAAAGTTAATTAAAAAGTATAAAGGTTGTGCTTATTTTAGGAATGATATGCAATCATAATATTGACAACTAGAAACGTTGGTTAATACTAAAGGTACCTTTAAATAACAATTTAGTAAAAAAAAGTTGGAAGTAATATACATTTTATTGTTACATTCTTGAAACTAAATAAATATTATTGAGTTTGATTTCTAAGTCTGATATCATTTGAATTCAGGAGTTGTCCTAATTTAGCATGTGGGTGATGTCATCAATGGATGCAGACACTGCCATAGTGCACTGTCACTTTAAAGATTTGAGGCAGTGCCCCCACCACACATGTGTAGGTGCCTTCCCGCCCTACGCTCAAGTGCAGGACCAGCAGTCTATCATTTTTTCACAGAGCAGAGAGGTTGGGTTTATAATCTCTCCTCAGCATGCCTTTTTGGTGCCTTCCCTTTTTCAGGATATTTTTTCTCATACTCTTCTTTCTGAAGCAGGCTGTGAAAACTGTAAGCCTGTTTATAGCTATTCTGCATGCTGTTTGAGATTCTTTAATTTGTCATTTTTCAGTTTGTATTTTCTATTTCTTATCTTTTCATTACGTTTTATTCTTTAATTTTTTAGGCCTGCATTTTGACAAATATTTGTAAATGCAATTAATTGCACAATTAACGGTATGTTATTTATTTATTTTTGTTCCCGTTGCAGCTCCTTGTGACTTTGGACAATGGAGAGTTAAGTGATTTGCCCAGAGTCACAAGGAGCTGTAATAGGAACAAAATTAAATAAATAACATACCTTTAATTGTGTGATTAATTGTGATTAAAATTTTAATCAAAATGCAACCCTAATTAATTTTATCTAATTTATTTTTTAAATTATTTTTCATTTTTTTCAGCCTTTGGGACCTCTGAGCCCTCCTTTTGGCTGGGAAGCATCGACCATTTCTGGGTACAGAACCATTCGAGCTCCCCAGGCCATTGATACTTTTGACCTTATGTCGGACGTTTTTCTCTCCATGTCAACGAGGGTGCCAAGTGGCTTTAAGAAGTGTGCTCGATGCAATAGGACCATTTCAGGCACAGATCCCCATAACTGGTGTGTTCAGTGTTTGGGGCCGGAGCACCGGAACATACAGTGTGGCCTCTGCACAAGCAAGCGAGGACCCTTAAAGCCCGCAGAGGCCAATGGGGAAAACATTTTGGTTCTGCATTGAACATGGCAGGAGATTCAGCACTTGACGTGGAACCTGCATTGACGTCTGCATCGATATCGGGTGCATCAATGCAACATCGAGGAGGTCAGACATGAGACATGGTAGTGCAACCACGTAAGGACTCTATGTTCTCTTCATCGGTGCCATGTGAATTAAGGGACCCCCTCCCCCACAGTCCACTAAGTTATCCCTTCCCATCTTGGTATATGTTAAAACTTATGTTTATTTCGAAACATCACTGGAAGTGGCAGCAATTCACACACAATGCCTGCACCACCCCGAGCATTACCTTTCATGCAACTTCCTGTTTCCAGCAGGGCAGGATGCATCAAAGGGAACTTCTCTGGGGTGGCTGGGGAGGGAGCATGGACGTTACTATGGAGGTGCAAGGGAGTGCAAATGTACCCCCAAAAGTCTTCATTGTATCCCCTTTGCACCCCTAGCGAAAGCCCCAAGTGCCCGGATCTACCCGAACGATTCAAGTAGGTCCGGGGACTCGGATATTTCCCCAGTTCGTGGAAGAGGCCTTGGTGTGTGGTTGGGCAGCAGCGATCCTCCAATCGCTGCTTCCCATGCCGGTTCCTAGGTTCTAAATGGTGGCTACAAACCCTTGCGAGACAACTGCGAAAGGTTGCAGCGCCATTTTGATTCTCGGAGCCAGCACAGGCAGCAGCGACTGGGGATCGCTGTTGTCCAAGGGAGAGAGGTGCTGCACGATGGGAAGGGAGAGGGGGAAAGGCTACACTTGGATACTACTACTACTACTACTTAGCATTTCTATAGCGCTGCCAGGGTTACGCAGCGCTGTACAATTTTAGCATGGGGAAGGACAGTCCCTGCTCAAGAGAGCTTACAGGGCAGGGAAGGGAGAAGGCTGCGTATGAATGGAAGGGAGGGGGGAAATACTGTACTTGGATAGGAGGACAGGGAGAGGGTGAAAGGCTACACTTGAATGGAAGGAGTGGCCTAGTGGTTAGGGTGGTGGACTTTGGTCCTGGGGAACTGAGGAACTGAGTTTGATTCCCACTTCAGGCACAGGCAGCTCCTTGTGACTCTGGGCAAGTCACTTAACCCTCCATTGCCCCATGTAAGCCGCATTGAGCCTGCCATGAGTGGGAAAGCGCGGGGTACAAATGTAACAAAACAAAACAAGGGAGAGAGGGGATAGGCTGCATATGAATGGAAGGGAGAGGGGGGGAATGCACATGGATGGAATGGAAGGCAGGGGAAAAGGCTGCACATAAATGGCATGGAAGGGAGAGCGGGGAATGCACATGGATGGAAGGGAAGGGAGAGGATGAAAAGCTGCATATGAAGGGAAGAGAAGAGGGAAAACAGGCTGCACATGAAGGAAAGTGAAGAGGGAAAACTAGATAGATTTGAGAAGGAGGAAGAAAAATTGAAGAAAGCTGAATGTGAAAGATCAGTGCCAAAAAGATATAAGGCAGGAAGTGAAGAAAGGAAGTGAGAAAAGAAATAAATGAAATAGAAAGGAGAGTTAAACAGAGTTTAACAGAGAGTGGAAGCAGAGTTAAGAGCACAGACAGAGGAAAGCAGAACCAGAAATTGGGAACAAGATGATTAGAATAATAAAATCACCAGACGACAAAGGTAGGAAAAATTATTTTATTTTCAGTTTAGTGATTGAATTATGTCAGTGTGTTGAGAGTTTACTTCTGTTGGCTTTATTTTGCACTGTAGAGAAGGACATGCATTTCTTTCTATTTCTCTGACGTTGCATGACATGCAGAGTCTGGTATCTCTGCTTACAATATCTCTGCTTACAATTTTTGTCTGCATGTTTTTTGTGGTTCTCTATTTTGTATCAGGTGAGAGTCATGTTCTGCATCTGCAACTGAGGTGGCATGTGGTTACTTTGTAGGATTATGCCACAGTCCATCTTGTACCAGTTTTCCAGTAGTAGGTTATTTTTGTGCTCTAGGGCCTGTTTTCATAGGTGGGTTAGGACTATTTTGGTAAGTTTTCTGTATAGGTTTTGAGTGCTTTTTTGCAGGGTTTTGTGTTATTTTTCAAAATGTCTGACTTGTTTGAAAAATAAATGTTCTCAGGACTAGTCGGGTCTCCATTTCTGGTAGAGCAGTGCTGGGCACACCCAACCAGTTGGGTTTTGGGAATATCCATAATGAAGATGCATGAGAGAGATATTCTTACAGTACCTCCTTGGTATACAGACTTATCTCATGCAGCTTCATTGTAGATATCCCGAAAACTTAACTGACTGGGTGTGCCCCAAGGACAGGATTGAGTAGCACCGGTGCTTTTTTTGTGCCAGTATGTGCCGGTACAGCGTACCGGCACCTTTTTTCTGAGGGCCGGCTCACCTGCTAGCCCTCAGCTCACCAATTTTCCATTCTGCCCCCTGCAAATCTAATATTTACCGGAGTCGTTGCGCAAACCGGCGGTAGACAGTGAAACCAGCAAGCAGGCAGGCTCTCCTCCTCCTTGCTTCCCTGCCCTCTTTCAACACAGTGTCCCACCTTCCTCTGATGTAATTTCCTTTCCGCAAGGGTGGGACGCTGTGCTGAGAGAGGGCAGGGAAGCGAGGAGGCGAGCCTGCCTGCTTGCTGGTTTCACTGTCTACCGCAGGTTCGCGCTGCGACTTCGTAAATAGTAGATTTGCAGGGGGCAGAACAGAAAGTTGGTGAGCTGAGGGCGGGCAGGTGGGAATTGGGTTGGAACAATCTCGGGGGGCAGGTGGAGGCTGGGGCGAGTCACTGGATATGGAAGGGAGGGGAGGATAAGGGGAAAGAAGAACCGCTGGACATGGAGGGGAGGGCAGAGAATCGGTGAACAAGGATGGGAGGGAAGGACAGGGGCAAAGGAGAATTGCTGGACATGGATGGGAGGGGAGGGCAGGAAAAATGTAGGACATGGATGGAGGAGAGGGAAGACAGGAAGGAGATGCACTTGGATGGAGGGGAGGGGAGAGAGGAGAATTGCTGGATATGGACGGGATGGGAGGGGAGGACAGGGGAGAGAGGAGAATCACTGGACATGGATGGGAGGGAAGAATAGGGGCAAAGGAGAATCGCTGGACATGGATGGATGGAGGGGAGGGCAGGAGAAATGCTGGACATGGATGGATGAGAGGGAAGAGAGAGGAAGGACAGGAGATGCATATGGGTGGAGGGGAGGGAAGAATAGGAAGGAGATGCATACTGACGGAGATGAGGGAATGGGAAAAGAGGAAAAAACTGCACATGGCTGGAGAATATAGGCAAAAACTGGATCCACTCTGTACCTCCCCCAGTCAAGTCTGCGGAGGACCCAGCTTTTACCTATGGATGTAGAGCAAGAAATGAAGAAGAAAGGAGGAAAGTAAAGAAATAAATAGAAAGGAATCCTTGGAAACAGAGTTAAGGGAATAGATAGAGAGCAGCAGAATCAGAGACTGCGACCGACATGATCAGAAAAACAAAGTCACCAAAGGTAGAAAAAAATCATTTTATTTTCATTTTAGTGTTTGGAATATGTCCAATTTGAGAATTTACATCTGCTGTTTTATTTTGCACTGGGTATACTGGAGCTGTAACATCTTACAGAAATTATTATAATGAAAAATTCAAGTTATTTTTTCTCCTATACTGGTATAATTATATTTTCAATGATGCCTGTTTATATGCACCATGGTTGGTATAAGGGGTGTGGCTATCATAGGGGTGGAGCCATATGTGGTGGCCCTGCCCGTAATGAGTACCAGTACCTTTTTTCCTACAAAAAAAGCACTGAGTAGCACTACAGTTGAGTCACCATACAAACAAAAACCCATGTACTTTAACCAAAGTATCTGGCAGTAGAAGGAGTGTGTGCTGTTCCTGAGTTGAGTGTCATAATTTGAATATCTTTTGTTTGGCCAGTTATAAGGGGGTAGCTTCATTGTTGGGGAATATGAGTTTGTGATACAGGACTGGAGCTTCAAGGTTTATATTGAGATTCTGGCCAGTCCTGTAGAGAATCCAAACTTCACGCCCACATAGAAGAATTTGGATATCAATTATACGATGATGGTTTTACTAGGTGGTTTAAATAGGCTGGAGGGGGGAAGGTTTCTTTTATGTATAGAAGGTTGCTAATTTAAAAATGGTGGTGGGAAGGGGAATATGTATGCAAATGTTGCTTTGACTTGCCCCCCCCCCCCCCATACCTACCTTGTAGCCTCTTGCCACCCTAAATATTTATGTCTACAGACTCCACTGAGAGAGAGGGGACAGGGAAGAAGAGATGCTAGACCACAGATGAGGGAAGAGAGAGAGATTGCTGCCCCCAAAAGTTTGCTGCCCTTGATGGATACCTATAGTTAGCCAGTGCTAGGGCTGATCCTGATCCTACATATATATCAGTTCAGCAAACCATATACATTTTAGACTGAGTGCTAAGCGGATTAGAGTTCAGTTCTGAGCCATCATTCATTTTGTGTCCCTGATAAGAGAAATCATAAGAACATAAGCATTGCCATACTGGGATGGATCGAAGGTCCATCAAGCCCAGTATCCTGTTTCCAACAGAGGCCAATCCAGATCACAAGTACCTGGTGAGATCCCAAAAGAGTCAAACAGATTTTTTGCTGCATATCCTAGAAATAAGCAGTGGATTTTCCCAAATCCATCTTAATAATGGACTTTTCTTTTTGGAAATTATCCAAACCTTTTTTAAACCCTGTTAATTTAACTCCTCTAACATTCTCTGGCAACAAATTCCAGAGTTTAATTACAGGTTGAGTGAAGAAATATTTTCTCCAATGTGTTTTAAATTTACTACTTAGTAGCTTCATTGCGTGCCCCCCTAGTCCTTGTATTTTTGGAAAGGGTAAACAAGTGATTCACGTCTACCTGTTCCACTCTACTCAGTATTTTATAGATCTCTATCATATTTCCCCTCAGCCGTCTCTTTTCCAAACTGACGAGCCCTAGCCACTTTAGCCTTTCCACATATTGAAGTCATCCCATCCTCTTTATCATTTTCGCCATCTTTCTCTGTACCTTTTCTAATTCCTTTTTTGAGATGTGGTGACCAGAATTGCACCACAGTATTTGAGATGCGATCAAACCATGGAGTGATACAATGGCATTGTAATATTCTCTGTTTTGTTTTCCATTCCTTTCCTAATAATTCCTAACATTCTATTTGCTTTCTTAGCTGCTGCTAAACACTGAGCAGAGGGTTTTGAAACCCATGCAGTTCGGGTGATAGAGAGATCTGACTGGTGACTTGCAGTTTAAAAGTTATTGTGGCTGCTTGACATAAGTGAAATGAGTGCCATTTATTTTACTACATTAAGATACTTGATGGTGTGTTGGTTTTGCATAAAAGCTTTGCTGTTTCAAGAATTTGTTGAACTGATATGTGGAGGGCCGGAGAGCCATTTTCGATATGATGTTAAAATCCAACTTTGGATGTTTTGCTCAAAATGTTCAAAATTCAAGTGGTGAATATAGTGATTTTCGAAACAGTAAAATGTTTATCTTTTTGTTTCAAAAATGGCCATTTGCTAAATGTTGCTGTAGTCAGTGTATCTATGTTTTTGGACCATTTTCGGAAAAATGCACAAAATCAAGCCATTGGGATGTAGGAGGAGCCAGCATTCTTAGTAGACTGGCCACACAGACATCTCAGCAGAGCAGGGACACTGCCCTAGGGGGCACTGCAGTGGACTTCACATAAAAGGTCCCAGGAACACATCTCACCCATGCCCCCCCTTATATTGTATGGTGAGCCCTTCAAAACCCACGAAAAACCTACTGTACCCAACTAGACACCACTACAATAACCCTTATATCTGCAGGTGTCACCTATATGTGGGTACAGTAGGTTTTTGGTGGGGTTTGGGGGGGACTGACACTGTCCACCACAAGTGTAACAGTTAGAGTGGATTATGGGTCTGGATCTCCTTCTCCACAGTACACTGCAATAAAAACTGGGCTACTCCAGGGACCTGCTTGCTGCTGTAATATGATTGGCTATGAGGCTGGTATACCAGCTTCAGATGTTACAGCCTGTCTTTATTCAATGGATTCAGCTCCAATCAACTATTTAAAAACTAAAAATAGACTTCAGTCAATTTTTAAAGTCCTGTTTATTGGACTGTGTGTTACAAAAATTGTTTCTACAAATCACAGAGCATCTCTTTTTTTTAATAAAATTTTTCAACTCAGTAAGAAAAATTCAACTCAGGTACCCAGGGAGCCTGGGAATCAGATCTAGGAGACTCTTTACCTTCTGATTCCTGGAATACCTTCTGGTCTTCAGGCCCTAGAACAACCTGTCTGCTTCAATTACTCAATCAATATATTTTTTACAACATCATGCAATATGGACATCAAGAAAGTCTAAACTTTCTGACCTCTCCTAATTGGATTCCTGTTGGTAATGCCATAAATCCATTGGCACCTTTTTACATATGATTTTTGAATGTTGTAATCTTAAACAATTTTGGTCAGAAGTCTAAAACAAAACTCTTCTCATTTTACAATTTCCTCTCCTCCAAACGTGTAATTTGGAAATCAGCAGCTTTAACACATCCTTTATCTGAAGAAGACCAAGAACTTTTCAATTTCTTAATTTCTGTTGCTCAAAAACTTGTGATTACACACTGGAAAAACAATACTCAACTATCCATTCATAAGTACATAAGTACATAAGTAATGCCATACTGGGAAAAGACCAAGGGTCCATCGAGCCCAGCATCCTGTCCACGACAGCGGCCAATCCAGGCCAAGGGCACCTGGCAAGCTTCCCAAACATACAAACATTCTATACATGTTATTCCTGGAATTGTGAATGGTGAAACTGGATCCTATTATATAGAAAATACAAAAGATTTTGGCTTCAAAAACCATTAACAACAAGCAACACTTTTGTATTGAAAAATTAAATTAATTACCTTTTATCCTCCTAATTTTCTTCATTGAACAAGCCTTTCTATCTGTTCATTGCCTTTAACCTTATACAGTATACTAATTTCCTCTATCCGTTTTGGGTTTTTTTTTTGATAGCTCATCATATGAACTTCTGCTGTAGTTCATCGTTGCATATGGTTATACTACTCGTTTGTAACCATGATGTGCACGGCAAGCGTCTCTGGAAGAAGTATCTAGAGCTGACGAGTGGGGTGAAGAAGGAGAGATTGCATTGGGGATGCCTCGGAGAGGCAATGCAGGGAAATCTTTGCAAGCTGTGTCAGGATTGCAACCTCAGGAGGGAGACTTGGCACTATGGAAAACAACTGGAGCTGAAGGTATAGTCAAGGCTGCAACTACAAAAGTTAACGAGACAAGTCAAGTTTTAACTTCTACTTTATTGAATAAACCACCTGACATTGGAGGCTATATGGTTGTCTGTTGGATCTTGCTAAAACTTTGCTGCCTGTTGTTAATAAATTAACCCAAGTACAGAATTTGGAGAGTAAAGTTTCCCAGCATGTTATGCTTTTGGAGCAGTTAAAAACTTTAGTTGAAAGTCATCAAGAAAGTATACATTCTGTCTCTGAGTTACAATCAGTGCATGCAACTATGGTATCGGATTTAAATGTAATTAAAGGTGAAATTGATGGAAAATTTAACGAGAAGTGTAAATTTAAGATTATTGAATTTTCCTTATGAACAAACCTGTTCACGAGAAGATATGTTTCAAAATTATTGTATGGAAATTTTGAAGCTTACTACTGGAACAATACTGTTTATTAACAAGGCACAGTGGCTTCCTTCTGCTGCTAGAAGACAACAAAGCTGTGGGTAGAATTAAAGATTTTATGGTAGACTTAAAATTTTTTGGTGCAGTGGCTACAGCTATGGAGTCATCTTGTGGAACTATGATAGTAACTTGTAACAAATAGTTTTGTGTAATTTATTTATTTATGAAGAGATTCACTCAAGGCGGTGTACAGCAGATACAGTTTTAACATAAAATGTACAATTTTTTGTTAACAGCAAGCAATAGTAAATTGAACAAGTATAAACAGAATACATAAATGAGGTAAACGTAGAAATGCAAATTGAAGCATAATAATAGGATTAACATGAAATAGTATCAGAAATATACAAATTTAACAGCACTGTAGAACAATGATATAACAGAAATATGATAAATACCAATATAATACCATAATAAAGCATGGAAAATAATAACAATGATATACTAGCTGAAGGGCCAAGTGTAGATATATAGAAAGGGACAAGATGGGTAGTACAAAATCAGTTGGAATAAATAGATGGGTGGCTAAACTGAAGGCAAATTATGGGGCCCTTTACTGAGCCGCGTAGGCACATGCGCCCAATGCACGCCAATTCAGAACTACCGCCCGGCTACTGTGTGGCCCAGGTGTAATTTCATTTTTTTGTACGTGCCCACTACGCATGGCACTAATCGGGCGGTAATCGGCACGTGGACGATTATCACCCGGTTTAATGCATGAGACCTTACTGCTAAGTGAATGGGTGGCGGTAAGGTCTCAGGCCCAAAATGGACGCGCGCCAATTTTGATTTTGCTGCACATCCATTTTGGGCCAAAAAAAGGCCCTTTTTTGCAGGTGTGCTGAAAAATGGACCTGCGTGCGCCCAATACTCGCGTCTACACCAGCACAGGCCACTTTTCGGTGCACCTAAGTAAAAGGACCCCTATATGTATAGTTAAACAAGATATGGGGAACTGGTCTAAGTTACAGGGTGTACAGCAAGCTAGTCCAGGTGCAGAGTGACAGTATTTATTTATTTTATTTATTTATTATCTCATTTGTACCCCACATTTTCCCAACTGCCTCAGGCTCAATGTGGCTTACAGCGCACAACAGAGACAGACGCCAATGCAGTAAAATTAAGCTAATACAACAGAAAACCTACATAAGTAATAATGGGGAGGATGGGGAAGGGACGGAAGGAGCAGGGAAACCAGGAGAGAGGAGGGAAGGGTGGATGCGTCCAAAATTGTCACTAGATTGATGTGTATCAAGCAGAAGAGACACATGCTGAGTCCTTGGGATAAGCTTTTCCAAATAACAAGGTCTTAAGTGATTTCCTGAAATTTAGATGGTTGGAGATGGTTTTCATAGTTTTTGGTAAAGAGTATAGTCAGTCACCCTATTATTAAAAGCTTGGGAGAACAGCCAGCGTTCACCTGCTTCCTGAAGTAGAGGAGCTCTTGAGTTAGACATAGCACCTCTGGGAGCAGGTTCCAGAGTGTGGAGGCTACTTCTGAGAAGGCTTGTTGGCAGGTATCACATTGTACACCGTCTTGATAGGGAAATAGTGTTGATAGAGGTTCGGTATTGATACATTATTTTAAGATTAAACAGAAGAATTCTTTGGAGGCAAAAGTAAGGCTTTCCTAAATTAGGGTAACCCAGACGTTTCCTTTTTTTGAGGGCGTTTTGACTACTTTTCCAGGTTTCCGGCAGCACCGTGGCAGATACTCACATACACGTCAGTAGAGGTCACTTGATCTACTGGTGTGTGCATGTAAGTCGGTCCTTCTGTGCCAACAAGAAGGTCCTCCATGTGGAATGCATGCATCGCGTCACAGCCAGCAAGGAAAGTCACAGAGGAGGTGCATCGTATGTGAGCAGCCCTCTTTTTAAGCAAATTATGATATGTCTTATAAAATCAATAACAGAACATGCATTTGTCTGTTTTTCAACCAGGCATACTAGGAAAAATAAATTTTGACTGAATTTTAACCAAGGGCTTAACCACAGCTGGGCCTGTAAGAGGGGAGGGGAGGGGAACAGGCAACTTCACTATTGACTAGACAGACTCTCCAATAATTTGGTAATTTTTGATAACCACTATATGCTTGCCTTGTGGCAAATAGAGGAGTATTCCCAGACCAGTTCTGAGTCCACTGGCATCAGCAAGAATGCCAGCCAGCACAGCTTGCCTTGAGAGAAAGGAAGGAGAAGCTGTCTGGCCAACCAACTGCCGGTCTTTTTTTTTTTTTTAAGAGACCGGTGCAGCCACAGAGTGGACATTGGAGTCACATACTAGACTTATAAACAGAATGTGGCATGCTTCTTACCAGCTTGGCTGGCTGTCGCACCCTCTTCCTGACTGAGGTGCAATTCTCCTCCCCACTTCCAATCCAGTTTCATACTGCTGTGGCTTTTTCCACAGGACTGCAGAGCAGCAGTCACACTGGAAGCTGTAAGTTACATGGCTGTAAAGGATCCGGCAGTAGCATTTAAATTATACAGTTGCCACTGCTGCTGACCATTGACTCCATTGTTTTTCTAGAGTCCCAACTGTGTGCAATGTTCTACAAGAAATGCAGCTGCATGCATCTGGGACTCCACATAAATAATGGCTTTTCAAAAAGCAAAACTTTAAGCAGGGGCTTAAAGATGCAGTGTCAGGGGCAGGTCAGCGGCAGCAGGCAGGAAAGAGTGGAGTTCTTTCCTGTCCCAAAGAGGCCATAACCACAAGGGATCTTACAGTAGGTTCAGGGAAGATGGATAGAGTAATGTGGGGGGGGGGGGGGGAAGAGAGTATAAAAGGTGGATGGAGTGTGGGTGCAGGGAGGGGGGGCTGGAAAAAAGATTGGTGATGGGGATGTACATGGGGGGAAGGGAAACGTGGGAAATACAGCACATGGATAGAAGGGGATAGAGAGGAGAAGATAGGGGGACATGCTGCTCATAGATGTGAGGGAAAGGAAATGGGGACATGCTGCTCATGGATATTTGGGGTTTTTTTTTTGGAAATGTACATATTTTCTAATTTTGTATTTAGCAAGTATGGAAGAAAAATGCATTTCTGATACTTTTACCAGGAGTGTCACGGTGACTGCTGAATGGGGCGGGGCAGTATTTTATATTTTGTGTCCTCTTTTTTTGTCTCTGAAAATATGGTAATCCTATCCGAAGATACCTCAAGAAACAGAGAAGAGCAGGAGGCAATTATTGTTGCTTCGTCTGGTGTTGCTGCAGTTGGTGGCCTCTTTCCTTTCTGAAAATTCCTGCCTACCATGCCGGGCTTCATCAAGTGACATCACCCATCAGTGTGGATATTCAGCCTGCTGTCCTCAGAGAACACCTGCTATAGGTGAGTAACTTTGCTTTGTGAAGATGGGACAGAGTGTTCTCCTTGTTTCCCCTTAATTAAATACCTGATCATAGCTCCTATAATGTAAGAGCTGCGAAGGAAAATGTTTCGTTCATGACATCACACGACACCATAATCTCTTCCCCTTTCCCATCCTTCAGTAAAATATCTTATTTACTCCAGTGATTGCAAGACTAGAAGAAAAGAGCAGATACCAGCTGTTGCCCTCTTCACCCAGGTCAGGACATCAAAATTCCCCCTGTATTTTACAAAAGGCTCCGCCAAAGACGGGACCCCCCCCCCCCCCAATACTCAAAACATCTTAACCAGCCAGGAATGGCTCCTGGCCAGTTAAATAGCATTTAAGCACCTAACCGCGGATATTCAGCGGACGATAACTGGTTGTCTCCTGCTGAATATCCCAGTTAGCAGCTAGCTGTTAACCAGCTAATCGCACAACATAAATAGGTGCAGATATTCAGCACAAAACCGGCTATGCTGAAACCAGCTTGACACTGAGCAGTTAAAATAGCCCGCCTATCTCTGACCGCTTAAAAAGTTAACCAGTTAGCGCTGACTATTGGCATAGCCAGTAACTTTTTAGGGACTAAAATAAACCGGATATTCAATGCCAGTTGCTGGATACGGCTTGGCATTGAATATCTGGGTTTAACGCCGGCAAAGGCACTGCCCATCTCGGCTGACTATCAGGCCCAGAGTTTTTTTTTTGTAAAATACATAGCCAGGCATGTACAGTGGGAGCACTGCTTTTCAAGAACCTACACATGCAGGAAAAAAGAGCAGAATCACTTAACTTCCACATATAAGTGCTGGCAATTATACATGGATGTACCAATTTTTGCTACTCCTATGTATAAGTGCCAGCAAATATACAGATAAGAGCCATATACCAGACAATGATATGTATAGGTACAGAACGTAGATCACATGCATGTGTAAATTGTGATTTCAAAATGCCTCTGTTTACAACTGGAGCTGGCCTGGAACACACAGAAGTAAAGGGGGCATATATCATTCTATAAATTTCCTCCTCAGCTTCACACTTCCTCCAGGGTACACACAAACTTCTGCAAAGTGCGTGTTTGTAGCAGGGCTCTTGAAGGACTGATTGACAGGCGCCATGTCTTATGGAACTCCCTACCCTTAATGATCTGAGGAAAACTATCTTTAAGGCATTTTACGTTGGCAGTAAATCATGGCTTTTCCAGCAGGCTTACAGCAGTTAATTAGACTGGTTTTGACTGATCTGGGCACTTTCCCTGGAACTTGTTTATTTTATCGTAGGGCCTCTTTTACCAAACCACGCTAGCGATTCTCAGAGTGGCAATCACTATTGCGGTTTGGTTAAAAAAGGACCTTAGTTTGATTGTATGCTTTTATTATTTAAGTATATAAGTACGTAAGTAATGCCACACTGGGAAAAGACCAAGGGTCCATCGAGCCCAGCATCCTATCCACGACAGCGGCCAATCCAGGCCAAGGCACCTGGCAAGCTTCTATACTGTTATTCCTGGAATTGTGGATTTTTCCCAAGTCCATTTAGTAGCGGTTTATGGACTTGTCTTTCGGAAACCGTCTAACCCTTTTTAAACTCTGCCAAGCTAACCGCCTTCACCCCGTTCTACAGCAACAAATTCCAGAGTTTAATTATGCGTTGGGAGAAGAAACTTTTCTCGATTTGTTTAAATTTACTACACTGTAGTTTCATCGCATGCCCCCTCGTCCTAGTATTTTTGGATAAGCCTGTGAACAGATGCTTCACATCCACCTGTTCCATTCCACTCATTATTTTATATACCTCTATCATGTCTCCCCTCAGAGTCTCTTCTCCAAGCTGAAAAGCCCTAGCCTCCTTAGTCTTCTCTCATAGGGAAGTCGTCCCATCCCCCGCTATCATTTTAGTCGCCCTTCGTTGCACCCTTTTCCAGTTCCACTATATCTTTCTTGAGATGCAGCGACCAGAATTGACACCAATACTCAAGGTGCCGGTCGCACATGGAGCGATATGACGACATTATAACATCCTCACACCTGTTTCCATACCTTTCCTAATAATACCCAACATTCTATTAGCTTTCCGAGCTGCAACAGCACACTGAGCAGAAGGTTTCAGTGTATTATCGACGACGACACCCAGATCCCTTTCTTGGTCCGTAACTCTAACGTGGAACCTTGCATAACATAGCTATAATTCAGGTTCTTTTCCCCACATGCATCACCTTGCACTTGCTCACATTAAACGTCATCTGCCATCTAGCCGCCCAGTCTCCCAGTCTCGTAAGGTCCTTCTGGTAATTTTTCACAATCTGTCGTGAGTTAACGACTTTGAATAACTTTGAGGCATATTTTCAAAGCACTTTGGGAGGCTAAGTTCCATAGGTTTCTATGGAACTTTGGGAGGCTAAGTGCTTTGAAAATGAGCCTCCTTGTGTCATCAAAAAAGCAGCGGTCCTAGCACAGACCCCTGAGGAACCCCACTAACAACCTTTCTCCATTGTGAATACTGCCCATTTAACCCCACTCTCTGTTTCCTATCCTTCAACCAGTTTTTAATCCACAATAGGACTTTTCCTCCTATCCCATGACCCTCCAATTTCCTCTGTAGCCTTTCACTGAGGTACCTTGTCAAACGCCTTTTGAAAATCAGATACACAATATCAACCAGTCCCCTTTATCCACATGTTGTTACTCCTTCAAAGAATTGAAGTAAATTGGTAAGGCAAGATTTCCCCACACACAAGCCGTGCTGACTTGGTCTCAGTAATCCATGTCCTCGGATGTGCTCTGTAATTTTGTTTTTAATAATAGCCTCTACCATTTTCCCACGGCACGACGTCAGACTAACCAGTCTATAATTTCCCGGATCTCCCCTGGAACCTTTTTTAAAAATGGGTGTTACATTGGCCACCCTCCAATCTTCCGGTACCACGCTCGATTTTAAGGATAATTGCATATCACTAGCAGTAGCTCCGCAAGCTCATTTTTCAGTTCTATCAGTACTCTAGGATGAATACCATCAGGTCCAGGAGATTTGTACTCTTCCGTTTGCCGAATTGCCCCATTACATCCTCCAGGTTTACCGTGAAGTCAGTAAGTTTCTCCGACTCGTCCGCTTGAAATATCATTTCCAACACCGGTATCCCACCCAAATCTTCCTCGGTGAAGACCGAAGCAAAGAATTCATTCAATCTCTCCGCTACGTCTTTGTCTTCCTTGATTGCTCCTTTTACCCCTCGGTCATCCAGCGGCCCAACCAATTCTTTTGCTGACTTCCTGCTTTTAATATACCGAAAAATTTTTTACTATGTTTTGCCTCTAATGCTATTTTTTTTCGTACTCTCTTGGCCTTCTTTATCTGCGCCTTACATTTGCTTTGAAACTCCTTATGCTGCTTCTTGTTATTTCAGACAGTTCCTTCTTCTATTTTCTGAATGCATTTCTTTTAGCCCTAATAGCTTCCTTCACCTCACTTTTCAACCAGGCCAGCTGTCTTTTGGAGTTCCATCTTTCTTTTCTAATTAGTGGAATGTGTTTGGCCTGGGCCCAGGATGGTATTTTTGAACAGCGTCCATACCTGTTGTACATTTTTACCCTCTCAGTTGTCCCCCTAAGTTTTTTTTCCACCGTTCTTCTCATTTTATCATAGTCTTCTTTTTTAAAGTTAAACGCTAATGTATTTGACTTCCTGTGTATAGTTACTTCAAGGTTGATATTAAAACTTATCATGTTATGATCACTGTTATCAAGCGGCCCCAGTACCATAACGTCCCTCACCAGAACATGCGCTCCACTAAGGACCAAGTCTAGAATTTTTCCTTCTCTCGTCGGCTCCTGCACCAGCTGCTCCATAAAGCTGTCCTTGATTTCATCAAGGAATTGTACCTCTCTAGCGTGTCCCGATGTTACATTTACCCAGTCTATATTTGGATAATTGAAGTCACCCATTATTATCACATTGCCCATTTTGTTTGCGTCTCTGATTTCTTTTATCATTTCTGCGTCTACTGCTCATCCTGGCGAGGCGGACGGTAGTACACTCCTATCACCGTCCTTTTCCCTTTTATACATGGAATTTCAACCCACAATGATTCAAAGGTGTGATTTGTGTCCTGCTGAATTTGTAATCTATCTGAGTCAAGGCTCTCATTAATATACAATGCTACCCCTCCACCAGTCTGGTCCACCCTATCACTACGATACTTTGTACCCCGGTATGACAGTGTCCCACTGGTTATCCTCCTTCCACCAGGTCTCAGTAATGCCTATTATATCCAATTTTTCATTTAGTGCAATATATTCCAACTCTCCCAACTTATTTCTTAGACTCCTAGCATTTACATATAGACATTTCAGAGTATGTTTGTTGTTCCTATTTGCATGATGCTTAGTACTGGACACTACTGATTTGGAATCTTTTGTCTGATCTTTAGTTGTATTTAAGGGCACCTGATCTACCACTGTCTGTTGTGCAACCTCACTATCCAGAAACCCTATCTTCCCTGTTTGTGAGGTATCTTTGCAAGATACCTTATCCCGAACCATGCGCTTTTGAACGACTGTCGGCCTTCCCCCCATTTCTAGTTTAAAAGCTGCTCTATCTCCTTTTTAAGTGCCGATGCCAGCAGCCTGGTCCCACCCTTGTTAAGGTGGAGCCCATCCTTTCGGAATAGGCTCCCCCTTCCCCAGAATGTTGCCCAGTTCCTAACAAATCTAAAACCCTCCTCCGTGCACCATCGTCTCATCCACGCATTGAGACTCCGGAGCTCTGCCTGTCTCTTGGGCCCTGCGCATGGAACAGGTAGCATTTCAGAAAATGCTACCCTAGAGGATCTGGATTTGAGCTTTCTACCTAAGAGCCTAAATTTGGCTTCCAGAACCTCTCTCCCAATTTTCCTATGTCATTGGTACCCACATGTACCAAGACAGCGGACTCTTCCCCAGCACTATCTAGAATCCTATCTAGGTGACGCGTGAGGTCCGCCACCTTTGCACCAGGCAGGCAAGTCACCAGGCGATCCTCATGTCTACCAGCCACCAGCTATCTATATGCCTAATGATCGAATCACCAACTACAACAGCTGTCCTAACCTTTCCCTCCCGGGCAGCACTTGGAGACATATCCTCGGTGCAAGAGGATAGTACATCCCCTGGTGGGCAGGTCCTGGCTACAGGAGTACTTCCGACTTCACCAGGGACCTCCCTCCTCCAAGGTAGCAAAAGGGCTACCAGACTGGAGGTGGGAATTCTCTACAACATCCCTGTAGGTCTCCTCTATGTACCTCTCTGTCTCCCTCAGCTCCACCAAGTCTGCTACTCTAGCCTCAAGAGAACGGACATGTTGTCTAAGAGCTAGGAGCTCTTTGCATGACATCTCACCAACTGGGAGATAATCATACATGTGACACTCAACGCAAAAGACTGGATAGCACCCTCTCGCTGCTGGACTGCTGACTGCATCTTAGTGTTTTTGAGTTTTTCAATAATTTAAAACTTGCTACAGTATTAAGGATATTAGCCTAATATAAAAGTGTTTTTTTAGTTTATATAGTATATTTTATGATTTATTTAGTGTTTCCTTCTTAGATGGTAATGAAATGTATTTAAAACTCTGTAAGAGTACTCCTTGCTTGTTACTCTAATTACAATAACTGACTATAAATAAAGAGTTGTCCTAGGGGTGGGTGGGAGACTAAACTAGATCCTGCAGTGTCTGTTAGATTCTATCTGTTAATGCTGTGGTACAAAGTTTTTAAAACTAAGTGGAAAAGACTATGGAGATTAGTTGTTCAAATTTGCTTTTTATATTTTTATTTTTGCCTAACACTAACCTACAATTCCTCCTTTAAACCCCAATCTTTAACTCCCAAAGCACAAATCAAAGTAGCGTTCACTCACCAGAGAAATGTCCTCTTCTCTCAGAACTTCTCAGAATACCAAATACCAATGTATTTTCCATTTTCATATTATTTTAGGGGTCTGTTTATTAAGCCGTGCAACATTGCCAACACAGCCCATTCAAAGTAAATGGGCTATGTCTGCACTAGCACACAGCCAGCCGCACTAGCAGCTTAGTAAACCCAGTGTTAGTTTGTAATCCGCTCTGTCCTGTTAAGTCAGTTAAAGTGGTAAAGAAAGTCTGCAATAAACACTAATGTATTATCCTATATTGCTCAAATAAGTATATATTTTTGGACCCAGCACATTTAGGGTTACCATATGGCTCCAGAAAAAGGAGGACGGATTGAGCCAGCCGGGTTTTACTTCCATTGCTTTCAAAGCAATGGAAGTAAAACCCGGCTGGCTCAATCCGTCCTCCTTTTTCTGGAGCCATATGGTAACCCTAAGCACATTTGACTTACCTTTTTGGCGTCCAAGAGAATCCCAATGTTGGCTCCTGAGGGGGGAGGGCAGGGCCAGTCTTAGGCAGAGGTGACCAAGGCGGCCGCATAGGGCCCCACGCCTAAGGGGGCCCCGCGCGGCGCGCCTCAACTCTGCCTCACTCGTGCCTCCGCTCCGACCTCCGCCGCTGCTCGCCTCGGACGACCATCTGCATAATCATCATCCCACTCCCGCTCCATTTCCGCCACCACCGGTGCGGAGCCCACCCCCCTGGCTTTGGCCCGCTGAGCCCGCCGTCAGCTCCCGAGTCCCCGGACCCCGGTGACTAACTTTGTAGCGATGCCAGTGAGCCAGCACAGGCAGCGACGGCCCTGCCCCCGACAGCGACGACAGACAGTTGCAGCACGATGGCTCACCTCCAGGCTCCAGTTTCCCACTCAATGTCCCGCCTTCTGATGTATTTCCTGTTTCCGGACTGCAAGGGCGGGAGTCACTGAGCGGGAAAAGCTGGAGCTTGGTCCGAGGTGGTGAGGTGAGCCATCATCGCTGCTGACGCCTACAACAAAATCAATCAGATTTCATTAAGGCAGGCAGGCAGGCAGCAAGCCAGGTATGATTGATAGCTTTTTTTTCTAGGAAGAACCTTTTTAAATTAAAGTACTGTCTGTCTCTGTCTGTGGTGGTTTGAGAAATGTTTCAGCTGCCTGTATGTCCACCATTTTGTCAAAGGGTTTTTTTTGCCTGTGGGACCCACCCTTGCTTCCAGTGAGCCATAGTAGTCCCCTTCCTCCCCTTTCAGTCCCTGCCCACCTTTACCCATAGATATCCTTTTAATCATCTTTTACCTCCCTTCTTCAATGCACCTTAATTTTATTAATTCTTCCTTCTGAGCCTTACTCATTCTCCCCTAAGTGGTCCCATATGCCTCATCCTTCCCCAGGGTTCACCCCAAGTCTCACCTGTACTCCACACTACACCTCAGTCACCCTTCCAGAATCATTAATTCTCTCACTAGTGCTGCCACACATCCCCATCCATCTTCCTCCCTTAGTGCTCTCCCACTCCAGGATCTGTTATCCAGATCCTGTATTACAGCCTTAGTCATCCTTGCTGCAGTGCTCCCTTAACTTCATTCATCCTTCCGCTCTCACTCATCCTGCCTCCAAAGTGAATAGAAAAACTAAATGCTCAGACAACAAAGGTAGAAAAAACTATTTTATTCAGAATTTATTAATTGGAATATGTCAGCTTTTGGAAATGTGCATCTGTGATATTTTGCATATAAGTTTCAATTTTTCTAGTATTGCTGCAAGCTGAGTCTGACTTCTTGAGGTAACTTTCCAGTTCAGTATTTTGCCTTCATATTTTGCCTTCATATCTGTGTCATGTGTTTTTCATGTGTGATCAAGGTGTTTTTCATGTGTGATCTAGCATGTAGTATTTGCAGCCCTTTTTGTTTTTTTTCACAAGGTAGTGTATTCGTGTTTTAGAGCCTGGTGTAATTACAGTTCTGCCTTTCCAAGCATAAGGTTGTAGCTAGTCCTGCCCTTGGAATTAGTGCTGTTATGGTTTGGTAAGGTTATGAGTGTGTTTTTGCACAAGTTTGTGTATAGTGTTTTGCAGTGGAGAGATTGTGTGTCCGCACCTCTGACCCCCCCCCCCCCCCCCCCCGGGTTATGAGAATTGGAACTACTAATTGTAGTGAACTTGAACTGAATAATTTCTGGGGAGGGGGAGGGTTCATGATAGCATTGTGCTTATTATTTCAATCAGTTTTTCTGTACAGTTTAGCTTCATTTGTCTTTATTTGAAATTTCATAAATAAAAAAATTTCTAAAAATTGAATAATCTTATCAATGGGGTGGAGCTGGGGTGGGGGCGGGGCTAGGGCAGGAGCAGGGCTAGGATGGGGCCCCACCAAATTGGTCTGCACAGGGCCCCGCACTTGCTAAGACCGGCCCCGGGGGAGGGGGTGGTGGTTTGCTAGTGGTTCTTAATAGTATGACTTTGCTGTTGTAATTAACATGTAGAGATTGCTTTTCCTTGTTTTCTCCTGCACATGATATTGGATCTTTCACTATTATGGACTGAAGCTGAATTTTCTTTATTTTTTTGTTTTGACTACTTTATTTCTTCTATTTTTTTCTTTGATCCGCTTTGCTGTACAATGTTTATTTTGGGTTATATATTGTAAATACATTAAGCATTAAAAAAAAAGATCCCCAGTGTCTCGGGAGAGAAGAACCAAAATAGATAAGGAGAGAGAGAAATTAAATGGCTTATTTTCAAAACAAAACAAAAAAAATCCAGAAAAGGTTATAAGGTGGCAGAAGCATATTTTTCTCTCAAAAATGTCCAAGTTGCGATTTCAACACCCCAATTTTAGATGTTTTGCTCCACAGTTAATTAAAATCTCAAGGGGGCATGTTTTCGGTGGGACCTGGGCGGCAATAAAAGATAGATGTTTTTCTGCAAAAATGGAACAAAATGAAAATGTCTAGGGCCCAAATTAAGACTTGTTGGCTAGACCTGTTTCAATCACAACTAAGTGACCAAAAGTACCCTAAATGACCACTAGATGGATTAAGGCATATTCCCCCCCTTATTCCCCCAGTGGTTACTTACCCCATTCCAGCCCTCTAAAATGTGATAGTACATATAGCCTCTATGACAGCTTCAAATATGATGGCCATTCCTATCAGAGCAGTAAGTAGGTCCCTGGAGTAGCCTAGTGGTCAGTGCAGTGGACTATAGACAAGGGGACCCAGGCCCATATCCCACTCTAACTGGTACACTTATTGTGGAACATGTGAGCCCTCCAAAAAAAAAACCATTAAATACCTACTGTACCTGCATATGGGTGACACCTGCAAGCTTGAGAGCTATTGTAGTGAGATACAGTAGGTATTTTTCTGCTCCTGGAGGGCTCACCATACAATTTAAGAGGGTAATGGTCAGATGTGCACCTGGGACCTTTTATACGAAGTCCTGCCCCACTATTCTGCTAGGATGTCTGTGTGGTCAGTCTACTAGGAATGATGGCCCCCAGACATCCCAATGGTTGGTTTTTTGAGCATTTTTCTCTTGGATGTTTTATTTTCCAAAATGGTCCCAAAAGAAAAATGCACTGAGCACAAAACATCTAGGGAAAAGGTGATTTTTGAACAAAAAAGAGAGACATTTTTCAGGTTTTGGACGTTTCTAGCAAAATATCCAAAATCAAGACTTAGACGTTTTATCGAAAATGCGCCTCCATGTATACCAGCATTTAATCCTGAAGAAGTGGAATCTGTGCATAATACCAGATTCAGCTCTGGCTACCTTGTTGGGCAGACTGGATGGACCGTGCAGGTCTTTTTCTGCCATCATCTACTATGTTACTATGTTAAGATGATAATATGTTTGGCAGGCCATTTGAGACTCTAAAATAGTTGTCTTTTTCAATGGCTATGATTTTCAAAAAATCTCCAGAAAATACAGCAGAAAACCCCCACACAAAAGCAAAACAATCACTGCAAGTATTTATTCTCTGCTTGTCCTCACAGTCCTATACTGAATACAGGTTATGCAGCCAGGACTCCTCCGGCTATAGCCTACAGGTGAAATCTGAAGCATTTGTTTCCAAAGCTCGTGGACTGCTTTTGTTCCTGGGTAAACAGGAGGTTTTGTTATGAAGTGCACTTGCCAGCTTTTTAATTTGTTGAATAACTGAATCTAGCCGTCCCTGCTGCCATGGCAACTGTGATAAACAATCGCTGTTCCACAGGAGGGAGGAAGCTGCCTTGAGCCACTGTGTGGCCACACGTGGCAGGAGGGAGCAGCTGCTGAGCACAGGCCTAAAATGTCCATGTAATCTACCCTTTAAACTGAGGCAATGCCTATCTCCTCTGGAGCTGAAGGCCACGTGGGGGTCGGTGTGGACACATCCATCAAGTGGTTCCCCGAAGGAGGAGGCAGGGACAATCGGACTGTGCTTTGGTGCAAGAATAACAATTCTTACCTACAACGGTAAGGTACCTAGGACAGAAAACATCATTTTTAATTTTGTTTGTTCTAAAATCTTGGGGGTAGGGGAACTGGTGCCTCTTGAAAACTGCTCTGGATTACATTGTGTACACATGCACACCCTTAGGCAATTCATCTTTCCACACAAACTGAACATTCAATCATATTTTTGAGTATTTTTCAATTTTTAGTTGCGGAAATCTTTTATATCCATTCTCTTTAACTTGGCTACAAACTTTCCAAGTTAAGGATAACCCCTTGGAAGCTGTTGATTCTGTGTCTACCTTTAATTGAAAGTTTACTTACCATTAAGGAAATGCTGATTTCAGACATCTGGGCTGAACTACAGTCTGGTGTATACAGCGAATGCCTTAGACACAATATATGAACTCTGTCCAATTATTTGTGCACACGGGGGGCAGTTTGCATAATGGTTCTGGCCGGCACACACGAGCAGGAGACCAATACAGCTTTCTGCCTGTGTGTGCCTACCTGCCACTGGAAGCCTTGCCAATGCAGTGCCCCTGCCAGGCTACCCTTGGGGAATCTTGCCCCACTGTCCGCTCTCTCGGTGGCCCTGCTGGATACAAAGCCCTCCCCCTACTCCCTGCCATGAAGCCCTTGAATATCAAGCCCCCCCCCAAAACCGTGAGATCTATCCATAACCATCTTAACTTCAGGAAACTACTGAAAACCAGCTTGTTTAAGAAGGCCTACCCCCCCCCCCCCCGACCCAAATTAACTTCCTAATTCCTGCAATACTGCAAAACATGGACCGTACTAGATTTCTATCACCACCCCCTCTTTATTTCTTTGTTGTTTTATACTTATGTTTCTTACATGCTTACTACTGTACTATGTATTTGTATTATTGAACCAGAGCCTACCTCTACGGTATTATGTAAGCCACATTGAGCCTACAACTAAGTGGGAAAATGTGGGATATAAATGTGTTAAATAAATAAATAAGAAGTCCCCAACAGAAATCTCCCTGCTAGTAAGCACCTTATCCCCAGTCTAATCCCCTAGTGAGAGCAGAAGTGATCCCCAAGCCACACTCCACCCATACTCCCCCCCCTCATGTGTACATGCTATTGCATTTAGGCAACATATTATAGAATAGTGCATATATGAGGGTATTCTGGTCATTCACACACATTCTTGGCACCTAAATATTGGCGTTTCTCTATATAATTGTCCTCCATCTGCATAGGAATTCCCAACTATGTATTTTGGGCAAAGGCAGGGTTGAGTTTTGATGTGCACTCATATTTTATTAAATATGTACATACCTACACAGAGTACACATACAGCCTCAGCTCTCTGGGTGCCAGGGCACCCCCAATACTCTTTCCAGCACTGCCCTGGCACCAGAGCTTAAAGCTTCAGAATACAGAGCTGCAGAGGAAAGCTACTGCTCCCGCATTCTCCTGCAGCCTATTGGCTGGCTAAGGTATGTCTGACTAATAGGCTGCAGGAAAAAGCAGGAAGGAAAGTGGTGTCTCCTAAGCATACAGCTACTGCCTTCGCCTGCAGCCTATTAGCTAGCTAAAGAATATGATTATGAACCAAAGAAGGGTTAATAAAGGGGAGCAGAGAAGAGCTGCAGTGTAGGTCAGACTGGCTTCCTTTGTTTGGTTTGCCATAGAGAAAGGAGAGGTACTGACTGCTGATTGAGGCACTAGGAAAGGAATAAGGAGCTGAGAGAAGGGCAGGGGAATGAAAGGAATAGCTGAGGGAGGGGCAGACCTATGAGAGAGCTGCTGGGAGAAGGGAGGCTAGCTGTAAAATGTGGTACTGGCTACTACTACTACTACTTATCATTTCTATAGCGCTACTAGACATACGCAGTGCTGTACACTTGAACATGAAGAGACAGTCCCTGCTCAACAGAGCTTACAATCTAATTAGGACAAACAGGACAAATAAGAGATATGGGAATTTCTAAGCTGGGATGGTAAAATATGGGTACTGAACAAGTGAGTAAGGGTTAGGAGTTAAACAGCCTCAAAAAGGTAGGCTTTTAGCCTAGATTTGAAGAAGACCAGAGATGGAGCTTGATGTACTGGCTCAGAAAGTCTAATCCAGGCATATGGTGCAGCAAGATAAAAGGAACCGAGTCTGGAGTTAGCGATGGAGGAGAAGGATGCAGATAAGAGAGATTTAGCCAGTGAACGGAGTTCCCGGGGAGGAGTGTAGGGACAGATAAGAGTGGAGAGGTACTGAGGAGCTGCAGAGTGAACGCACTTGTAAGTCAATACCAGGAGTTTGAACTGTATGCGGAAATGGATAGGGAGCCAGTGATGACTTGAGGAGAGGGCTAATATGAGCATATCGACACTGACGGAATATAAGTCATGCAGCAGAATTTTGAACAGGAGAGATATGGCTAAGTGGGAGACCTGTGAGAAGCAAGTTTCAATAGTCTGAGCGAGAGGTGATAAGAGCATGGATAAGGGTTCTGGTAGTGTGCACAGAATGAAAAGGACGAATTTTGGTGATAATATAGAGAAAGAAACAACAGATTTTAGCAGTCTGCTGAATACGTGCAGAGAAGGAGAGAGAAGAGTTGAAGATGAACCCAAGGTTACGAGCTGATGAGGCAGGGAGGATGAGAGTGTTATCCACAGAAATAGAGATTGGGGGAAGAGGAGAGGTTGGTTTAGGGGGAAAGATAAGAAGCTCAGACTTAGTCATGTTTAGTTTCAGATGGTGGTGAGACATCCAGGCAGCAATGTTAGACAGGCAGGCTGATACTTTGGCCTGGATTCCTGCTGAGATTTCTGGTGTGGAAAGGTAGATCTGGGAGTCATCAGCGTAAAGATGGTACTGAAAACCATGGGATGAGATCAGAGTACCAAGGGAAGAAGTATAGATGGAGAAAAGAAGAGGTCCCAGGACAGATCCCTGAGGTACACCAACTGATAGTGGGATAGACGTGGAGGAGGATCCTCCAGAGTATACACTGAAAGTATGATGGGAGAGATATGAAGAAAACCAGGAAAGAACAGAGCCCTGAAATCCAAGAGAGGACAGTGTATCAAGGTGTAGGCTGTGATCAACAGTATCAAAAGCAGCAGATAGATCGAGAAGGATGAGGATAGAATAGGGACCTTTGGATCTGGCCAGGAACAGATCATTGGAGACTTTAGCAAGCACTGTTTCAATTGAATGAAGAGGGTGAAAGCCAGATTGAAGTGGATCAAGAATAGCTTGAGATGAAAGAAAGTCAAGACAACGGCAGTGAACAACACTTTCAAGTATCTTGGATAGGAAAGGGAGGAGGGAGATGGGGCAATAGTTGGAAGGACAGGTAGGGTCCAATGAAGGTTTTTTAAGGAGTGGTGTGTCTATGGCATGTTTGAAGGCATCAGGAATAGTTGCTGTGGAAAGTGAAAGATTGAGGATATGACAGATAAAAAGGATGACAGTAGGAGAGATAGTGCTAAGTAGATGGATGAGAATAGGATCAGAGGAACAGGTAGTTAGTTTCCAGGAGGAAAGAAGATGTGCAGTTTCCTCTTCAGTGCAGGGGCGTAGCTACGGGTGGGCCTGGGTCCACCCAATCTCGGCTCAGGCCCACCCAGTTGTCTTGATAGGATGTGCACTTTGGTGCCGTTCTGCCATGGCTCAGCTGGGCTGCCATGATGTGCAGCTTTTAGGAAGCCGGCAGCGCTCCAGTCCTCTTCCTACTAGCCTAACGTTTTGGGTTTTTTAAAGTGCGGGTCCCCTTTCCTGTTCCAGAAGTTGGTAGACCTGGCCAGTCTAGCGCTGAACTCCCATGACACTACTCCCTTGCTCACTCCGATGTCCGACCATCCTCACTCTGGACTCGCTTGCTGTGCCTTGCTCCCCCCCCCCCCCCCCCCCCACATGTGCACGCTGGCACCGCAGTGCAGCAGGAGAAAATCTGCCAGCTGCCATCAGTATTGCGACTTCTCCACTGTGCCTTTCTGGAGCAAGATCAGCCTTTTCTCGATCTCCCTCCCCCCCCCCCCCCAACTGCCCTCAGCAAACCCCCGTGGCCCCAGAACAGGCACAGGAGCCAGCACACATGGAACAGAGCACAATACTCTCTGAGTCTGCATCGCCTGCCACCACTTGCAAGCCAACTGTCCAGGTAAAATAAATATAATTTTTTGATTTTAATGTTTCAATCATTTTTATTCAAAACTTAAGAAGAAAAGTTAACATCATCATGTATGAATGTCTGATATTTTCCCCCCATGTGGCTAAACTAACACATAGTACTTCTACCCCAACGAATAGAACTTAACCTTCCCTCCCCTCCCCTTCCCTTCCCCTCCCACCCCTCCCTTTTTTTTTCCTTTGCTATGGCATCAAATGAACATAATAACACAGGGTACAGGGTAATATCTAGAAGTTTAACAGTCTACTCCTGGCAGTTGGAGTCAGAGTATTCCAAAAGGGAGTCCAAGTGAGTTGGAAACGCACTCCAGTCTTTGTTTTAAAATCTGTAATTCCCACCCTCTCTACCCGCAGTAATGTTATCATACGCACACACCACTGCGATACTGTAGGGTAAGTTGTATGTAAGCCATTCTGAGAGTATTGCTTGTTTAGCCACTACAATAGCTTTGCGTACAAAAGCGGTAAATCCTGCTGGGACAGGGTGTATGAGAACAGGATGGCCCAGGAGCAGCGCCGAGTCATACTTCCAGCCCGCCTTCCACATCTCTGAAACATATTGTACTAGCTCCTTCCAAAATCGGACTATGCCCTTGCAGGACCAAAACATGTGCCCGAGGGTGGCCCCCGGATCCCTGCATTTGAGGCACTCTCCCCAAGGCGAAAGTCCCATATGAAAGGCTCTTCTGGGAGAAATGTAGAGTCAAAGAGCAAATTTGTATTGTAGCTCCCAGTGCTGCGTCATGTTCATTGTTTTGCGCATTGTAAGCACATGGGACTTGAACTGAGGCAATGTAAGGGCCATGGGGATATCTCGTTTCCAGGCAGCCAGTAACTTGGCATAGTCTAGTTCGGTAACTGTGTCCCTGATGTGCCTGTGATGGAATGTGAGGGGCACTTTTTGCTGTGCCTCTAAAGAGAATGCTGTTGCCAAATCTTCCTCCGCCAGCGCCTCCCAGGACAAGGAACGTATATAATGCTTTAGCTGTGCATAATAGAACTCATCGGAGGGCGGCAGGGTGTATTCAGCACAGAGCTCCTGAAATGGCTTTATCTGTCCTTCACGGGTAAGTACTTGTAACAAGTATACTATCCCTTTCCTTTTCCATCTGCGGAACACCAAATACAGCCTTCCAGGTGCAAAGGCAGGGTTCCTGCATATTGGCAAGTATGGTGTAACCTTAGAAGAAAATCCGTGTAATTTACAGATCCATTTTCAAGTTGCTTTTGCTGATGTCATTATTCCTGTATGCTTCAGTAGGGGCGGCAATGGTAATCCCATCGTGTGCAAATAGCTGCTGAAGTGCATTTCTGGGTATAATTGCAATTCCAGTTCTGTATTTGTATGGTCCTGTGTTCTGCGAAACTAGTCAGTGATGTGGCGCATGCCACTAGCTATTGTTAGATATTTCACGTTCAGTAGTCCCAAACCCCCATATTCTACTGGTATACTCAGTGTTGAAATGGAAAGGTGGGGTTTCTTCCCACACCACAAAAATTTTTGCATTAACCTCATTAATTTCTTTTCCTCCCCCCTCTTTAAGTAAAGCGGGAGAGTTTGAAAAACGTAGAGCCACTTTGTAACTACAATCATGTTGTACAATGCAATACGCCCCAGGAGAGAGAGTGGAAGGGATCCCCATGCCTGCAATTGTTTTTCAGTGTCTTTCAATAAGCGTTGTATATTTAGCTCATATAACTGGGACAAATCAGCTGGAATACATACTCCTAAATACTTAATCATGCCCTGCGCCCACTGTAAGGGAAACTGTCCAGGCCAAGATGTTTTGACGTCTTGTAAAATGGGAAGTGCAATGGACTTGTGTAAATTTAATTTAAAGCCAGAAAATTTCCCAAATTGTTCAATTATCTGCAGCAGCCTGCTTAAGCTCTGGGCAGGGTTTTTCAATAGTACAAGCAGATCATCTGCGTAGGCCAACGCCCTGATGTCATGACCTGCCAAGGTGACCCCCTCAAAGTCCTGGGTAGATGCAATGATCCTCAGCAGTGGCTCCAAGGATAAAACAAAAAGTAGCGGGGAGAGTGGACACCCCTGTCTCGTTCCACGACATATTTGGAACTCTGACTCTCTTGTGCCATTTACAAGAACCCTCGCCGTGGGCTGGCAATATAGAGTACGAACAGCCTGCAGGAACCACCCCGCTATACCCATGCTTTCTAAGGTCTGAAATAAGAAGTCCCACCCGACCCGGTCAAAGGTCTTCTCCGCGTCTAAACTTACTACTAAGGAGGGCCCTCCATCTTGTTTACATGCTGCAATTGCCAGCAAGCGTTTCCTGACATTGTGTACCGAATGCCTGCCTCTCACAAACCCTACATTTTTTGATTTTAATATGTACAGTGTAATGTTGGTTGGTGGTGGCTTCTTGGTGGGGGTGGGCTCTTCACTAAAAAAAGGTATATATAATCATTAATATATCTTTTTCTCCCTAGGCAGTGAAGAGCCCAAAATATACCTTTATTTTGCCCTAGACAGTGAAGAGTTCACCCCCACCCAGAAACCCACTAACAAAACATTTTAATAGGTGCCCAGGTTAAAATTTTAAAAAGGTTGTAAATGTTGGTGGGTTTTTGGGTGGGGATGGTCTCTGCAGTGCCCAGGTTAAAGTAAAAACCAAAAAAAATTTTTTTTTAATTTAATGTAGGCAGGTCTCTGGGTGGAGGTGGGCTCTGCAGTGCCCAGAACATTAAAAAAAAAGGTTTTGTATTTAGTGCTGGTGTCCTTTAGGGTGGGGGGAAGGAGATGCCAGACCATGGGGGATGGGTAGGGGGTAGGACAGAGCTGACACTGGGCTACAGGGAGGGCTGATGTCTAGCAATGGGATGGATGGTGGGGGTGGGCTGATACCGGGCTATGGGGATGGATGAGGAGGATAGGGTAAGGTACAGAAGGGAAGGGCTGATGCTGGATATGGTGATGACCTTAAGTCTGGTCAAGTTTGATATGGCATAAAGTAACTATATTCAAAAATACTGTTTTTTCCATTAAGTATGTATGTGGTTTATATTGATGCAGGGCAGCTGTTGGGCAGACTACTTAGAAATCCATCATCAAGTGTATTCTAAGGCATTTTTTTGTAGTATCCCAAGAAACACTACTCATACCTATTTACATAGTGCCCACCCATATTAGCTCTGGGCCCCACCCAAAATGTCAAGTCTGGCTACGCCACTGCTTCAGTGATTTCAGAAAAGGAAGAAAAGGAGGCAGGGGTTGGAGGGTTGAGAGAATGGACTAAGGGGAGGAGAGGTGGAGGTGACTTGGTTGAGAATTCAAGTTTAATCTTGTGAACCTTATCATGAAAGTACTCAGCCAGAGTATGGGGAGAAAGTGAAGGAAGAGTTGGAAGAGGGCACTTTGAGGACAGAGTTCAGTGTGGGAAAGAGACTTTGAGGGTTTGAGCCAAGAGAAGTTGTCAACTGGATGTAGTAGTCCTGTTTGGCAAGTAAAAGAGCAGACTGGAAGGAGGTCAGCAAGAATTTGAAATGTATGAAGTCAGCATGGGATTTCAGCCAAAGGCATTCAGCAGAGCAGGCACAGGAACGTAGGTAGAGGATTCTAGAGGTCAGATTTGTTGTTATATATTTAATAAAATGAAAATATAATTTCAAAACAAAAAGGAATGTGCAGTTTTTTGGGCACTGGAATAACATTTTTGCTCATTTCTATTTTTCTTCAGATATTTATCTTCAAATATTTATAATCCTGAAGCCAGAAAAAGAATCAGTGATGGAACATCAACACCAAGCGGTATACCTACCAAAAGCATCTGTAACATCACGTCATCTTCCAAGGTTATTATTGCAAAACCTCGATCAAACCAGTCTTTCATTTGCAATGAATATAAAAAGTATGCGATTCATATTACTTTGATTTAACTCACAAACCAGCTTATAATCGAAAAAGAAAAACGCCTATATTTCGACCCAAAGAGATGGGCGTTTTTCTCGCAAAGGCGCCCAAATCGGTATAATCGAAAGCCGATTTTGGACGTTTCCAACTGCACTCTGTCACGGAAATGAATAAAGTTGATGGGGCGTGTCGGAGGCGTGGTGGAGGCGGGACTGGGGCATGGTTATCAGCTGAGGAGAGATGGGCATCTTTAGCTGATAATCGAAAAAAAAAAAGGCGTTTTGACCGCGATTTTGGGTCACTTTTTTGACCTTTTTTTCTCACGAACAAATCCCAAAAAAGTGCCCCAACTGCCCAGATGACCACTGGAGGGAATCGGGAATGACCTCCCCGAACTCCCCCAGTGGTCACTAACCCCCTCCCACCAAAAAAACCCCACTTTAAAAACGTTTTTTCCAGCCTGTATGCCAGCCTCAAATGCCGTACCCACCTCCATGACAGCAGAATGTGTTCGATCCTGTCACAGCCTTTCCCTGGGTCAGATGTGGCTCTCGGATGCAGTACAGGGTCACATCAGCATTGCATTGTGGTGGGTTTAGGGTATTGGGCTCCGTGATTTCATTAGCTTGTGTTACAGTCTCACGATGTTGGTAGTTGGTAGGCTCTTCTCCCATGGTGCTTTTCCCCCTGTCTACTGGGTCAGATTGTGCCCTGTTGTGTTTCCTGTTGTAGTCCATGCGGTAGTGGCCATTTTTGTAAGCCAGTTTTAGTTCCCTTTCCTGTGTTAGCCACGTTAGAGAATTTAGTTCTTACCTTGAATGTGGCTGAAAGAGGGCATTGTACAGCATTCTGCCAGCTCTGACCTACTGCTAATCTCAGTACCAGGGAGACTCGTTGCCAGTGGGGCACAACCTCTGATCTGCAGTTAACTGTGAGTAAACGCGGTTATTCCAATAAAGGACGTTTTCGGAGAGATTAGTCTTCAGGTGTCAACTGGTGTGCCAATGTTATACAGCAGCAACAAGTCCTAGAGGCCTGCGTGTATGCAGGTCCCTGGAGCACTTTTAGTGGGTACCGCAGTGCACTTCAGCCAGGTGGACCCAGGCCCATCCCCCCCCCCCCCCCCACCTGTAACACTTGTGCTGGTAAATGGGAGGTCTCCAAAACCCACTGTACCCACATGTAGGTGCCCCCTTCACCCCTAAGAGCTATGGTAGTGTTGTACATTTGTGGGTAGTGGGTTTTGGGGGAGGGGGGTTGGGAGCTCAGCACCCGTGGTAAGGGAGCTATGCTTGTGGGAGCTTTTTCTGAAGTCCACCGCACTGACCTAGGGTGGCCAGTTGGTGTCCTGGCATATCAGGGGGGCCAGTGTACTATGAATCGTGGCCCCTCCCACGACCAAATGGCTCGGATTAGGACGTTTTTGAGCTGGGCGTTTTTAGTTTCCATTATCGCTAAAAAACAAACAAACGCCCAGCTCAAAAACGTCCATTTTTTTGAAAATACGTTTCGGCCTGCCTCTTCATGGACCCGTTCTCGGAGATAAACGCCCATGGAGATAGGCGTTTGCATTCGATTATGCCCCTCAAAGTCACGATAAGAATCATTTTTAGCCCTCTTGTTTAACTCGCAGTCCTCTGGGTGCTCTGCACTAGCTGGCTTGCAAGCAAATTTAAAAAGGGAAACTTCCTCCAGTTTTCCTTCCAAAAAAATAGCTGGACTGCCACTACTGTGGGGGAGACTTTTCACAAATACTTTGCAGGTGCAAAATATGTGGGGAAAATGAGAAAGAAGCAGGGTCAAAATCCCTACACAATCCACTTTGTCCCCTCCCTAGCATTACACAATACTTCTGAAGAGGGCATGAGCTAATTTAAACAGGGGTTTGCCCTAATTTGGAGTAGAGAGATGTGGTAGCCGTGTTAGTCCACTTTTAAAGGTAATCAATAGAAATAAAATAAAACACAATAAAGAAAATAAGATGATACCTTTTTTTTATTGGATACATTTTTTGATTAGCTTTCAACGAAGAAGGGCTGCTTTCGAAAGCTAATCAACTAACTTAATTAGTCCAATAAAAAAGGTATCATCTTATTTTCTCTGTTTTATTTTCTTTATTTCTATTGATTACCCTTATTTGGATCAATTTTCTATTAAGATTAATGCTTTTAGCGGTGGCCCTGAGATACAGGGAGCTAAAAAGCCCAAATTTGTATTGGTTGTCTATGTCTGGAAAGTGATGTCTGTTTCAGGATATTTAAAATTTGCACTGTGTCTTACAAATTTGCACTGTGTCTTACAAAAGACAGACGGAACCTTTTGCAAGCTATGTACAACAATGTGTAAAATATAAGTGTAATTGGTGGCACATGCCATGGGAATAGCCATTTTATTTAAAAAAAAACTATAAAAAAGAGCAGCGTCACTTTGTTCATGTAAGTAATCACACTTACATGCATAGACTATTCAAGTACTTGCATAGATTATCATATTTTATAATCTATGCATATACTTCTGAATGCCACCCCTGCAAAGTTTGCACCATTATGTCATGTCAGTATTATAGAGGAGAGCATTGATGTGCATATGTGGCTACATATGTGTGAAAATTACTTTATAAAATTAATCCCATAATGGAAGCTAACCAATAGTGTAGCCAGAAGACAATTTCTGGATGGGCCCAGAGGTAGCAGGGTGGGCACTCACCTTTCCTCTCTGCCCCCATTCCCCTCGCTACCAAACATTTAAAAAATGTATACCTTTGCTGGTGAGGTTCCCCAAGCTGCGCTAGCTGAAGACATCCTTCGTTGGAACCCCCGGACTGTCACAACACTGTGGCTATCAAGAGCCGCACTCCGAACCATTGATGCCAGCACCCCATGTATGCTCAGTTCTCATGCATGGGGTTCCAACTACCACAGTGTTCTGATGCCCCAGGGATTCTGGTGGAAGATGTCTTACATAAGAACAGCCATACTGGGTCAAACCAGTGGTCCATCTAGCCCAGTATCCTGCTTCCAGCAATGGCCAATTCAGGTCGCAAGTACCTGGCAGAAACCCAGTTAGTAGTACCTTTCCATGCTACCAATCCCAGGGCAAGCAGTTGCTTCCCCCATGTCCATCTTCTCCCATGTCTTCAGCTGGAGGAGCTTGGGGATTCCTGTCAGCTACACTAATGATGTGTGTTGCTGCTGGGTGGACCTGAACTGAAAGTGAATAGGCCCAGACCTGCTCAGACCTACCCATGGCAATGTCCCTGGAGCCAAGTAAGGAGATAACTCTGAAATCATTTTTTTTTTGGCATTTTGAAGTGCTTTTCAGTACCTGAGCAGTAAATACAAATTCTGCTTCGAACTTTTCTCTGAAGCCCAGGGCCAATCAAGAAATTAGCCCCCAATTTCGCATGACCTGAAGCAGGCATAAATGCCAATGTAGCAGTTTTTAAAAATATATACTGTATGTATTGCCATTGCAAAAACAGAATATACACATATATTTCAAGGTCTACTCAAACGACTTCAGAATATGTCCCTTTTAATTAAATCTGCACATGCCACCGCATACATAACGCCTGTTCTATATTCAAATATCTTTACTGAAACGCCTGTTCTAAAATTGCTATTTATATGTGTATACTAACTTACATGAGCAAATGGCTTTTTTCCCCACACATATTAACTTTCTAAAATCACCTCCAAAGTGATTTATCCAAAGTCACAAAAAGAGTCACTGGTAAAAGAGACACCTGAATCCAGGCACCACAACTTCTGTTGACTTACAAGATAGTGCTTTAAGCACTCGATCATCCTTCCCACTTGGGGCTACCATATGTCTGGTTTTACCAGGACAGGTCCTCTTTTTGAGGACACCATGGGGTGTCCGGGCAGCTGGTCTTGTGGATGGGTGGGCCTCAGGGTGTCCTCCCTCCGCTCCTGTACCTTATCGCAGAAATCTTGCGAGGTCAACGCTTGAAATCTCGGCAGCCATTTTGAAGCAGTGCCAGGAGGAAGAGGTCAGCGGCGACGACGGGCACAAAACAAGGGGCTCTTTCCTGCCCCAAAGAGGCCACTAGACCACCAAGGCATAATGATAAGGTACAGGAGGGCAGGGGAGGGGATGTGAATGGGGTCATGTGGGTGAAGGGAGGAAGCTGTAAAAAAAAAAGGTGGGTGGAGGGAGGCTGGAAAAAAAGATTGGGGAAGGGACATACATGGAATGAAACATGTTTCTGATGTTCTGATTAAAACTGTACCAAATAGCATATAAGTACATAAGTACATACAGTAAGTGTTGCCATACTAGGACAGACCGAATGTCCATCAAGCCCAATATCCTGTTTCAAACAGTGGCCAATCCAGGTCATAAGTACCTGGCAATAGATTTTATGCTGTTTATCCTAGAAATAAGCAATGGATTTTCCCAAGTCCATTTTAATAATAGCTTATGGACTTTTTTTTTAGGAAGCCATCCAAACCTTTTTTAAACCCCGCTAAGCTAACCGTTTTTACCACATTCTCTGGCAGCAAATTCCAGAGTTTAATTACACGTGAAGAAATATTTTCTCCGTTTCATTTTAAATTTACTACTTTTTAGCTTCATTGCAAGCTCCCTAGTCCTAGTATTTTTGGAAAGAGTAAACAAGCAATTCATGTCTACCTGTTCCACTCACTCATTATTTTATATACCTCTATCAGATCTCCCCTCGGCTATCTTTTCTCCAAGATGAAGAGCCCTAGTCACTTTAGCCTTTCATCATAGGGAAGTCGTCCCATTCCCTTTATCATTTTCGTTGCCCTTCTCTGTACCTTTTCTAAGTTCACTATATCTTTTCTGAGATGTGGTGACCAGAACTGCACACAGTATTCAAGGTGCGGTCGCACCATGGAGCAATACAAAGGCATTATAATATCCTCATTTTTATTTTCCATTCCTTTCCTAATAATGCCTAACATTCTATTTGCTTTCTTTGCTGCCGCAGCACACTGAACAAAGGATTTCAAAGTATCGTCAACGATGACTCCTAGATCCTTTTCCTGGTCGATGACTCCTAACATGGAACCTTGCATCATGTAGCTATAATTCGGATTCCTCTTTCTCACATGCATCACCTTGCACTTGCTCACATTAAACGTCATCTGCCATTTGATTCCCAGTCTCCAAGTCTCGTAAGGTCCTCTTGTAATTTTAACAATGCTCTTGCGATTTAACAACTTTGAATAACTTTGTGTTGTCGGCAAATTTAATTACCTATTTATTCCCATTTCTAGATCTTTTATAAATATTTTAAAAGGCAGCAGTCCCAA
The DNA here is from genome assembly GCF_901765095.1 of Microcaecilia unicolor. Taxonomy (NCBI): domain Eukaryota; kingdom Metazoa; phylum Chordata; class Amphibia; order Gymnophiona; family Siphonopidae; genus Microcaecilia; species Microcaecilia unicolor. Next base: position 354,173,644 of record NC_044032.1, on the reverse strand, counting down.
CACAGACCCCTGCAGAACCTCACTATCTACCATTCTCCATTGAGAACACTGACCATTTAACCCTACTCTCTGTTTTCTATCCTTTACCCAGTTTTTAATCCACAATAGAACACTACCTCCTATCCCATGACTTTCCAATTTCCTCTGAAGTCTTTCATGACGTACTTTGTCAAATGCCTTTTGAAAATCCAGATAAACAAGTATCAACCGGCTCACCTTTATCCATATGTTTGTTCACCCCTTCAAGGAAATGTAGTAGATTGGTGAGGCAAGAGTTCCCTTCACTAAATCCATGTTGGCTTTGTCTCATTAATTCATGCTTTTGATTATGCTCTGTAATTTTGTTCTTTATAATATTCTTCACCATTTTGCCCGGCACCGATGTGAAACTCACTGGTCTATAATTTCCCAGATTACCTTTTAAAAATTGGCGTTACATTGGCCACCCTCCAATCTTCCGGTACCATGCTTGATTTTAAAGATAAATTACATATTATTAGGATTTATTTACTGCCTATTTGAAGGAATTCACTCAAGGTGGTGTACAGTAAGAATAAATCAAACATGAGCAATAGGCAATTACAGCAGTAAGAATATTTAAATAACAATACACAGTATGGCTTGGAGGGGCATAATCGAACGCGAACGCCCATCTCCATGGGCGTCTATTTCCGAGAACGAGTATGTGAAGGGGCAAGACAAACCGTATTTTCGAAAAAAATGGGCGTCCATCTTTTTTCCAATAATACGGTTTGTGCCAGCCAAATGCATCGAATTTGTGCGGATTTGAGCTGGGCGGTATCGTTTTTCAGCGATAATGGAAACCGAAGGCGCTCAGCTCAAAAACGAACAAATCCAAGGCATTGGGTCGTGGGAGGGGCCAGGATTCGTAGTGCACTGGTCATCCTCACATGCCAGGACACCAATCGGGCACCCTAGGGGGCACTGCAGTGGACTTCATTAATTGCTCCCTGGTACATAGCTCCCTTCCCTCGGGTGCTGAGCCCCCCAAATCCCCCCAAAACCCACTCCCCACAACTCTACACCATTACCATTTATTTATTTATTGCATTTGTATCCCACCTTATCCCACCTCTTTGCAGGCTCAAAGTGGCTTACAATACATCATGCGTAGTGGAAGAGTGTTAGTAATATAAACATTTAGTATTGCATGATCTTGGTTAGTATGATGATAAAAACAAAGTAGTAGTATACAAGCAGATTTTAAGAAACAGTTCTGAAATTAAATAGGCAAGTTGTGTAGTGTATATTCACTTGGGTTGGTCTTTTTGGTATGCTCTTTCAAAGAGATGGGTCTTCAGTAATATGTGGAAGTTCGTTCTTTCATAGATCGATTTCAAGTTGCGCGGAAGTGCGTTCCATAACTGTGTGCTCAAGTAGGTGAAGTTTGACGCGTGCATTGATTTGTATTTCATTCCTTTACAACTGGGGAAATGCAGATCAAGGAATGTGTGGGATGATCTTCTGGCATTCCTAGGTGGTAAGTCTATTAGGTCAGACATGTAAGCTGGTGCGTCTCCATGGATAATTTTGTGAACTAGTGAACATATTTTGAACGTGATGCATTCCTTAAGTGGAAGCCAGTGTAATTTTTCTCATAAGGGCTTGGCACTTTCAAATTTTGGTTTGCCAAATATGAATCTAGCTGCAGTGTTCTGGGCTGTCTGGAGTTTCTTGATTATTTGTTCTTTGCAGCTGGCCTATAGTGCGTTGCAATAGTCTAGATGACTAAGCACTAATGATTGTACTAAGTTACGGAAAACACTCCTTGGGAAGAAAGGTCTTATTCTTTTTAGTTTCCACATTGACTGGAACATCTTCTTGGTTGTGTTTCTCGCGTGATTCTCTAGTGTTAGGTGTCAATCAATGGTGACTCCAAGAATTTTTAGGGTTTTTGAAATAGGAAGGTTTAGAGTTGGTGTGTTGATGGCAGTGTATTCTTTCTTGTTGTGTTGGGAGGTTAGTATTAGGCATTGGGTCTTTTCTGCATTGAGTTTCAGCCGAAATGCGTCCTCCCATGAATGCATGATTTTGAGGCCTTGGTTGATGTCATTAGAAATTTCTTTTAGGTCTTGTTTGAATGGGATGTAGATCGTTACGTCATCCGCATAAATGTATGGATTGAGGTTTTGATTTGATAGTAATTTTGCCAGGGGTATCATCATTAAGTTGAATAGAGTCGGCGAGAGGGGGGATCCTTGTGGTACTCCGCATTCAGGTACCCATGCAGCTGAAGTGGTCGAGTTAGATGTTACTTGGTATGACCTTGTGGTTAGGAATCCCTTGAACCACTGGAGGACGTTGCCTCCGATTCCAAAGTAATCAAGGATGTGTAGTAAGATTCCGTGGTCTACCATGTCGAAAGCGCCTTTCTTTTTTCGATTATCGGCTGAGAATGCCCATCTCTCCTCGGCCAATAAACACACCCCAGTCCCACCTTCACCACGCCTCTGACATGCCCCCGTCAACTTTGGCCGTTTCCGCGACAGATTGCAGTTGAAGACGCTCAAAATCGGCTTTCGATTATACTGATTTGGGCGCCCACGGGAGAAAGACGCCCATCTCCCAATTTGGGTCGAAATATGGGCGCCTTTCTCTTTCGAAAATAAGGTGGCAAGTCAACCAAATTAACAAAGAAAAATGTTTAATTCTTGGACAGTCAAATATCATATGTCTCATGGAGCCGGAAGATGGAGAACAGTGCCAACAGCTCTCCATGATTAGCAAGATTGAAAGCTAAGTAACATTAATATTATTGCTAGAAGAATTAAATATCATGATTTAGTATTTCACATATATCTTATTACATACTAGTGGAGTTTTTTTAAGACCAGTGATTATAACGGAGTCCAAAGAATGCTGGCGTTTGAGTGCATTGAGCACAGTATCGCCATGCAGAGACTGCTGAGGTCTTTTTCTCCACTTTGTACTGAAAATAAGAAAAAAAGAATTGATACCACACTCTATATTTATTAAGTTAGTGTGTTTAAGTAAGTTCAGCTTATTACTGACGTTATAGTTTAGATTTTTGCTGAAGTTTTGTCCAGTATTTTCTGAGGATATAATAGACCAAATTTGGTGCCAATGTCCTTCAGTGGTTGTCGAAGTTGAAGAAATTTTTTATGTCTTAGTACTGTGGAATTTGCCAAATTCTGCACAATGAGCAGTCACTTATCTTGATAGAGAAGATAGGGTGATGATTTAACAACGGTCAGGATCAATAGCACACATTGATATCGAAGAATCTTTGCCACAATTGGTCTCGGGTATTTGGCTGACTGAATGGATCTTGAAGGGATTCTTTAAATCTCCAGTGAAGGAGAAAACTGAAAATTAAACAATTTAGGAAGAAGCTCTTTCAAGAAGGTGATGAAATCTGAGCCTTCAGATGCTTCAGGGAGACCCAATATTCTAAAATTAGATCTGCATTGGCGATTAGATAGGTCCTCCAAATCTTTCCGAAGCATGTGGATGTCTCGGTCATGTTTCTCAATAAACGTGAACTTTTCAGCAAATTTGTGAGATTGTATTTCATCGCATCCAAGCGAGATCTAACTTTTACAAATTGAGAATTTAAGGATTTGATTTCGATGTGAACTGCTTTAGTAGCTTCCACTTGCTTGAACATAATGGATTTAAAAGATCATATTTCAGCAATGAGGAGGCCATTGTGTCTCAGAGGTTTTCGGTACCATTTTCTCCGGTGTGGATTCTGGCTTAGGCCTTTTTCCGCTTGGGGCCGTAGAGTTAAGTGAATTTTGTTTAAGATTTTTATTTAAAGCCATTGGAACACGTAGTAATTAGATTAGTGAAATGTCTTGTCCAGAAGAATCAGGAGAATATGTGATATTCTTGAAAATTGTGACTCAATGCTTAGGAACTCTTATCCCATGCGTCTGCTCAGATCAACAGTCAGGCTCTGCCCCTACACATATATTCTTGTTTTACGAAGGGAATACATGCGTATGGGGAAAAAGTTCCAAGTGAGCTTTTACACCTGCTTAACAGCGTGTATAGATTTTTAAAAAGTGTTTGTTTTGGCCAAAGCTTTACATTAGGCATTAAGGGAATCAGTCTCCTTAATCCCATGTACCAGTAGCTTTTCTCCACCTCCAAAATGAAACCGCATTAGAAGTGAGGTCTCACTATTTAATTGGTGGCCCTCACACATCTAGGTTTATAAAATGAGGCAACTACACATGGAAGTCCCAGCACTTACATGTGGTGATGAATAAACATAAATGTGGTAATTGCAAATTTTTCTTTTCCATGTAGAAGTTGCCAGGTTCCTGCTGTTCTTTTTTACAATGTGTATATCTGTAAAATGGCTGCTCCCACTACATGTGCCGGCAAATTCATGCGCACTCCTGCATGCCTTTTAGAAAGGGACTTAATGCACGTTGAGTTGAAAATGCAGTGTAAATGTATGTTGCTCCCCCAATGTAAACACACCCTAAAGAATGCCTTCACTAAATGTGGCTAAAAATATGCCCGTTGTGGAAAATCTTTAGGCATATTGCAGGAGAACAGTTTTCAGAAGTCCAGTCTACAGGTGTAAGTGGCTTTCAGAATTGTCTTCTGTATTATTAGCAGGTAAATAACGGATTCATCCTCTTTTTCTTCCTAAGAATTCCATAAATCAGTCCATGGAGCCACAGTATGCACAGGACAAACCAATTAGCACAAAGGAAAGTCCCAGTAAACGTAAGTAAAACTTTTCTCATGTTATCAGATATTTTTGAAGGCACTGCATATCTGCATACGGGGCCAAATTCTACTTATAGTGCTTAAAAAATCTGTGTGGAAAACATTTCCGCCTAAAAGTATTCTATAAGATTTAGGCGCGGTATATAGAATACGCTTAGTTGATATCCCAGCGCCTAAACCTATGTGCCTCCATTTACACTAATGAAAATGTGGTGTAAATCCTTGTGTGTAGATTTATACACACTGGGCCATACTTTATAACTATGCGTTGGAATGCCCACGAAATGCCCATTAGCCACGCCCCTTTTAAACTTTATGCATTAGACATTAGGTGTTCGTTACAGAATACATTTATCAAGTTCTGTGCATAAATTCTAATTATTACCAATTAGTGCTCATTATTGCTTGTTAGGTGCTGTTATCAATGTTGATTTACTTGTTGAGCCAATTAAGTTACATATGTTGTTATGGAATACGCTTAGATTTCAGTGCGGAACGCTAGGCATGCTATATAGAATCCGGGGGATAGTGTGCTTTGTCTTACTTCACTGCAGTGACTTCAAACAAGATTTATGGATCACAATTAAAATTCTGATGGGTCAATATACAACACACATGGTGAGTGTTTTTTAACACGGCTAGCAAAAGCGCAAGTGGAAGAAAAAATGGCTAAAGATGTAAAGAGAGATGACAAGACCTTTTCAGAAATATTGGAGAAAGGGGAAAAGATAGGAATGGAATTGCAAGACTGAAAGATAATCAGAATGGCTATGTGGAAAGTGAGGAGGATAAAGCGAATGTGCTAAACGATTACTTCTCTTCGGTGTTCACGGAGGAAAATCCTGGTGAAGGACCGTGGTTGGCTGCTTAGGGAATATCTGGGAATAGAGTGGATATTGCACCATTTATAGAAGAAAGAGTTTATAAACAGCTGGAGAATCTGAAGGTGGACAAAGCTATGGGGCCGGATGGGATACATCCCAGGATACTGAGGGAGCTCAGAGAGGTCCTGGCGGGACCTCTTAAAGATATATTTAATAGATCTTTAGAGACAGGAGAGGTTCCACGAGATTGGAGACGAGCGGATGTGGTCCCTCTTCACAAAAGTGGAGACAGGGAGGAAGTGGGAAACTACAGACCGTTATGTCTCACGTCGATGGTAGGAAAAATAATGGAGTCACTGCTGAAAGAAAGGATAGTTACCTTTCTAGAAGCCAATGGGTTACAGGACCTGAGGCAACATGGCTTTACCAAAGGAAAATCCTGCCAAACGAATCTTATTGTCTTCTTTGACTGGGTGACCAAAGAACTGGATGAAGGATATGCGCTAGATGTAATCCACTTGGACTTCAGCAAAGCCTTTGATACAATCCCCCACAGAAGACTCGTGAATAAGCTGAGAGGGCTGAACTTAGGACCAAAAGTGGTGAATTGGACAGGAAACTGGTTGACCGACAGATGGCAGAGGGTGGTGGTAAATGGTATCTGCTCGGAGGAAAGGAAGGTGAGCAGTGGAGTTCCTCAGGGGTCGGTGCTGTTTACTATATTTGTGAGAGCTATTACTGAAGGGTTGGAAGGAAAGGTTTGCCTTTTTGTGGGTGACATGAAGATAGCCAGTAGAATGGATACCCTGGAGGGAGTAGAAACAATGAGAAGGGATCTCCAAAAGTTAGAAGAATGGTCGAGGGTCTGGCAGTTACAATTTATTTATTATTTATTTATTTATTTGTTACATTTGTACCCCACATTTTCCCACCTATTTGTAGGCTCAATGTGGCTTACATAGTACCATAAAGGCATTTGCCAGTAGGTTGATAACAAATACAAGGTTATATTGTGGTCGAGAGAGGTAGGTGTGTATCAGGCACCATGAGGGTCGAAGGGAATGAAGATTGTTTATTGTCCAGTACGATCATTGGTTATGTTGAGTTGCTGGGTGTGGGGATTTACGTTGGATTGGTGGGGTAAGCCTTTTTGAAGAGGGTGGTTTTTAGTGATTTCCTGAAGTTTAGATGGTCGTGGATTATTTTCACAACTTTTGGTAGTCCATTCCATAGTTGTGCACTTATGTAGGAGAAGCTGGATGCGTAAGTTGTTTTGTATTTAAGTCCTTTGCAATTTGGGTAATGTAAGTTTATATTTGGGTAATGTAAGTTTATATTTCTGTTTCCAGTCTATTCTGCCCCTGACGCAGCCACCACCACCACCAGCAAAACATGGCCACGTCAGACACAGATGACCGTCAACCTGGGAGCACCCTACCTCAACAAAGACTGCCCCTTTATATTTATTTATAAAATTTATATCCTGCCTAAACCGAAGCGGGTAACAATACAACATTCACAATATCTTATACAATACAATACAAACAATAACAATACCCACTGTGTCCCAACCAACCAGAAACTTAAAAAAGTCTCACCACAAGATATTAAAAGGCCTGAGCAAAGAAATGAGTCTTCAGAAATTTCTTAAAATGGCCTGCTTTAGTACAGTAATGTAGATAGCTAGGCAGGGCATTCCACAATCCAGGACCTGCAACCAAAAAAGCTGCCTCCTTATTTTATATCTTCCATGCTGGACCCGGCGGACTCCCTGCCTTGCTGTTTTCGGTCTTCTGAACTGCTGGGCATCATATCCTTCTCTCCTTGGACAGGAGTACTAAATAATCATGATGAGGACATTGCTACACTGCTCCCAGCAGATCCCTTCTTCACAGATGAGGCGGTGGTAGAGAACTATGTTAAACCGCTAGGAAGAAGCAGTCAAAATGAGTAAAAGATCTATAAGGATGGATCTTCATTCTTCCATATTATTGGACTACTGCCACCACAAGCGGATTCCAAGAGGACTTAGCGTGAATAAAGCACCAAAAATGTTTGATCAGGATGAGATGTTTCTTAGACAGAGGAAAGCAATTTTGAATAAGTGCTCACTTGATTTGATGGTGCTATTAATAAAGACCCCTAGTGGTTAGAGCACCAGTCTTGACATGCAGAAATGGCCGGTTCAAATCCCACTGCTGCTCCTTGTGATCCTGGGCAAGTCACCCAACCCTCCATTGCCTCAGGTACAAACTTAGACTGTGAGCCCTCCTGGGACAGAGAAATATCCAGTGTACCTGACTGTAACTCACCTTGAGCTACTACTGAAAAAGGTGTGAGCAAAATCCAAATAAATAAGGGGCCCTTTAACCAAGCCGCGCAAGCATCCACGCGAGCCTAATGCGCGCCAAAACGGAGCCACCGCCCAGCCACCACTCCCCCCCCCCCCCCCCGCGGCAACCCCATCCCTGGTGCATGACCGACACGTGCGGCAGAAAAATAATCCTCACTTTTAGACGCGCGCCAAGCGGTACCCGACGCACGCAGGCCACGACCACCCGGCCACCACGCAAGACTCCACCTCCAGGTCAATGGCTAACAGCAAAGCCGCAGACCCAAAATGGATGCGCAGCAACCCCAACAAAGAATAAGTGAAAAAGAATTTCTACTTAGCTCATTTTTCAAATCAAACAGGCAACATGCAAGTGGTCGGTCCATCACACTGACTTTGGCCAGAGTTTCGCTATCAGCTGTCTCAAGGCATGGAAGACTTTAAAAAATGTATAAAACAAAACTTCATCATCCAAAAGCATGTGAAAACAACTAGTGTAAAACCAAAATGAACTTAAATGTGAAAAAATCAATCCAGCAAGTCAAAAATTAAGATAAATAGTTCAAAAAGAAAAATACTTGCCACTAATATCAGGCACATTTAGCCTTATTGCAGTGGGATCTACAGCCACAAAATGGAAGCGGCGTCTTTTTTCCTTTTAAACTGTCACTTAAATGATGTCATATCCTGAAATCCTATTGTGATGTCATTTCCTGTGGTGTCAAAAATTATCACGTCTGAAATAATATACCACTATGTCAATGAGTCTTAGAGACCACAGCAAGCTGTTAGGTAGTGGTGAAAAAGAACACTTAGATAGTGGTGAAAAAGAAATAATTTTGTCAGAGAAAACTCCTCCACTCTAACCGCAGATTTAAACCTCGGGGTTCTTCTGTATTCAGTGCTGATCCTCAGGATCTGATGAACCTTTTTTAGACAGGCGCTCTCAAAAAAAGGGCCCACGAAATCGGCGAGGCAGATCACAGAACAGGTCTCAAAACAGATCCATCAATCGCCGTCCGAACACCCGGTCTCAGAAGGATTAAATCAACAGCTAGGGATGGGGAAAGGGAAATGGGACTTGATATACCGCCTTTCTGAGGTTTTTACGTCTACATTCAAAGCGGTTTAAATATATTCAGGTACTTATTTTGTACCAGGGGCAATGGAGGGTTGAGTGACTTGCCCAGAGTTACAAGGAACTGCAGTGGGAATCAAACTCAGTTCCCCAGGATCAACGTCCACTGCACTAACCACTAGGCTACTCCTCCACTACTACTCCAATATATCCCATTATTCCTTGAATGCAATAGAGAAACAACTTCTGAGTAGAGGGTTGTCATTTGTACTTGTTCAACTTCTCAATCCCTTCTGGTTAAGAGTGGATTTGGAACGTTTTTTCAGGAAATTACATTTAAAAGAGTTTTTCTTGGAACATCAGTTTTCCACTGATGCCAATTCCAGAGTACGGAACAAATCGACCTGGATCCCCCCAGTACCCATGAGCCCCCCCCTGACTGTGTTTAAAGCATTGATGATTAAAGAGATTGAAGAATATCACCCAATCTATCCATCAACATCAAAATTTGACCAAGGATGAGAAAAATATCTTAAATGATCTTAGAAGTAATGGCAATAATAGGATCTGCCAAGCAGACAAGGGGCGTGCAGTGGTTATCATGAACAGGGAGGATTATGATAATGAAGTATACCATCAACTTATGATTTTCATGGATTATATAAAGCTTGAGGAAGACCGTACTCCAACTTTAAAATCTCGCATTAGGAACATCACAGAAGAAGCAGTAAAATTGGGCTATCTATCCAAATTGGAATTTGAGTTCCTGAATAGAGAAGATCCCAGAGCTCCATTGTTCTATATACTTCAAAAAATTCACAAGACCCTAATTAAACCTCCCGGATGCCCAATTGTGTCAACGGTAGGCTCAGTACTGGAACCTCTATCTATTTATACAGATACTTCCCTTAAACCGCTAGTGATTAGAAGCCCTACATACATTAGAGATTCGTCGGATTTGGATACAGTGCAGAATGCACATGAGATTACTTTTCTTGTCACTTTAGACGTCAAAGCCCTCTAAACATCCATTCCTCAAACGGAGGCACTTCAAGTTCTTTATATCCGATTGTTGGAAGAAGAACCTAATCACAGCATCTCCACCTCCTTTCTAATATCATTGATCGATCTGGCTTTAAAAGAAAATTTTTTCAAATACCGAGATAACTTTTTTCAACAGGTTTCGGGTGTGGCGATGGGGGTGAATTTGTTCATGCAGGACTTTGAGACCAAATGGATATTTCATAACCAATTCCGAGAATCTGTAGCCCTATGGGTACGCTTTATAGATGTGGACTGAAACAGAGGAAAGACTGCTTTCAGTTTTTGACTGGTTGAATACCTGTCATTCGAAGATACAATTTACTTTGAATTACCATCCTATCCAAATATCATTTTTGGATATTTTGATTGTGAAACAGAATGAAGGTCTGACAACTTCTGTATTCAAAAAAGAAACAGATCAGAACACATTTCTCCATTTTTCAAGCGACCATTCACTATCTTTGAAACGCAGCGTCCCCTATTCCCAATTTATCAGATTTCGTCGAATTTGTACCAATCTATCTGATTTCAAAAATGAATCAAAAGCATTCAAAGCACACCTTTTAAAGCAGGGTTATCCTAAACAGGTTATCCGCAAGGCTTATACAAGAGCACGGTTTACAGATAGAGATCTATTGTTTGTCCCTAAATCAACAAACAAGGAAATAGAAGATTCCATGACCTGCATTCTCAAGTATACCCCGGGGATTGAAAAAGTGTCCAGGATTATTAGGAAGCACTGGAACATTTTGAATATGTCACCTCCCTTTTCTCAGACACACTTATGTTTTGCCTTTACTAGGAACTCTAATCTTAAAGAATTGATAAATCTGACTGACGTTTCTAAGACCACCCAGAAAATGACATCAAAGGGCAGTCATACAAGATGTTCACAGTGCTTCCTATGTAATAATACATTGGAAATAGGAGATTATTTCATTCACCCTGAAACACGCAAAATGTTTTTCCTGAAATTCAACACCACATGCTCTTCTGACTATGTAGTGTATTTAATTATCTGTTCCTGTCCAAAGATCTACATGGGAGAAACCACTCGCCCTTTACGTAAACGTCTGTCCAAGCATAAGAGTTGCTTGAAGAAATCCAGATTAGAAGCGCCGATTGTGTCACATTGCCATGATAGGGGACATGATTTTTCTTCCCTGTGCTATTGACCAGATTCCAGTAAACTCTCCTGGTAGACTTAAGAAGTTATTACAGAGAGAACAATTCTGGATATTCTTATTGAATACAGAAGAATCCCAAGGTTTAAATCTATGGTTAGAGTAGAGGAGTTTTCTCTGACAAAATTATTTCTTTTTCACCACTATCTAAGAGTTCTTTTTCACCACTACCTAACAGCTTGCTGTGGACTCTAAGACTCATTGACATAGTGGTATATTATTTCAGACGTGATCATTTTTGACACCACAGGAAATGACATCACAATAGGATTTCAGGATATGACATCATCTAAGTGACAGTTTAAAAGGAAAAAAGACGCCGCTGCCATTTTGTGGCTGTTGATCCCATTGCAATAAGGCTAAATGTGCCTGATATCAGTGGCAAGTATTTTTCTTTTTGAACTATTTATCTTAATTTTTGACTTGCTGGATTGATTTTTTCACATTTAAGTTCATATTGGTTTTACACTAGTTGTTTACACATGTTTTTTTGGATGATGAAGTTTTGTTTTATACATTTTTTAAGGTCTTCCACGCCTTGAGACAGCTGATAGCGAAACTCTGGCCAAAGTCGGTGTGATGGACTGTTACACGTTGCCTGTTTGATTTGAAAAATGAGCTAAGTAGAAATTCTTTTTCACTTATTCTTTGGGGATCCACTTTAAGTCAGTTCTGTGAAATCAGCATTTTTACATTATACACCTAAATAAAGAAGGGTTTTTTTTGGAGCCCGTGAAGATAAAACAGCCTGTTGATATTCCTCCACCCACGTTGTCATCAACGTTTTCTCGGTTTGGTGGTTGGGCTTCTTGCAGAGGCTTTTTTCCCCTTTCTTTAAAGAAATTGTTGAATTGAAGTTCTCAAATGCACTTCACAGAACAATAGTCATCACAAAAATACTCTGTGCCCAATATATGAGAGAAATCTTTCATGTGATATGGTAAACCACTTGTAGAACATATTTGTAAAATGCAACATAAATTTGAGGACTTGGCATTTTTTGGTTATTTACAAGATGAAACCTTATTAGAGAGTGGTGATGTTGACCAAAGTTACTTCAGGAAGAACAGAGATTAATTTTTAAATTAAATACAGTCACACCTAATGGGCTAAATATGGAATTAGATTATTCAGTTTTTTTTATATTAAAAGGGGACCTTTTTACCAAAGGGAATGTATTACATTTTTAAAAAATATGTCTTCTTTTTGATTGAAATTTTTAACATGGTATGTTTTTAAAAAAATATATGCTTATGTAATTATATACTGCTATTTAGAGTTTTAGGTTATTATATGAATTATAGATAACACTGACTCAGATATGGATTCCATTGAATATTTATAGAAACATGTCATTCCCTATGGATTTAGGAGGAATTTGAACTATATTTTAAATTTTTTTAAAGTAATTGGTATTATCTTAATATTTTATTTATAGCAGTATTTATATCCCACATTTTCCAAACATATTTGGTTAGATGTGGCTTACAAATTTAATTAGAAGAGGTAGAAAAGTACATTTTGAGAGGAAGGATGGGGGAAGAGGAGCCAGAGAGTTTCAGAAAGTTTTTAGTGAATTGCATTTTAAGAGATTAGATGCGTAGAGGTTTAGGAGGGCAGATTTAGTTAAGGAGAGAGCGGGGTAGTTGTTTGATTTAGGGGGAGGTTGTGGGTAGTTGGTTGGCTTGGGGGAAGTCAATTAGCTTGTTTTTTTTTGTTGTATGTGGGTAGAAACCTTTTGAACAGGTAGGTCTTGAGGTGTTTCTAAAAGTTGGTGTGGGGTGTTAAGGACCTTGAGGGCCCTTTTACTAAGCTGCAGTAAAAAGTGGCCTGCGGCAGTGTAGGTGCATGTGTTAGGTGCATGCTGGGCTGGTCAGCACGTGCCAACTGACAATTTCCATCGGAAACAGCGTGCGTGGGAGGAAATAAATAATTCATCCAGGTGTTATGGGTGCGCGCCAAATCTGAAATTACTGCCAGGGTGGTGCACTGGCCTGACGGTAGTCTTATTTTGGCATGCACTGTGCACACGTAGAGCCTACCACAGCTTTGTAAAAAGGCCCCTTAGTGATTTGGGGAGGGCATTCCACAGCTTGGTGCTTTGGTAGGAGAAGTTCGCTGAGAGGATGGACTTGTAGATTACTTTGTGACATAAGGGATAGTGAAGGGTGAGATAGTTCCTCACCTCCTTCAGAGTGTTCTTAAGAGGTAGGTGTAATCCGTTGGGTTGGTCGTGAGCCCTTGGGCCTTGGCCGAGGCCAGCAGGGCGCCGACCCAGGCCAAGGGGAGACCGACCCAGCACCGCACACCCCAGCTACACAATACCCCCTAAGCTACCCTTCCCCACAGTCCCTCAGGAAGAAGGGAAATAGGCATACAGGCGGGCCTCGCGGCCGAACCGGAACCCACGCAGACAGAGCCACTCGTGCGAGCCTCACGGCTGAACTGGAACCCAATCACACACAGGGAGGGGTGAAAGAACCCAGAGGGCCCCAAGATGCCAGACACGCGCTGAACACCAGCAATAGGGCAGAGGGGGAAACAAAGGACCAGAGCGGGCCACGCCCACGCAGGGGACTAGCGCAGGACAGGGGAACTAACACAGCAACCCCCCCCCCCCCCATCACCACCAGGGTAGGAGCCCCAGGCAGAAGCCAGAGGAACCAAACACAAAAGGAAGGCAGAAAGCCTTTGCCTCAAACCCACTGTAGCCAGAGGCACACAGAACACAAAGGGTTAAGCTTGTAGAGCCAGCAGAGAGAGAGTGCCATAAATCAACAAACAATCAGAGAGAACCCTTCCCCTCCCGAGAGGGAGTGGGGCCCATCCAACACACACACTGGCAGAGGCAGGAATACAATACACACAGTACACAAAGGGTTAAACTCACTGAGCCAGCAGGCCCGGACACTGGGAAGAGAAATCCTTAAAACAAACAAACAAAGGAGAACGCTCTCACTCAGCCCAGAGCCCGGGAGGCTGAGCAATGCCCAGCCCCCACTAAACAAACGAGCAGCTGACCCTGATTACAGAGCTACTCGCGCACACACACACACACACACACACACACACAGCAGCAGCTAACCCAGAGGGAAGGAAAAGAATACTCTAAATCAACACAGATCCCTGTCAGAACCTAGAGCACGTTCTGAGAGAAACCTATCAGGCTTTCCTGTTACCACCAAATAAGTAACGCAAAAGCAGAGAAACTCTTCAGCTGCAGGCTAAAGTACTATCCCCTGACGTCAGCACAACCCCTGGCAGCCAATCAGAAGAGACGTCCCCTCTCCCTGTCAGCCAAACCGGCAGAATCATAACAGTAGGATGATCATGTCTGAGAGGTATGCAGGTGCTTCACCATAGACTATGAACCAGCCATGGTACAGAGTTTGAAGGATTTGCAGGCTTTCATTGGGAGCCAGTGGAGTGCTTGGAATAATGGGGTGACCCTTTCGTATCGTGTTTTCCTGAAAACGAGCCTGGCTGCTATATTTTGGGCAGTTTGGAATGTCTTTATGACAGTGGCGTAGCCAGACTGCCAATTTTGGGTGGGCCTGAACCCAAAGTGGGTGGGCACAAAATTTTCTCTCTACCCCCCCCCCCCCCACCCCAAGCAAAATGTAGTCACACTCAGATGCATTTGTCACACAGGGTAAAGTGCTGCTTTTCAGTGCATCAGATTTCAGACAATTTATTTAATAGCCTAATCCTTTTCAGTGAGCTTTCAGAGGCCAAAACCTCCTGCCTCAGGTCAGTATAATGCTGTTACGGTATCCTCTCCTGACCTAAGGAAGGAAGTATTGGTCTCTGAAACTTTATTAACACCATATTACTTTATCCTAAATTAAAAATAAAATTATTTTCTTTACCTTTGTTGTATGGCCATTTACTTTTTCTCATTGTGTTGCTCCCAGTCTCTAGATTCTGCTTTCCTTCGTTTTCGTTTAACTCTTCTGCCAGGGTTTCCTGGCCATTTGTCATTTTTCTCTCCTTTTTCTTTGCTTTCTTCAATATTTTTCTGCCTCTCTCTGTGTCCAGATTTAATTCATTCTTACTATCCATTCTTTAATTTCCTTCATCTACTTATGGCTTTTCATCTTTTTATCACCCTTGTTCTCCCCATGCCCCTTCCTCTTATTCTCCAGTCTTTCACTACTCCCCCTTTCCATGCAGCAGCTCTCCTCTTTCTCTCCCCATCCTCCCATCTGTTGTCCCTCTTTCTCTCCCCATCCTTCTGTTTTCCCTCTTTCTCTGCCATCCTCCCATGTGTTTTCCCTCTTTCTCTCCCCATCCTTCCGTTTTCCCTCTTTCTCTGCCATCCTGCCATCTGTTTTCCCTCTTTCTCTCCCCATCCTCCATTTTCCCTCTTTCTCTGCCATCCTCCCATCTGTTTTCCCTCTTTCTCTCCCCATCCTTCTGTTTTCCCTCTTTCTCTGCCATCCTCCCATGTGTTTTCCCTCTTTCTCTCCCCATCCTTCCGTTTTCCCTCTTTCTCTGCCATCCTGCCATCTGTTTTCCCTCTTTCTCTCCCCATCCTCCATTTTCCCTCTTTCTCTGCCATCCTCCCATCTGTTTTCCCTCTTTCTCTCCCCATCCTTCTGTTTTCCCTCTTTCTCTGCCATCCTCCCATGTGTTTTCCCTCTTTCTCTCCCCATCCTTCCGTTTTCCCTCTTTCTCTGCCATCCTGCCATCTGTTTTCCCTCTTTCTCTCCCCATCCTCCATTTTCCCTCTTTCTCTGCCATCCTCCCATCTGTTTTCCCTCTTTCTCTCCCCATCCTTCTGTTTTCCCTCTTTCTCTGCCATCCTCCCATGTGTTTTCCCTCTTTCTCTCCCCATCCTTCCGTTTTCCCTCTTTCTCTGCCATCCTGCCATCTGTTTTCCCTTTCTCTCCCCATCCTCCATTTTCCCTCTTTCTCTGCCATCCTCCCATCTGTTTTCCCTCTTTCTCTCCCCATCCTTCCATTTTCCCTCTTTCTCCCCATCCTCCCATCTGTTGTCCCTCTTTCTCTCCCATCCTTCTGTTTTCCCTCTTTCTCTGCCATCCTCCCATGTGTTTTCCCTCTTTCTCTCCCCATCCTTCCGTTTTCCCTCTTTCTCTGCCATCCTGCCATCTGTTTTCCCTCTTTCTCTCCCCATCCTCCATTTTCCCTCTTTCTCTGCCATCCTCCCATCTGTTTTCCCTCTTTCTCTCCCCATCCTTCCATTTTCCCTCTTTCTCCCCATCCTCCCATCTGTTGTCCCTCTTTCTCTCCCCATCCTTCTGTTTTCCCTCTTTCTCTGCCATCCTCCCATCTGTTTTCCCTCTTTCTCTCCCCATCCTTCCGTTTTCCCTCTTTCTCTGCCATCTGTTTTCCCTCTTTCTCTCCCTATCCTTCTATTTTCCCTCTTTCTCCCCATCCTGCTATCCATTTTCCCTCTCCCATTCAGGCCCACAAGCCCCAGCTCCCATTGCCGGCCACTGCTGCTTTTCCTGATGAGTAGCAGGGCCGGCGCTACAAAAAGAAGAAGCGCTCAGCTGACTGAGCTGAGCGCCGCCGCCAACGCTAACCCGCCGAGAAAAAATGTTTTTAAAAAAACGCAGCACTGCAGGCAGCCTCGAAGCATTGGCTGCTGGCTCTGCAGGCTCCTCCCGTCTCTTACATCACTGCCCCTGTAGCGAAGCAGGGGCAGTGACGTAAGAGACGGAAGGAGCCTGTAGAGTCAGCAGCCAATGCTTCGAGGCTGCCTGCAGTGCCGCGTTTTTTTAAAAACATTTTTTCTTGGCGGGTTAGCGCTGGCGGTGGCGCTCAGCTCAGTCAACTGAGCGCTTCTTCTTTTTGTAGCGCCGGCCCTGCTGCTCATCAGGAAAAGCAGCAGTGGCCGGCAATGGGAGCTGGCGCTGGCGCTGGGCGGGCCTGGGCCCACCCAGGCCCACCCGTAGCTACGCCCCTGCTTTATGACTTGCTCTTTGCAACCTGAGTAGATTGCATTACAATAGTCTGAGAGAACTAAGGCTTGTACAATGAGTTGGAATACTTTAGTGGGGAAATTGTTTCTAAATCTCCTTAGTTTCCACATTGTGTGGAATGTGTTTGTTACTACCTTTGTGACCTGAGTTTCGAATGTTAATTTTTGATTGATGATCATTCCCAAGAGTTTTAAGTTGTTTGCTAGGGGGTTTGTGGTCCTGTCTATGGTTATATTGGGTATGATGGTTTGTTTGTGGGATGATGTTACTACCAGGAATTGGGTCTTGTCTCGGTTGAGTTTGAGCTTCAATGTGGTGGCCCAGTTTTCTAGTGTGTTTAGGCTCTTCTGATTTCCTCTGTGATGTATTTGATGTTGCTTTCAAATGATATGGAGATAGTCACATCATCTGTGTAGATGAATGGGTTGAGGCCTTGGTTGTTGAATTTTTTGGCTAGTGGGGTCATCATGATGTTGGATTGTATTGGGGAGATGGAGGATCCCTGTGGGACTCCTGATTGTGCTATCCAGGTGGAGGATAGTTTATTGTTCATTTTGACTTGATAAGATCTTTTGGTCAGGAAGTTCTCGAACCATTTAAGTACTGCCCTACTTATGCCAATCTTGTTAAGTATTTGGACTAGGATGCTGAGGGCGACCATATCGAAGGCCGAGGGCATGTCGAATTGTAGTAGCAGTATGTTTCTGCCTTGGCTGATTTCTGTTCTGAAGTTGGCAATCAGTGCAGTAAGTGTTGTAGTCTGAAGCCTGATTGAGAGTTGTGTAGTATTGAGAAGTTGTTCAGGTATTCAGAGAGTTGTTTATTAACTATGCATTCCAAAATCTTGGCAGTGAGGGGTATGGAGGCCACTAGTCTGTAATTTTTGATGTCGCTTTTGCATGATTTAGGGTTTTTGGTGATAGGTGTAAGAATGATGTTACCCCTTTCCCTAGGGAAGGTGCCGGTGGCTAACAGGTCTGCTAGGTAGGCTGCAGTGGTGTAGCTAGGTGGGGCACCAGGGGAGCGGCTGCTCCCCCAAATGGAGTTCTGCTGGTGCTGGCACCTACTTTTTTTCGTTGTGCAGTTCTTTTTCTGACATAAGAGAAGTAGAATGTCTATCCAGCTGATTTTCGAAAGAGATCGCCGGCCATCTTCCGACACAAATCGGGAGATGGCCGGCGATCTCCTAAATCCGGCCAAATCGGTATAATCGAAAGCCGATTTTGGCCGGCTTCAACTGCGTTCCATCGCAGGGCCGGCGAAAGTTCAAGGGGCCATGTCGGCATGGTAGCGAAGGTAGGACAGGGGTGGGACGGGGGCGTACATTGAGATGGCCGGCTTCGCCCGATAATGGGAAAAAGAAAGCCGGCCATCACGAGAATTTGGTCTGCTTTATTTGGACCCTTTTTTTTCAGGTCCAAGCCCAAAAAAGTGCCTGAACTGACCAGATGACCACTGGAGGGAATCAGGGATCACCTCCCCTGACTCCCCCAGTGGTCACTAACCCCCTCCCACCCTCAAAAACACATTAAAAGCTTTTTTTGCCAGCCTCAAATGTCATACTCAGGTCCATCGCAGCAGTATGCAGGTCCCTGCTGCAGTTTTAGTGTGTGCAGTGGACTTCAGGCAGGCGGACCCAGGCCCCCCCCCCCCCCACCTGTTACTTTTGTGGTGGAAAATGGGAGCCCTTCAAAACCCACCCGAAAGCCACTTTACCCACATGTAGGTGCCCCCTTCACCCCTTAGGGCTATGGTAGTGGTGTATAGTTGTGGGGAGTGGGTTTTGGGGGGCTCAGCACCCAAGGTAAAGGAGCTATGCACCTGGGAGCTATTTTAATTTTTTTTTTTTACTTTTTAGAAGTGCCCCCTAGGGTGCCCGGTTGGTGTACTGGCATGTGAGGGGGACCAGTGCACTACGAATCCTGGCCCCTCCCACGACCAAATGCCTTGGATTTGGCCGGATTTGAGATGGCCAGCTTCGGTTTCCATTATGGGCAAAAACTGATGCCGGCCATCTCAAACCTGGCCATCTCTGACATTTGGCCAGCCCCAACCGTATTATCGAAAAAAAAGATGGCCGGCCATCCTTTTCGAAAATACGGTTGGCTCCGCCCACTTGCGGAGCCGGCCCCCGGAGATGGCCGGCCATGGAGATGGCCAGCGCCGTTCAATTATGCCCCTCCATGTGTTTCAGCTGTGGCTGTCACTGATAGGTAAATATTTTTTTCTGCTATGATTTGACTTGTGCTTTTAAATCCTTGTGAGCACTTTTTGCTTTTTGTTATTAGTTAATCTGGAATTTTCGTTATTAGAATTTTGATTTTTTTTTTAGGAATATAGGTTTTGCTGCTATAGATTTCTGCTTTCTGTGTGTCCCTTTTAAGTTTTTGTATG
The DNA here is from genome assembly GCF_901765095.1 of Microcaecilia unicolor. Lineage (NCBI taxonomy): Eukaryota > Metazoa > Chordata > Amphibia > Gymnophiona > Siphonopidae > Microcaecilia > Microcaecilia unicolor. Next base: position 354,154,112 of record NC_044032.1, on the reverse strand, counting down.
TTTATATCTGTTTAATCATTTTTTGAGTATGCATATTTTGGAAGATAATTAAATAAAGGCCCCATTTACTAAGCCACGCTAGAGGTGCGTTAGTGCTTTTAGCGCACGCTAACCATTAGCGTGCACTAACTGTGTAGGCACCCACAGTATTCCTATGGGCACCTACACAGCGCACGCGTGCTAATTTTGTGCACGCGCTAAAAATGCTAGCACACCTTAGTAAACAGAGCCCTAATTGTGGTTAATAGACTAATTTTACTATGCGATTGCATTTGTAAGTAGATTTGTCTATCTGCATTTGTTTTCCTTTTTAACTATTGTATTAATATAAGATTTTACTAACTTATTAATAATTTATGGATAATTTAATATATATTTTTAAGATTTGGAGAAGTTTTATTTTTTATTTACATTTCTTTTTATGTACATTCTTGTAGTAGAAAATTAAGGCCCTGACGCAGCCTCTGGGAGGCGAAACGTGGCCACATCGGGCATCTAGTTTTAATAAAGTGGTGTTTGCGCTTTTCTCTTTGGTCTGCTCTGTTGGTTGGAGGACTGTTTGCGCGAAGATCTAAGTCTCTATTGTCCGTGCTGAGGAATAAGAATGGAGTAGAGCTGTTTTAACTGAGGAGATGTATGCAAGTCCAGTACCCTGTCTATGAACATGATTAGAGAAACAGATATGATAAGGGGGGGGGGGGAATTCTTCAAGGAAGAAAGTATCAAAATCGGTCAACCAAGTTTCAGTAAGACAGAATACGTCAAGCTTGGAATTAACAATAAGATCACTAACTAGGTGGGACTTATGCCAAATAGAAACATTCAAGAGACCCATTTGGAGTGAAGTATGATCATAAGACACTTGTTTAGTGGGGGAAAGAGTCAGAGACATAGGAGTATCGAAGCTTACCTTCAATTGCTGAGAGGAACCAGGGATAGCAGAAGGGAAAAGTTGGTGTCCTCAGATCACAGGGATGCAAGATAACATGGGTAGGCAGTCAAGCAGAATAAATAACAAAGATAGAAAGAATAACAAATATATAGGCGCCCAAAGTAGTGCACGAAGGAGCACGATACGAGAAACAGGAGTTCAATCTAAAGGGAATTCTAGGAAGGAAAAACAATCTTAATTCCAGTGATGCCAATGAAGGGGGCCTAGCCTAATCTCCCCAAACTCCCTCACAACAACACACCTGATAACACAGGGCCCCCCATGCACAGCACCCGATCCTCCCTATCAAACCAAGCATCAATCCCTACATCACTCGAGCCTCCCCAGCAAAACCATCCCTCCACCAGGAGGTTCCCACGGGCTTTGCTGGGGAGGGTTGGGTGCTGTGCAGGGAGGTTGTGCTATTGTGAAGGGTCAGTTGATACGCAGGGGCTTTCAGGAGGATCAAGTGATGCTTGGAGAGGGGGTGCTGTGCTGTCAGAGAGGGTCAAATGATGTGCTGGGGGGATTGCATTGTGTAGTTTGGGTTGGGGGAGAGTTCCGAAGGCTGCCATGGGAGTGGAGATGGTGGGGGGAGGGAGAGTCTGGCCTCATGGAGATTGGTAACATTGAGATTTATATCTGCCCCTCCAGGAGGCACTTAGTTGTGCCATGGAGCAGGTATAAATTCAAATGTACAAGTTTCTCCATGCAGACAAGCATTCCCCATGTCTGAATGGTCCATTCTGAAATGGCATTTAAATATCTGGGCCTTTCCAGACTTTTGCTCCCATGTAGATGTGAGTATGCTTCTAAAGTAAGATCTATGGTGTTATAGAGGACACAATATAGCATAGTGCTTTACCTGAATAAACTTTATAAATGAGACAAAGAATCTTAAACTTGACTCTCCAAGAAACTGGAAGCCAATGCAATGAAGAAAGAACTGAACTTATGTGCTGGTGAGCAATTGAGCTGCCTAATTTTATATCCCTTACAAGCCATGAACATAGTTTAAGACATCCCTAATAACAAAGAATTACAATAATCAAGCTGCACTAAAATCAATGCCTGTAAAACTGCTTGAGAAGAAAATCAGTGTCAGTAACTAAGCTATCAAGCTGGCTCCTGATTGTTGTTGTTTTTGAATTATGAAGACAGAATTAACTGTATTTGTTTCCACAGAAGATGCAAAACACCAGAGGAATCAGGAGGAGCAGAAAACCACAGTCACCCACCAGGGAGTCACAGCCAGCAGTGTGTCTCCCGCCCACTCCACCAATAAAAGCAAAAACCCTGTCAGTAAAACTCCTGCTACTAAATCGTCTGTCTGCATCCTATTATAGTTGGAAATCTTTTTCTTGTTGTGAAGTATCAAAGCTCCAGACACTATCTAAAAGCACCAACCAGGCACTTTTCCTGACTTACATTTTGTAACCAGGGATCAGGACAACAAGAGCCATGCCGGGATCAGGACAATATGAGCCATACCTCTCACAACCTGCTGCTGGATACAGTATTGAATATGTAAGGTTCTCTGGACAAAGTGCCAATTGTTAATTCAATGTCTGTTTTCGTTTAGTGCTTCGACGGCTTGCTTTGCAGATGCTTTACAATGGAAGCCTGACTTAGCAGTGAAGAATTGCAGCAAATAGGACAAAATGTGGATAGTGCTTTCCCAGCCTGCTTTCACAGAGCTTCCAAATTACACAGTTCCAGGAGGGAGATTTTAGATCAGTCTTGGATTTCTGACAACCAGATTATGGTGCATTATGGGGAGAGCACTAATTTCATTGGGTAGAATTAGGGACTACGAATCGCGCTCTGCTTTGGGATGTAAGTTTAAAACCAGGACTGCTCAAAAAGGCTCTCTCCTGGAATTGGGTTACTTGGCAGCTTTTTTTCCATGCCGGCCACCAAAGCAAACAGAGCAACAGGTGTCTCAGGACTGACTGAAAGGAATCATTATACCCTAGGACAACACACTACATAATGGTGGTGAAAGAGATTCCTGGTCTGTTGGGCCTATTCAATCCTTCACACGACAATAGCTGCTTCAGCTACAAAATAGTACAGAGCAGTGCAAAACTATAATTGAAACACCAATGAGAAGAGTAATTGCCTAAAGTGAATATTTGTGTGGCTGAAAGATGCAGCCAACTTATTCTTTCCATTTGTGCTGCTAATACATAGAATCCAGCCCTACGCTATACTATGCCAATCAAGTACATATACATATAGCAGAGCAAATTATTGTATAGACTTTCCACCCATAGAATTTAGTGCCTCCCAACATTATGAGTTTATGTTTCCCTTGTTAGGTTTCTTTGATGGTGGCAGGCAAGTTATAGAGACCTACAAGATTAGTTAAATCCAGATTTTCTCGTAGTACCATTCCTATTTCATGAGGGGTACCCACATAAAACTTATTGCAGAGCAGTGATGAATTTTAGATTTTCAAGTGGTTTCTGTCGTTTTGATTTTAAGAATATTTAAACCAGCTGCTGTCACATTCCACTTGCTGTACTTGGCAGAATGGTATTTATGCCTTTTCTGTGCGTGGAAGGACACTGCCTAACATCATGTCAGGCATGTGACAGCCAGTCTGACTCACTGACCCGCTCCTGGTGTATTTACAGAATTCCTCACTCTCCCCTTAGCTTCATTGTCAGTCCTGGAATCAGGGCTAGTAGAAGCCAAAGGCAAACTAGATAGCTGCCTAGAGTGCCCCACAATTCTGAAGGACGCAGTAGCGGTAGGACCTGCTGCAGTGCTCCCACCAGCCCTGCCTTACCATTTGCAGGTGGGATGCCAGAAAATGAAGGGGGAGTTGGGAGACCATCTCTGCTGCCACTACCACTGCCATGCCCTCCGTGGTTATACTTGCTCTTTCTGGGAGGTGGCGCCCGATGTAGCGACCAAAGGGATCAGGCCTAGAAAGCACCAACACAGAGGCTTTCAAGGGGGAAACTTGGGACTCACATGCATGCAGTGTGCTAGACAAGTTACAGCTTTTGCTAAATTGGGTGGCAAACTCCAAAAAGCAGGATGTTATCCAGCAGCAAGTGCGGCTCAAAGCATTGTAGTAGCCATCAACTATCATGACACAACCTGATCCATGGTGTTAGTATTTGCATCGATCCTCCCTGAGCTCTGAGATGAGAGAGAAAGATTGTGCAGCCTGCAAGTACTTGTCCTTGGTAGGAGATAGGTCAGGCACCCAGAAAATTTTCATATCAATTTCATTTGAAATGTTTTTCTTTTCCAATAAATGTCATTAATAGCACACTCTCATCTTAAAGGGGGGTCATTTTCTATAGGTCATCTAAAGTGAGGCGCTGGGATGATGCGCACTAATACTAGAGTAAATCTGCAGTTGCATGCCCAACTTCAGGCATAAGCACTTACGCTAGCTCAATGGCTGCTGTAAATACTCGCACCTAACTGCAGTCAGTTGGGTGTGTAACTGATGATATTCTGTAACCTGCACACATAAGTGCTAGACATGCCCCAGACCCGCCCATCCTCCAACAGGTCCACACCCTCTTTGCATGTTCAATTTGTAGAATACTGACTACAGAAAGTTACGTGGGTAACTACAAATCAGTGTCAATTATAGCCAATTATAGCTGGTTAATGCCAGTTTAACAACTGACACTATTCTGAAACTTATACCTGCAACTTTGTTTGCTAAGCATAACATCAAATCGAGCACACAAGTTTATAGAATTAGGGGGTATATGCACATCCCCCCAAAGTCAATAAATGGTGCTTTAAACTGAGCACACAATTTAATTGAACAAGCCAATTAGTGCCGATAATTGGAATTTTAACAAGCAATTATTGGTGTTAATTGGGTTCAATTAAACGTTAAGTGCCTACATTTAGGCGCGGGATCCATGTGTAAATTTTACGTGCAGATCCAAAAAGGGGAAGTGGCCATGGGAGGATCATGGGCGGCAGGGGTGTAGCTACGTGGGGCCACGGTGGCATGGGCCCCCGTAGATTTGGCCTTGGCCCCCGACACCAACCCTCTCGACCCCCCCTCCTGCCGCCAACCCTCCCCCGCCGCTCTCGGGTACCTTTGCTGGCGGAGGTCCCCAACCCCCGCCAGCCGAAGTCGTCTTCTCTGGCGTGGCCGTGTTGCTGATCTGCAAGCAAGTCTTCTGTTTCTGTGAGTCTGACGTCCTGCACATACATCCTGCACAGAAACAGAAGCCTTGCTTGCAGATCAGCAACACAGCCACGCGGAGAAGAGGACTTTGGATGGCAGGGGTTGGGGACCCCCGCCAACAAAGGTACCCGACAGTGGGAAGGGGGGGGTCGAAAGGGTTGATGCCGGGGGGGGGGGGTCAAAGGTGGTGGTGGCAGTGGCGGGGGTGGGGGTCAAAAATGGCAGGGGGGGGTCGGCGGTGCCGGGGGGGGGGGTAAAATGTGCCCCCACACCTCGGGCTCTGGACCCCCCTTCTGCCAAAGTCTGGCTATGCCCCTGATGGGCAGATCAGGGTGTTCCCTGAATTTATGCATGTTATAATAAAATTTGGGGGCTTCATGCCTAATTTAGGCACAGGCGTCTACATCAGAGTTTTGTTGGTGTAAATAGCCATGCCTAAAAGTAGTCATGGTTCCTGGCACTAAGCGCTACTCTATAAACAGTGCCTAACTTTAAATGACGTTTGTAGAATAATGCTATTATTTTTCAGTGCCATTTATGGAATGTACTTCATAGTGTGCCCTCTTTCCTGATAAGGTGCGTGTGCACAGTGGTCCGCCCAATGCATAATAGTCTGCATTTGTGTCTTAGGGGGGAAAGGGTGCGCATTTTTGAGAAAATGGCGGATAACAGCCCATCCTTAGTAGGGGACTGGGGGAGTCTAGATTAATGCTGCTGGTGCTGGAGTGATGGGAGAATGGAGGAAGCTGCTGGTGAAAAAGGAAACCTTGGATTCTGTTGGGGCTGGCCTGGGAGGTTGAAATGAAAGGGGGGACTACTCAGGTCCTAAAAGGAGGGGGAGGGAGGATGGGACTATTCCTGAAGCAGGGACAGAGAGAAAGGGGACTGTTTATGAGGCTGGGGGGTGGGGGTTGAAGGCTGAAGGTTCACAAGTGTCCCATATCTTTACACTAGCGCTACTGGAAACTTAGAATACCATATAAGTCTTACATACCAGTGTTTGAGAGAGAGAGAGAGAGAGAGAGAGAGATCAGAGGAAGGAAATAAAAGAAAGGGGAAATAGAAAATTGGCCCTTTGCCGCAATAGAAGGAATCACTTTCTGCTTTGTACTTATCTGTGGTGTATTCTGGACATGGAATCATTTGGTTATACTGTTGTAACTATTAATTTAATTTGGACATTCAGTGCAAGCTCACTAAAATAGGCCTCAAGGGTGTAAGAAACAAGCTGCACTATCACTCAGTCTTGCAGCAACATTATAAGAAAAATAACCTCCTTTCCTTCTGTTTAACTGATGCCATCTGGATGCTGTATGGTTGAGCATTTAATTGCATTGGGTTTTAACAGTTTTAGGGGCCCTTTTACTAAAGAGCACCAAGCAGCAGTGACTTACAGCAGTAGATTGACAACGCACACCAATTCACATGTTAACTGCATGTCCTGTTGGATGGATTGTGGCGCAGAGAATGGGTGTGAACTGCACACTGCAGTTACCAGATGGTACTTACTGAGGGCTGTCACTTGTGCAGTTAATGTGGGTGCTCAGGCAGAGATACCAAGTTACCCAGTTCCAGGCTGGAGATTTTGGCCCAGTCCTGGATTTCTAACCACCCCATCCTGGTGCATTATGGAACTTACAGCAGTGATTTCGCGGGCCAGGGTCAGGCACTACAAACCTCCAAATCTCCAGCCTGGAGCTTGGTAACTTGGCATCTCTGGTACTGTAACTGCAGAAGAAATGCTGGGCACACCCCCAACAGTTACCTTACAGCCTCTGCACTGTTAATTTTTGCTGTTAAAGCGTGGTAAGTGCAAAAACTTGTTAGTAAAAGGGCACATTAGTATTTTTTTAAAACTATTGTAGAGGATCAGATGATTGTAAAGAAATTTTGAGTTTCCTTAGCAAATTAATTTTAATCCTTGTTTTAAACGTTATTTTGTTTCAGTAAAATAGTTATTATTCAATCTTAATTTATAAAATGTTTTGTTACATTGCTTCATGCTCTGGTTTTGTATATTGAAATGCATTCTTTTAGGGGTCCTTTTTCCAAGCCGCGGTAAAAAGTGGCCTGCGGTAGTGTGGGCACGCATAGAATTATTTTTCAGCGCAGCTGTAAAAAAGGCCTCTTTTTCCCCCAAAAAATGGATGTGCGGCAAAATCAAAATTGCCACGCGTCCATTTTGGGTCTCTGACCTTACCGCCAACCATAGACCTAGCGGTAAAGAATTTGGGTGGTAAGGACGGTTACGTGCCAAAAATGAAATTACTGCAAAAGCCACTTGGTAGCTGGGCGGTGTCCATTTTGGCATGCGTTGGGCACGTGTAGACGCTTACGCGGCTTAGTAAAAGGGGCCTTCAATGCTGTATTGTGATATGTTGCATTCACAAGGCAATTAAGCGGTTGATATTCAGCCCCTCATAACTGCTAGCTGAGCTAATCCTGGATAGTCCATGCCAGGGGCATGTCCTGCCTTTAGCACTGAATATCCGGGTTAGTTCGGCATCTTGGAAGTTAACCGTCCGGGCACATGCTGATACTGAGACTGGTGCCCTGCCCAGCTAACTCAGCAGATAAAGTTAGGACAGCCATTCAGCTGTCCTAACTTTATATGCTCATTTACCCAGTTAGGGCTTTATTCTATAAAAGGTATGCTCCTAAATTTACACTTCTAAAATTTATGCTCCAAAATTACAAGCATAATTTATTTTGGAGCATAGATTAGGCTCATAATTTATGTGCATACATTTTATAGAATAAGGCCCTTAGAGGCTCATTTTCAAAACACTTAAGTTCCATAGGTTCCCAAGTAACATTGTAAGTCCAAGTGCTTTGAAAATACACCTCTTAGTGGATTGAATATGGTTGCCAACCGGTTATGTTCTGGCTTCACCCATGCTCTGCCCCCACCCCCCAGACCACTCCTAACCTAGCTAGTTAATGCTTTGGCAGTCAGATGAGATATTCATTGACTTAACCCGTTAATTGCCACTGAATATCTGGAAATGGCCAGCTCAATGGGGTTTAACTCGACAGGAGTCTGTCCTGCCCGGTTAAACCCTTTTGAATATCAACTCCTGTGTTTTCATTTTTATTATCACTTATATAGCACTACTAGACATATGCAGCACTTTATTCATGCTTTCTCACAGGGAGTAAACCCTACTTTAGAATGCGTTAGTCCCCTTAAAACACACACACACATAAATTCTAACTAGTTTACTGAGCAACAAGGAAAAAACAACATCACAGCTTCAACAACAGTGGCATGAAAGTTATAATACATCACTAACTTCTAATATATGAACTATTACTCAAATTGGGCAAATCTGTCATTTTTTATTCCCTCCCACCTGTAACATATTCTGGTATTACTTATATGACAGTATATAATTATTCCAACATCATGGTGAGCTCATGCATTCAAGATTCTACTTCTAATCACATGGGACAGTTGCCAGGTAAGGTGTAGTTCTTTTTCCTTGTAAGGAGTCCATATTGTACACACTGCATCATTGCATAATCAACTAGTGTATCATTAATGATCTCCATAACATTATAGTAGGGGGTTCTGCATCCAACCAGCATGTCAGAATACTTTTTTCCACCATCAAAATGGTTTGTTTCAAAAACATAAGAACATAAGCATTGTTATACTGGGACAGACCAAAGGGCCATCAACACCAGTATCCTGTTTCCAACAGTGGCCAATCCAGATCACAAGTACTTGGCAAGATCCCAAAACAGTAAAGCAAATCTTATGCTGCATATCCTAGAAATAAGCAGTGGATTTTCCCAATTCTATCTTAATAATAGCTTATGGACTTTTAGGAAATTATCCAAATCATTTTTAAACCCTGCTAAGCTAACTGCTTTTAACACTTTCTTTGGCAATAAATTTCAGAGTTTAATTACACATTGAGTGAAGAAATATTTTCTCCGGTATGTTTTAAATTTACTATTTAGTAGCTTCATTGCGTGCTCCCTAGTCCTAGTATTTTTGGAAAGAGTAAACAAGTGATTCACGTCTACCAGTTCCACTCCACTCTTTATTTTATAGATCACCATCATATCTCCCCTTCACCGTCTCTTCTCCAATCTGAAGTGCCCTAGTTGCTTTAGCCTCTCCTCAAAGGGAAGTCATCCCCTTTACCATTTTTGTTTTTGCCTTTCTCTGTACTTTTTCTAATTCTGTTATATCTTTTCTAAGATGTGATGACCAGAATTGCACACAGTATTCGAGGTGTGGTCGCACCATGGAGCAATACAAAGGCATTATAATATTCTCATTTTTGTTTTTCATTCCTTTCCTAATAACTCCTAACATTCTATTTGCTTTCTTAGCCGCTGCTGCACACTGAGCAGAGGGTTTCAACGTATCATCAATGATAACACCTAGATCATTTCCCTGGGAGTTTACTCCTAATGTGGAACCTTGTATCACTTAGCTATAGTTTGGGTTCCTCTTTCCCACATGCATTACTTTGTACTTGCTCACAGGGGCGTATCTGCGTGGGGCCTCAGGGGCCTGGGCCCCCGCAGATTTCGCCCTGGACCCCCCTACCGCTGCCAACCCTCCCCCTCCGTTGCTCGCCTACCTTCGCTGGCGGGGGACCCCAACCCCCGCCAGCCGAGGTCCGCGTCCTCCTGCCGCTGCCGGCTGCCTTTGGTCCTTTAATTCTTCCATTGAAGCTGGCGCCGACGAAAGTTTCTTTTGAGTCTGACGTCGCTGCACGTTGTACGTGCAGGACGTCAGACTCAGAAATTGTTTCTGAGTCTGACGTCCTGCACGTACAACGTGCAACGTGCAGCGACGTCAGATTCAAAAGAAACTTTTTCGTCGGCGCCAGCTTCAATGGAAGAATGAAAGGACCAAAGGCAGCCGGCAGCGGCAGGAGGACGCGGACCTCGGCTGGCGGGGGTTGGGGTCCCCCGCCAGCGAAGGTAGGCGAGCAGCGGAGGGGGAGGGTTAGCAATGGCAGCGGCTGGGGGGAGGGGGATCGGCAATGGCGGCGGCGGCGGGGGGGGGGGGGCTATAATGTGCCCCCCCTCTCTGGCCCTGGCCCCCCCTACCGCCGCAGTTCAGATACGCCCCTGCTTGCTCACATTAAACACCATCTGCCATTTGGATGTCCAGTCCCCCAGTCTCCTAAGGTCCTCTTGCAATTTTTCACAATCCTCTTGTAATTTAACAACTTTAAATAGTTTACAGTTTATTCAGACTTAATATACTGCTTCCCTACCATAGCAATCAAAGCGGTTTACAATAATAAAATTAAGCAACTTTGTATCATCAGCAAATTTAATTACCTCACTAGTTATTCTCCTCTCTTGATTACTTATAAATATGTTAAAAAAGCACCAGTCCCAGCACAGACCCCTGGGGAACCCCACTATCTATTCCTCTCCATTGAGAGTTCTGACCGTTTAACCATACTCTCTGTTTTCTATCTTTTAACCAGTTTTTAATTCACAATAGGACCTTATCTCCTATCCCATGATTTTCTAGTTTCCTCAGGAGTCTTTCATGAAGTACTTTGTCAACTGCTTTTTGAAGATCCAGATAACACAATATCGACTGGCTCACCTTTATCCACATGTTTATTCACCTCTTCAAAGTAATGTAGTAGATTGGTGAAGCAAGACTTCCCTTGACTAAATCCATGTTGGCTTTGGAATTCATTTCAAAAGAGAAAAACGTGGGGTCACGTGATGCAGTTGGGGCAGTAACAACGCTTTTGTGCTGCTCCGCGAACCCTGCTTGCTCCTGGCGCTCTATGATTTGAATTTACCTCAGAAATACTGACCTGGTCCCATTGGAGTGTTGCGGAAGGTGCATGGAACAATACCTCATTCCTATGCCGGTCGGAAACACAAGGAAGAGCTCCAAAAATGAAAAAGAAAAGCTCCCCGCGGCGAGTGGCGAATCCAAGATGGCGGCTGCGTCGCCGCGAGGTGAAGCTGAATTTACCGCCCGACAACTTGCACAGCTAGTAGAGGCGGTGGGCACCGCACTAGAACCCCGCTTTATCGCATTGGAGGGGCGGCTGGAGAAGCTAGATGGCCGGCTGGCAGAGATTACAAGCAGAACCACGGAGGTTGAAAAGAGGGTCTCTGAGCTGGAAGAGACCTGGCAGCAGCATGAACCTGAACTCTCCACCCTAAAAAAACAACTGACTACCCAAGCGGAGAAGATAGATGAACTGGAAAACAGAGCTAGACATTGTAACCTCAGACTGGTGGGCCTGCCTGAAACAAACCCTGATAAAAACCTGGGCACACTGCTTGAAGAATGGCTTTCTAAAGAATTTGCTATATCGGACAGCAGGGGCCCCTTATGCATTGAAAGAGCACACAGGCTGGGGAAGCCACAACAGAATGGATCAAGACCCAGAGTGGTTATTATGAAGGTCCACAATTATATTCATAAAGAGGAGATCCTACAGGGGTTCCGCCAGAAAAGAGATTCCCTAATCTATGCGGGCGCCCAGATCCGTATATTTCAAGATTATTCAGCCAGTGTGCAAGAGAGAAGACGGAAATTCCACCCGATCTGTACAACTTTGATCGGGAAAAATGTCAGATTTATGCTACTTTATCCTGCCACATTAAAAATCATGAAAGACAGGAAATGGGTTTCATTTACATCGGAACACTCAGCATCGCAATATATCAATCGCGAGCTACAAGGACAAGAAGCACCACCATGATCTGGTTTTGGACGTATTGTGGTGAGCAAAACTTGTGACTGACATGACTATTCTGACGGGATAAACAATATTGCAAAGATCTTGTATATTGAGATTATAATTTACAAAGTTTAATTGTAATGAAGAGGGGCCTGGGGGGGGGGAGCAGGGAACCGGCATGCTGTGACTTCACCTGGATGGGGAATTTCCTCTCGGGGATATTTTTGGGCACAAGGGAAGGGGAAAAGAGGGCTGGGCTTAGGGAGAGGGGGAGGGAGGGGGTGGGAGAGGATGGGAGGGGGAGATAGGAGTGGGGATAGGTAGTGGAGTAGAGGGGAGGTTCATAATGATATCTGTTCTCGCGCAGGGAGTGTCATGGACGAACTATGTTCTTCCACATATAATACTGAGGCAGCCATGGGCATAATATATATAAGAAATCATATGAAGGGTTAATTCTGTTAAAAGCTTGGTATTTGAATTGAATTCTTATTTCAAATTTCAACTCTTTACTCTGTAAGTGAAGTGAAGGTATGCCAGATGGTTCAGATTATATTGAACTCTAGCGTTTGCCGGGCTGGGTTAGAAAGGTCAGAGACAGGAATTTCTTTCACCCTGGTGAATGATGAAAGCTGGCTCAACATCTGTACATTATTAGGCATACTGAATAGTTTTGTAAGCAGGCAGTTTGTTTAGGATTAAATTGAACACTGCTTAGAAGGAAATAGTTAGAGTCTAAATAATTCTAGATATAAATGAGTTAGATTTTAGAAGTTCTTGCTTATAAGGAATACTGATTCTGTGTATTTTAGAATATGTTCTATTCTCTGTAATTTCTATGTAGAATACCTTTTTAAATCTAATGTTACTCTCTGCTGTATTTTCTAAGCAAGGACTGCAGTGAAGAGGTCAAACATGTGTTTTGACTTATCTGCAGTTCTGGCTGGTTCAATGTATAAGCTAATAGGTGAAGAAGGTCAGGAAAAGTCTTGATTAATTATAGCTAAGTGTAGGACTGGCCTCCTGAAAGTAATAACAGACCATAGCCGTATGCTATTAAGTAAGATTGGCTTTTGACCCCTTTAATGAATGCCAGAGTCCAGTAAGCAATTTAAGCTATAGATGAGAAATCAATCATAATGAGAAATGTAAGAGTTCTGGAGACCAAATGTCTGGTGTAAGGGGCCCCAGGTCACAGGTCAGTTTAGGATGTCTGGAACCTATGTAACTGATATTTTTAAAGTAATGATTGGTTGAGGCCAGGTAACCAATCTATTCCTTAACCAATTGGAGAGTAAGGGGGGGGGCAAGGCTAGGAGGGGGATAGAACAGTATTTAAGTAGGAGCAGAAGCAGTTTACGTCAGAAGAAAGGAAGGAGAGCTGAAAGAAAGCTGGAAGACAACAGAAGAGAAGAGAGCTGAAGAGGACAGACAAAAGCCATAACATCCAGAGAGCTGAGAGAGAGAGAAGAGAGCTAGAACTGATGTCCTGCTTTGTTTGCTGGCAAATAAAGAAGATTACTCTCTCATTCTGGTGTGTGTTGTCTGACTCCTGAAGTATCACAAATTCCTATCTCAATTCCTGCAACAATTCTTGGTGGCAGCAGTGGGATGAATCCTGCATTAATCCCAGCACCCAACTGACTGGAGAACATTCGCCGGGTATGTATTCTGTATTTTGTATTGTAATTCTAGCTAGAAAATTGTAAACCAGCCCCTCAAAGAAAATTGAGGAAGGAGAGCCTGATCAACTCTCAGCGAAGGCCCTAGTACCTTCTAGTCTAGTGGAGATTAGAAGCGAAACCGCTTGAGCTTATCTGTATCTGAGAAATTTGAAATTGTTGGGTGGGATTTTCTGTATGGAATGTGTGATGCTTGAATGTTAAAAGAGTGGGGACCCCTTACCGCAAATCCAAAAACTCCCTCCCTTTTGTGTGTTGTAACTGTAAGCATTATGGGTGGGACATCATCTAGACAAATTGCTACCCCCCTAGATTGTATGCTTAAGAACTTTAAAAAAGGATTTTTAATTAATGACTATGGACAGACTTTAAGCTCAAGTACTTTAAGAACCTTGTGTGAAGTTGAGTGGCCATCTATGGGAGTGGGGTGGCCCCCTAGTGGCAGCTTAGATATTGAAGTAATCCGGAAGGTCTACAGCATAGTTGTAGGAGAACCAGAATATTCTGAACAACTCCCTTATATAGATTCCTGGGATAGCCTTGTGACTGACCCTCCCTCTTGGTTGAAAACTTATATGGGATCCCCAGTAAAATTCATGTTAGGCCGTGTTCAAAGAAAGATTAGAAAATCTAAACTAGAAGAGGGAAAGAGCCCTAGGAAGCCTACCACCCAATCGGTGGCTTCCGCCCCTACCCTGTCCGAGAAACCCATACTCTCTGATGACCCCTCAGACCTTGAGCCACCACCTTATGGCCCATTGTTGGGGTTCCGTGCCACCCCCAGAGATCCACGCCGCCCAGCCCAAGCTTCTCCAGCACAGGCTTCTCCGGATAGTTCTTCCCCTCCTGTGCCAAACCTGCCACACCCTAGGTTGGACTTTTCACCCGGCCTCTACCCTTCTGTGCCACATCCTCTCCTGTTAACCTCTGAAGACCCGCTTTGGGTTCCACTCCCTGACTCCTCAACTCCCGACAGCCCAGCCTCTCCTTCTAATACCCCTACCCACTCATTAGGGGCCCGGCATCCCTTTCAATGGACTGAATCACCTGTGACCACCTCTCAGTCTATGAGTACCCCTCCCCATCCCTCAGGGTTTCAACCTACCTCCCCTGAATGGGTTAGACCTGCTGCAATCACCTTTGAGCATGATAGGAGGGTAGCTCCTAGCTCTACCTCAGGTTCCATTCCCACCTCCTCGAGAGTTCTGCCACTCCGACAGGTAACCATCACTCGACCGGATCCTAATAATGAGGGTCAGGTTATACAGGCACAGGCCTATCAGTATGTACCCTTCACAACCACCGATCTCCTGAATTGGAAGACGCATTACCCCTCTTATACTGAAAAGCCTCAGGCAGTGGTGGACCTAGTGGCTAGCATTATGGCCACCCATAACCCAACCTGGACTGATTGTCAACAACTTCTCCTGACCCTCTTCACAACTGAGGAGAGGCGGAAGATTTTGCAAAATGCTGAGGCCATCACGCGAGAGCGTGTCCCCGGGGGGGACACAGGACCCAGAGGGATGGGTTAGAGCTCGGTTTCCTCGCGCAGCTCCAGCTTGGGATCCAAATGATGGGCAGCACTATGAACTGTTGTCTGGCTATTGCCGGGACTTACTGGAAGGTATGAGGAAAGGCATAAAGAGGCCCATTAATCTGGCAAAGGTCTCTGAAATTCTCCAAGGGGCAACTGAATCCCCTGGGGCCTTTCTAGAGCGACTAATTGAAGCCTACAGAACATACACCCCATTTGACCCTGAAGCCCAAGAAAACCAGAGAATGGTGAATAGTGCATTGGTGGCCCAGAGTATGCCAGATATCCGGAAGAAGTTGCAGCGTCAGGAGGGATTCGCAGGGATGAATACCACCCAGCTAATTGAGATCGCAACCAAGGTTTTCATTAATAGAGATCAGGAGGTGCGCCGAGAGGCTGACCGGAAGATGCAGAAGAAGGCCGACCTTTTAGCGGCAGCCATTACTAATTCCACCCTTAACCGAGGTCGACCTCTAGCTAATGGGAAGCCAAAGTGGGACCCCGGACCACCAGCCAGGCCCCGAGATTCCTTCAATCAATCCCGGCCAAGGGGGGAGAATCCCAGACCAAGATTGGAGAGGGATCAGTGTGCCTATTGTAAGGAAAGAGGGCACTGGAAAGATGAATGCCCCCAGAGGCGCCAGGGACTGAGAAGGGGACCAGGAGATCGAGGAAGCCGAGGCCGAGTTCGAGAGGGAAGATATGAGCCTCCTGAATCTGACATCATCGGGATAGCCGAGATGGCAGAATGGGACGAATAGGACAGACCGGGTTCCTACAAACTGGGCTCCCAGGAACCTATGGTCAAGTTAACTATAGGGAGCCGCTCAATTCCATTCATGATTGATACAGGAGCTGAACATTCTGTTGTGACGGAGCGATTAGCGCCTGTGTCTGGAAAAACTGTCCGAGTGGTGGGAGCCACGGGGGTGCAGAACCGGAGGCCTTTCCTGACAACCCGTAGATGCCAATTAGGCTCACACATAGTCACTCATGAATTCCTGTATATGCCAGACTGTCCAATCCCTTTGTTAGGCCGAGACCTGCTGTCCAAGCTTAGGGCCCAAATTTCCTTTGACTCTGATGGCCAGACTTCAGTCTCCTTTCGGCCCCCGACATCCAGCCCTAAGGGTATATTGAGTTTCTGCTGCCCTCTTGAAGAAGAATGGCGGCTGCATCAGTCGCATGGCCAAGTTGACCTACCCCTGGCAGACAGCTTTCAGGTCAGTGGGGTATGGGCAGAAGATAATCCCCCAGGGTTGGCCCGAAATATTCCTCCTGTACATGTAGATTTACTTCCAAGTGCCCGGCCAATCCATCTTCACCAATACCCAATTCCCCGAAAGGCTCTGGAAGGGATTCAAGCACATCTGAATCGTCTGTTATCCCATGGAATTATTCGTCCTTGCCAGTCTCCATGGAATACGCCACTATTGCCAGTTCAGAAGCCAGGGACTGAGGACTACCGGCCAGTCCAAGACTTACGAGTGGTCAACAAATCCACTATCTCATTACACCCTGTAGTGCCTAATCCATATGTCCTGCTAGGATTGATACCTTCTGGAGCTACCCATTTCACGACACTAGACCTAAAAGATGCCTTCTTTTGTATTCGGGTGGCCCCCGCCAGTCAATTGCTTTTTGCCTTTCAATGGGAAAACCCAGTAACAGGAAGGAAGCTTCAGTATACATGGACCCGCCTGCCACAGGGGTTCAAGAACTCCCCCACCATTTTTGGGACAGCCCTAGGGCAAGACCTTAAGACTTTTAAATCTGAGCCTTCCAGGCGAGTTTTACTCCAGTATGTAGATGACCTCCTGATTGCAGCAGTGACTCAGGAAGAGTGTTTTGAGGCTACCAGAGAATTGCTGGAGCTACTCTTGGATGCAGGCTATAAGGTCTCACGCTCAAAGGCCCAACTCTGTCAGTCAGAAGTGAAGTATCTGGGCTTTTGCATTTCCCAGGGAAGTCGGAGACTGGATGCTAGTAGGAAGCAAGCGGTAGCTGCAATTCCCCAACCCAAGTCCAGAAGAGAAGTTAGGGAATTTCTGGGAGCAGCCGGATTTTGCAGAATTTGGATTCCAAATTTTGCATTGATGGCGAAACCCCTTTACCAAGCCACAAAGGGGGGTGAAAAGGAACCATTTGAATGGGGACCTACAGCTCAACAATCCTTCATTGCTATAAAGAAAGCCCTACTCCAAGCCCCTGCGTTAGGCCTTCCTGATGTGGAGAAACCTTTCTCATTGTATGTCCACGAGCGACAGGGGGTTGCTCTGGGTGTGCTGACCCAGATGATGGGATCCTGGCAGAGGCCTGTTGCATACCTGTCTAAACAGCTGGATGGAGTGGCTAAAGGATGGCCAGCCTGCATGAGGGCCATTGCAGCAACAGCCTTACTGGTCCAGGAAGCTGATAAGTTGACTTTGGGGCAAGAACTGGTTGTTAAAGTCCCCCATGCAGTTCTCACCCTCATGGAGTATAAGGGCAACCACTGGTTTACAAATAACCGCATGGTTAAGTACCAAGCTAGCTTGTGTGAGAATCCACGGATACACCTGGAAACAGTGGCTACATTTAATCCTGCCACTCTTTTGCCAGCATCTGAGGGACCACCAGATCATGACTGTATCCAAACTATGGATGAAGTGTACTCCAGTCGACCAGATCTTAAAGATGTGCCGTGGAGGGACCCAGATGTAATTTATTTCACAGATGGAAGCAGTTATGTGGAGAACTCCAAGCGATTGGCAGGCTATGCTGTGGTGACAGAAGACAAGGTGATAGAAGCAAGGGCCCTGCCCCAAGGAACTTCAGCCCAGAAAGCAGAACTTGTGGCCCTCATACGAGCTCTGGAGTTAGCAGCAGGACTGGTAACCAACATTTATACTGATTCCAAGTATGCTTTTACAATTCTACATGCTCATGGAGCTTTGTATAAGGAAAAGGGACTCATAAATGCTGCAGGCCAACCTGTTAAGTATGGACCTGAAATACTTCAGCTGCTAGAGGCTGTTTGGGCCCCTAAGAAGGTAGCTGTCATTCATTGCAGGGGACACCAAAGAATAGATACTCCAGTGGCCCGAGGGAACCGCCATGCTGATCGGGTGGCCAAGGAAGCTGCTCGAGGACCCCCAGCAAGTACTGTGACTCCCCTGTTCCAAATTCGACTGCAAGAATGGACACCTATGTATACCCAAGTGGAAGAGAAATGGGCTCAAGAGGAAGGTGCAGTAAGGAGACCTGATGGCTGGTTACATCTCCCTGATACCAGAGTTCTGGTGCCACGCCACCTAGCTTGGCCTGTAGTGTCTCAAGCTCATGACCTATCACACTTAGGGAAAACAGCACTAGCCCGCCTACTCAATCGAGTAGTGGTGCTGGAAGGATTGGATAGTCTGGTTGCCACTGCCTCTGCCCGATGTACTCTCTGTGCCCAGAATAATGCCCGCCAGGGACCCCGTATTCCACCAGGAGTTCAGTCTAGAGGACTAACACCCTTTGAGTCCCTAGTTATAGACTTCACAGAAATGCCCAGGAGCGGTAGGCTCCGATATCTCTTAGTTATGGTCTGTACCTTTTCTGGGTGGGTGGAAGCATATCCTACAGTCACTGAGAAAGCCACAGAAGTAGCTCGAGCTCTCCTTAGGGATGTCATCCCCAGGTATGGATTGCCCCTTGCCATAGGTTCAGATAATGGTCCCGCCTTTGTTGAAGCTACACTTCAGGCCCTGTCCCGCGCATTGCGCATTACCTGGAAATTGCATTGTGCCTATCGTCCCCAGAGTTCAGGGCAGGTTGAGCGAGCAAACAGAACCTTGAAAAATAGCCTAGCAAAGATTTGTCAGGAAACCCAATTGAAATGGCCACAGGCATTGCCACTAGCCCTCTTCCGCCTCCGATGCACCCCAACTAAAGGAACAGCCCTCTCTCCCTTTGAAATTGTGTATGGGAAGCCCCCAGCCATTTTACAGGGAATTAAGGGAGACATAGGGATTTTAGGGTCTGCCCAGGTGCAGGAGCAGGTAGCCCTCCTGGGTAAGATAATTTCTGAGCTTCAGTCTTATGTGAGAGAAATAAACCCTGTCCCCTTCCAGGCTCAGGTACATTCCTTCCTGCCAGGGGATAGAGTTTGGGTGAAAGATTGGAGGCTTCAGCCTCTGGGGCCCCGATGGAAAGGACCTTTTACTGTTTTGCTTTCTACCCCTGCAGCTGTGAAGGTCGCAGGGATTACTCCATGGGTCCATTGGTCTCGAATTAAGTCTGCTGACCAGACTGAGCCCAGCACGGATCAGACGGAGCCTAGACAGTGGAGAGCAGAAAGAGATCCTGCGGAGCCATTGAAGTTGCGCTTGACCCGAACCAAAGAATCTACTAGCTGAAAAGAAGGGTCAACTGCATACTGCAGGAGCGGCTGAACTTCGGCTTCACACTGAGACTCTTTCTTGCCTGATTCTGGCTTTCTTGGAATTTGAAAGCTTGATCCTTATCAGTTGAGGGTCTATCCCAACTGGTATAAGAACTCAAAGACTGAGAACACTATATGAGAGTAATCTGTGATTAGCACAGACTGTTGAAATATTATTGCTTAATTAGTTTGCTGTATTTGTTTTAGATTAGGAAGAAAGAAAATGTTAGTAGTTTGGATGCTTTTGTTGTTTTCTACTCCTTGCCTCCTTGTTCCTAATACCCCAACTCGCTCCAACCTTTGGTTACACTCAGTCCAGGAACTAATTAGCCAGGCAAAGATTACTTCCCCTTGTATTGTGTGTTCCCGATTTTCTCCTTATACCACAGATGTCCCAGCTGTACCTGTCCCTGTGCAACTCCCAGCTCTTATACCTCCCTACTTTTCGAGTTCAGGTCCTTGGAGCCAGGATTATACTTGGTGGTCCTTTTATAATGCTACTTCCCCCTCTGACTCTTCTCTAAGGCCAGTTTTTACGTCTCCCTATCCAGCCTCTGGAGTGTTTTGTTTAACAAGAAGCATCTCAACTGTTCTTCCCATTCCCTGTAACTATACTAATGTTCTCCCAGAAAAAGGAGAATCTGTGTGGGTAGTTTCTCCAGGTACTCCTATGTGCCCTACTACCATACCTGTAGATTATGGCCCAGGTGATTATCTGGCTCCTAAGCGTACCACTGAGAAGACTATAGTGTCCAAGCTTATTTTCTACTTTCATAAGTCCCCGGGGTATGAAGAGTTACTAACAAATGAGCAGCCTGTCACAATTGGGGATTGGCGCCTATGGTGTGCAAAGTCTCCATTTCGTCTTCGTTCCCCCTGGGATAGGGGCTCGCATTATGGGCACCCTAAGTACCCTGTCCAGCCTGAGCCAACATTTATTGGGAACTTTCCTCACCCTCTCCTTGGTCATTACTGGCTCTGTGATAATGTCCTCCACATGATTCTTCCCTCCACATATGATTTTTGTGTATTGGTAACCTTGAATTATTTTCCTAAAGTTATTCCTCTTAAGCCACTATCCCCGCACCGCTCTAAGCGAGAGGCTTTGTCCTTACCCTCCTCCGTTGCCACAGAGGATGAGGCGATTGAATTAGCCCTCCAGTATATTAATTCTACTTATCCTCTGACTAAAAAGAGACTTGTAGCCCTTTCTGCCACAGCCTGGATTCCAATTGGAGGCCCGGTAGCGGGTATTACTGAACTAGGTATGGCTACCCGGAGACTTCAGTCCCTACTTCATGTTTTAGTTCATGAGCTGAATGTGGTAGTCAATGCATTGCAGGATCAAATTAATGAATTAAGTATAGTTTCTCGGTATAATCGTATGGGCCTTGACTACCTCTTTGCAGCCCAGGGTGGTCTCTGCACAGTGTTAAATTCTTCAGAGTGCTGTACTATTGTCATAAATAGGACGCATGTAGTTAGGCATGCCATGGATAAAGTCCTACAGTTGGCTAGCCTTAATGTGGAGGATTACCGAGGAGGATTAGACCTTACCTCCTGGTGGTGGTCATTGACCTCCTGGATACGTCCCTTGTTTATTTCCCTAATAGTCTTAGTTTTAGCAGGGTTGTTGTTTTGTTTCCTGGCCTCATGTGCTTCGGCAGTATGCCGTCGGACCTTAACAAGTAGGGTAATGGTGATTCACAAGTCTATTCCTAGTTAGGATCACTATAATCTCCAGAGTTTGAGTTGTGAGACTTATCTCTGCATAAGCTGATTTTAGTCTCAAAGGGGGGAATGAGGCAGCCATGGGCATAATATATATAAGAAATCATATGAAGGGTTAATTCTGTTAAAAGCTTGGTATTTGAATTGAATTCTTATTTCAAATTTCAACTCTTTACTCTGTAAGTGAAGTGAAGGTATGCCAGATGGTTCAGATTATATTGAACTCTAGCGTTTGCCGGGCTGGGTTAGAAAGGTCAGAGACAGGAATTTCTTTCACCCTGGTGAATGATGAAAGCTGGCTCAACATCTGTACATTATTAGGCATACTGAATAGTTTTGTAAGCAGGCAGTTTGTTTAGGATTAAATTGAACACTGCTTAGAAGGAAATAGTTAGAGTCTAAATAATTCTAGATATAAATGAGTTAGATTTTAGAAGTTCTTGCTTATAAGGAATACTGATTCTGTGTATTTTAGAATATGTTCTATTCTCTGTAATTTCTATGTAGAATACCTTTTTAAATCTAATGTTACTCTCTGCTGTATTTTCTAAGCAAGGACTGCAGTGAAGAGGTCAAACATGTGTTTTGACTTATCTGCAGTTCTGGCTGGTTCAATGTATAAGCTAATAGGTGAAGAAGGTCAGGAAAAGTCTTGATTAATTATAGCTAAGTGTAGGACTGGCCTCCTGAAAGTAATAACAGACCATAGCCGTATGCTATTAAGTAAGATTGGCTTTTGACCCCTTTAATGAATGCCAGAGTCCAGTAAGCAATTTAAGCTATAGATGAGAAATCAATCATAATGAGAAATGTAAGAGTTCTGGAGACCAAATGTCTGGTGTAAGGGGCCCCAGGTCACAGGTCAGTTTAGGATGTCTGGAACCTATGTAACTGATATTTTTAAAGTAATGATTGGTTGAGGCCAGGTAACCAATCTATTCCTTAACCAATTGGAGAGTAAGGGGGGGGCAAGGCTAGGAGGGGGATAGAACAGTATTTAAGTAGGAGCAGAAGCAGTTTACGTCAGAAGAAAGGAAGGAGAGCTGAAAGAAAGCTGGAAGACAACAGAAGAGAAGAGAGCTGAAGAGGACAGACAAAAGCCATAACATCCAGAGAGCTGAGAGAGAGAGAAGAGAGCTAGAACTGATGTCTTGCTTTGTTTGCTGGCAAATAAAGAAGATTACTCTCTCATTCTGGTGTGTGTTGTCTGACTCCTGAAGTATCACAAATTCCTATCTCAATTCCTGCAACAATACCACATACCCTCTGGGGAGGCTGGGCTCCCGGGGGGTCACTCTGATGATATTCACAATAGTACCAATGAGACAGAGAAGAGATTAGTCGATCTGGAATAAAGATCTTATCATGGAATGTATCGGGCATTACATCACCCATAAAGCGCTATAAAATCCTGACCCAGATAAAGCGACAGGGTATAGATATTGCCTGCCTGCAGGAAACAAAATTGTCTGACATAGAACATGGGAAACTCTGCCAACAATGGGTGGGCGAAAGCCACTTCTCCTCTTCGGGTAACAGAAAAAGTGGGGTCGTAATACTTGTCCGAAAGGGGCTACCTTGTATAACCAAATTAGTCTACAAAGACACTGAAGGACGCATTGTGCTCTTACAGATAAATTACCAAGGGCAGAAGTTTTATGTCTGCGCAATATATGCCCCAAACTCTTATAGTCCTAGTTTTTTTTCAGACCCTCGTAGCATTAGGGCTGCAATATACTGATGCTCCCTGGATATGGGCGGGAGACTTTAACCAGGTACAAGATCCGAGTTTGGATAGATCCTCTCCCACAGCCATCCCAGGGGCGGGTAAAGGGAAAGGGATATCAACACTCTGCAAACATCTCCAACTAATTGATCTGTGGCGTACCCTCCACCCTACCACAAAGGATTACACGCACCAATCTAAAGTCCACCACCCCTGGTCCAGAATTGATTACATATTAATATCACAATCCTGGTTTTTTAAAGTCCTGAGGGCCATTATCGGTCCCATGGAGATTTCGGACCACAATATGATCTGGGTGGAACTTGACGTAGGAAGGTGTGGTGGAGGGGGTGGCCAATGGAGATTTCCCACATATCTGTACCATGATAAACAACTATTAACTCACTTACAAGAGAAGTGGCAAATATATAAAGATATGAACCTGGCATCGTGTGACTCGCCCATGACATATTGGGAGGCTTCCAAGGCGGTTATGAGGGGGGAAGTGATAGCGTTCCAGTGTGCTAGGAAAAAGCGACTAGAAGCTGGGATACTGCGATTAGAGACGACATACGCGAAGGCAAAGAGGGAATACTTAAATGACCCTACAATACTTAATAGAGACTCATTGTCAGCAGCTTTAATAGCATTAAACTCCCTTATACATGAACAAACCATGAGACAACTAGTGGCGCAGCGTTTAAATTTTCAGCGATTTGGGAATAAATCTGGGAAACTGTTGGCAAGGGTGGCAAAAGCAACTACCGCACAACAGTTTATCCCAGTGATTGAGAACTCCAGGGGGGACAAACTTACCCAACTACAAGATATAGTAGACACATTCCATGAGCACTTTAAGCAGATGTATATCCCTAGAGACAGGGCTCAGTGCCCCCTGACTAAAGATTATTTGGAGGACGCAAAAATGCCACAATTGTCAGAGGAGGCCCGCCAAATATTGTCCGCACCACTACAGACACAGGAAGTACTTAAAGTAATAAAAGCCTTACAATTAGGCTCGGCACCAGGATTAGACGGCTTCTCCAATGAATATTATAAACTGCTGACGCCACAGCTGTGCGGAGCCTTGGTGGATTATTTAGACGCAGAAGTGGCTAGGGGATTTTTTTCACCCAGAGAGAATGAGGTGTTGATTACATTAATTCCCAAGCCGGGTAAACCCAAAGACCAAGTAGAATCTTACAGACCTATCTCCCTAATTAATGTCGACGTTAAGATCCTGTCTTGAGTACTGGTAAATAGATTGATGCCCTATATACCAGAGTTGATCGGAGAACACCAGGTAGGATTTGTTAAGGGTCGACAGGCGGTTAAGCAGGTACGGAAAGCCCTCTTGGCAGTGGCGTATGGGCAAGCTACGGGAGAACCCCTCCTATTAGTCAGCTTAGACGCAGCCAAGGCTTTTGATAAAGTTAATTGGGACTATCTGTTTCAGGTGCTTGAATACACTGGATTGGGCGGATGGTTTTTAGAGGCTACACGGGCACTATACAAGAATACCACAGCACAAATACTGATAAACGGCGGCAGATCTATGCCATTTCGAGTAGAGCGCGGCACTAGGCAGGGTTGCCCATTGTCCCCCCTGCTGTTCCTCCTATATTTAGAACCGCTTTTGCGCACAATGATGCTGGACCCAGATATACAGGGAGTCATACTACAGGGGAATTTAATAAAAACGCTGGCCTTTGCTGACGATATGTTTCTCACCCTTACCCAACCGAAGACTTCAGTCCAACGCTTACTAGAAATCATAGACGAATTCGGATTTTATTCGGGCTTGCAATTAAACTTACAGAAGTCACTGGCCCTCCCGATACAAGAAGCGGTGCAGAGGGAGTGGGAAGGCCCGTTCCCCTTTCAATGGGCTGTGGGGACACTTAAATATTTAGGGGTCTAACAAATTTGTACAAAGAAAATATGGACCCCTTGAAGAAACACACAAAGGAGGCTTTGCAGGGATGGCAGGGTTTACCCCTGTCTCTGAGGGGAAGAATCGCTATGTATAACATGTTCATCTTCCCCAGAAGGACATATGTTGTCCAGATGATCCCTGCTATACTGGGATATAAAGAGGAGAAGTGGCTATACAAATCCTTTACAGTGTTTTTGTGGCAGGGAAAGCGAGCACATGTTGGATTAAATAAACTCATGAGACCCTGTCAAAAAGGGGGACTGGGGCTGCTTGACTTAAAACTTATAACAACGGCATGCAGCTTGCGGCACCTATCAGATTGGTTTCGCTCAAGGGAGTTTTTCTCCTGTACTAGAGTGGAAACCTCACTGATGGCCCCAATGGGATTCACTTACTGGCTCCATGCCCCATCTGAAGAACTACCAACACTGGGGCCATATGGGTTTCTCCTGAAACCTTTACGTAAAGCATGGAAATGGTTAAACAGGAAATATAACTGGAACAGTGCAGTGTCCCCACTATTACCCATTAAAGGTAATCTAGCATTCCCGGAGGGGGGAAAATCCGCTTTGTTTAAGAAATGGGAAATTTGTGGTATTAAATATTTATTTCAGGTAGTATCTGAGACAGGGACCATCAAAACATTCCAGGCCCTGTGTGCAGAATTTGGGCTAGGACAGAAAGACTATTTCCAATACATGCAACTTAAGCATTATATACGAACATTGCCCACATCAGATCTCACTCAACAAGTATGGGAATCCATGAGCGATATGCTGGGTCTGGAAGCGCAATTAAAAGTACCACTTAAGTACTTCCATCACCACCTCAGTGACTTACAGGGGACCCTGGACTTTACACAAGTATCACAACAATGGCATCAAGAGTTGAGGTGGAAACCGGACCCAGAACAAATCAAACTGTGCCTGATGAGTGTGTATCAGGTGACAGAAAACGTGACATGGCAGGAAATGCACTACAAATTTATTATGAGGCTTTATATATCGCCACACAGGGCTTATAAAGCGACCCTGAGGACAACAGATGACTGTCCAAAATGTGGAATTGTTGGAGCATCTCTAGGACACATATTCTGGTACTGTACAAAGGTGACCCCTTTTTGGATAAAGGTGGGACAACAAATCTCACAAATGTGGAAAGTGCATTGGCAACCAGCGCCGGGACAACTTTTTGACGTCTATAATGTACGTGGCAAGTCATCGGAGGGATTCAAAGCGTTTTTGAAAAGAGTAGTCTTGATGGGCAAACGTACTATATTACAACTGTGGCTACAATCAGAACCACCTGGAGTACCACAATGGCGAGGAGCCATGATGCAATGTTGCATGTTGGAAAAGAAAAAAGTGGGAGACTTGGCCTCGAAAAGAGGAGACCAGTTTTGTAAAGTCTGGCTACCATTATGGGGCACTCTGACACCTGTTGCGAGAAGCAGGATATTGAACTGTTAACAGAACCAGTAGAGGGGGTAGAGTTGAGGGAGGGATAGAGAGGGGGGGAGTTTAGGGGAAGAGGGGAGAAAAGTTATAAACCTGATGACATTTCTTGTGTGATGTTTGCTTTATGGTTTACCAAATGAGAATGACATATTATCTGCTGTACCGTGTTTAGGTGTCATCAATAAAAATTGTTAAAAAAAAAAAAAGGTGAAAAAAAAAGAGAAAAACGTCCAAAAAGTGGCATAAATCTACATTTGGACATTTTTCTCACAAAAACATCCAAATTGGTATTTTCAAAACCAATTGTTAGATGTTTTTCTGTGAAGTCTGTCAGAAGTGTGTTCAAATCTCAAGGGGGTGTGTCAGGGGCATGTTAAAGGCGGGATCTGGGTATTCCTAACACTTGGACTTTTTCAGCCATAATGGAATAAAACAAAACCGTCCAGGACTAAAACTAAGATGTTTTGAGCTAGACCTGTTTAACTGAAAACAATTTTTATTGAACAAATTAATAAAGATACACTAATTCAAACAGAAACGTGTGTTGTTCAATATTTTACAAGATTCATTCCCAACCCAAATTTCCCACCTCCCACCCAGCCTGTCATATCCATCTTATTCCAAGATTTTTATAATGAATTTAGACAGGATCAAATTGGCAAGCTAATAAACAACTAGTTTAGGCAAAGATGGCAAACTAATATAGAGTAAAGAACATTAAAAAAAATCCTTTGTAATCCTGACTTACTAAGTCACACCCCATTCCAACCTTACTGTTACCATTACCTATGGACTTCAACTAAGGTGACCCATTGTCTGGACTCTTATGACCCTAGGTCGCCATGGAATAATAACGTCTATTTTCTAAGTCCCCACCCTGGCAGAGAATCCTATAGTTACCCTTACTAAACTTGTGGAATTAGGAAACACTCAGGAACCTATTTAATACAGCACGTCTTGCTTTATGGGAAATAGTTTGCAGGTAACAATTCCAGATAGATATGAAGGTTCTTCTTCTCCTTAGGGAAGTCTGAGCAGCCCGTGCTTCCCAAAGCATTAATTCATGCAATCTGTTTCTCCAATACCAGAAGCAGGGAGGTGCCTCTTGCATCCAATACCTAAGTATAAATTTCTTCCCCATTGTGTAAGCTTTGCTAAGTAAAAAACATGACTTCTTGTCAGAGATCCCATAAGCCTCCCATTTATTCAACAAGACTCCTTTCCAAGAAAAAATTACATGTCCAAAAAGAGTCCCTAAATATCTGTGAATGGATCTCCAAAAGCTTGAGCACCTCCACATCGCCAAAAGGCATGAAAAAAAAGATATTATCCCCCCACTGACATTTGGAACATTGAGCAACTGCCACCCATCCTGCTTTAGCAGTCTGAGATTGTGAAATATATGCCCTGTAGAGTATTCGATATTGACACTCCTGAAGGTAAGCACTGCTAACCTGCTTCGTGATAGCCTTTATCAATTTTAAGAAATCCACCCCCCTCAGTTTATACCCAAAGTCTTTACGTAAAGCCTCCTTAAGAGGGCCATACTCCTGGGGGGGGGGGGGGGGGGGGGAGAAGAGAAACCAATGCTCTGTGTTGACCACAAACTGAAACCTAACCAAAAACATCCCCTTGCAAAAAGTCATGAAGCTACAAAGGATGCTTGTAAACATGGAAGGTGCACCGGTCCCAAGCCTACGTAATCCCCAGAAATCTGTAGATTTGCAGAAGTCAGTATGAGATCAGTACATTGTCGTAGTGAGAGAGATAGGAAGGGACAGGGCCAAAGGAGTTATTCCCCTGTGGAGACAGAGGCAACCTGTGAATGGTAGTCTGCACCTCAAAGATCTGCACTGAAGGCATCTGACAGTCCAGAAAGGGTACAGGATATCTACCATGTAACAAATGTTCTAGATATGTATGATAACATAGCATCACCTCTGACAGGAAAGTGATGAAGCAGATAGAAATGACTAGAACAGCAAACAAGTGTGGAGAAAGGCAAACAATTCACCACAAGGCAACCGATACTGCAGTTAGTTGCACACATCTAAAGACTCGGTGCCCTTACCCCCAGATCAGTGGAGGGAAAAGGATGCATGGAAAGTCTTGTAGTCTATAAAATAATGAGTGAAGTAGAAAGGGTAGACACGAAGCATCTGTTCACTCTTTCCAAAAATACTAGGACTAGGGGGCATTCGATGAAGCTACAAAGTAGCAAATTTAAAATGAATTGGAGAAAAACTTTCTTCACTCAACGTGTAATTAAATTCTGGAATTCGTTGCCAGAAAATGTGGTAAAGGTGGTTAGCTTAGCGGGGTTTAAAAAAGGTTTGGCCGGTTTCCTAAAGGAAAAGTCCATAGACCGTTATTAAAATGGACTTGGGGAAACTCCACTGCTTATTTCTGGGATAAGCAGCATAAAATGTTTTGTACTTTTGGGGATCTTGCCAGGTACTTGTGACCTGGATTGGCCACCGTTGGAAACAGGATGCTGGGCTTGATGGACCTTTGGTCTGTCCCAGTATGGCAATACTTGTGTACTTGTGCTCTACCACTCACTCAATGTCAATATGTTGTTCTCTCCTATGCCAAGAAAAGAGGTGTATATATAAATAGAGAAGCCACATATGTCAGAGGTGATCTTCCAACAGTCACCTATACTCTGCATGCCTCCAACGTGAAACCCAGACGTGGGATGACATCACCATATGATCAGACATGCCTGAAGGGCACCCTGAGCTGAGCCTGCCATAGCACATCTCATCATTGCATATGGTGCAACCTCCTACATTCCCTGAACTTCAGTGTTTGCCACAGATTGGTCATGTATCTAATCAAAGGAACCCTTCCTTGCTTTGACCTACCTATACTGACCAATTACACACTCATGCGCTACGCAACTGTGAGTTTTATGTTGAAACATACATGTAGCATTATGCTTAGCTAATAGGACATTGCTATTTTGAGCACAACCTAGGCACAGCAGATTTCCTGATGGGCCGGTAGCATTAGATTCTCTCCCCCGATATTGCATTGTTGAGCAACCGAACAGCATTCTGAGACAGCCATACCACAGAGATTACAGCGGGCATTGAATGCTCTGTCAGAGTTTGTCTCTCAAAATGTGATACATGTACATCAGAACGTGTCCCTACTCACTGTGAGGTGCATCTCTCAGTGGGGTAGACCTTGCCATCACCAGTACTTCCATGCTGTGTACTTGACATTGATGCTGTGAGGCCTAATCAGAAATCCATCCATCGTGGCACACATCATTTTAGGCAGGCCAAACCGGACCAATTGGGTACAGCAGATGACTGAGGTGGGAAATGTCTACCCTGTTGACTGATCAAGACGAGACCCAGACCTACACACTGGTGAGCACACTGTAAAACAGTAATATGAATTCATAAAATGTAATGCTCAACTTACAGGAGACAGTTTCATGACTGGCACAAGACTCAAAATGGTAGGTGATCAGCAGGAACCTCGCCATCTGCCAAAAGACACATCTCTGTCAATGACGTGGCTAATTGATTAGGCCCCACATGTCTAGGTGAAATCATGCACAAACGTACGAGCATAATACTTCTCGGTGACCTGGTGCTGCAACTGATTCACGGCTCGTGTGTTCTCCCAGGCACCTACAGGGGGACAGGGTGGATCTGCTGATAGATCCAGATTAATGCCCACTGGGACACCATGCCTGAGAGCAATATTGTGAAGCATGCAACGGGCTAGCACTATCTCAGCAACTGCACTTAAAGCAACTTTTTAAAACGTCAAAGGTGAGCTCGATGACTGAGCGAGTGGCTCTATGTGCCTTATTATACCGCTGTTCTGCAGGTGTAGTTGGCTCACACACTAGATTGAGAAGTTAGGCACAACAGCCATATCTAGCATCACCTGGAACAGGAGCAGTACATATTGTTACCATCAGGTGACAGGTATGGTGCTCAGCATCACATCAGTTGTAACTGGGGACTTTCACAGAGATCTGCAGGCACTATCCATAATATCGTCCAAGTTTAGAGTGGCCTTAGGCCTGGGACCCAGACTAATTATCTGAGGAACCAATCATATTTGCCTAGGCAAGTTGGAAGCAGTACACACTGCCCAGATTCAACCTGATTGCTCATTTGGTGACTCATTTATGATCGTACTAGTAAAAAAGGCCCGTTTCTGACAGTATTATGTCCAGCACAAGCATAATGCTTGTTCAAAATTTCAAGTCCGTATCTTTGTTTGCATGGAAGTTGTTGCGGTCTGAATATTGGTCCAAATATGTTCTGATGAGTCGCAACCAATTTTGATGCACACTTTGAGTCAACTTGTTTGACTGGATTTTGCATCCATAATGTTAAAATGTATTTCATCAGAATTAGCATCAAAAACTGTACAGGATTTTAATTTTGTAGCCATTCTTATAGATGTGTTTGGATTTTATTAGACCCCAAATATGGCATTTTGGTAAATGTCGCACGCTCATGGACTGACAACCTTTCAGAAAAGGGGGTCTAGATCTGCAACTATTGCAGTTAGAGACCTCAAATTTTGGGAAACTTCGTTTAACACCTGACTCAAGCAACAGATAAAATTTGAACAAAATTGGAGACATGATGGTGGGAAGGTTTAGACCACTTGGCACGGAATGACCCTATTGCTTATTAAACTCGGAGACAAAACCAAAGTGTGGTTAAACAATTTAGTATAAACTGTGTTGTTTATGACTTTACTTGTTATGAAATGCTTCGAGTCCTACTGATCTGTACATCTGTTGTGTTATTTTGGCAGGTGGAAACAGGTGGGCTTATAGGGAGGGAGGGGAGTATGGGAGGGGAAGGGTTCTTGGGGTAAAAGTACAAGTTTTTATTGTGCCATTTTGGATGGTTTACTGTTTTTTTCTTGATCTGTATGAAGCTTATCAACCAACATGTTTTGCAGGGCCGTGCCGACACGGTAAGCGAGGTAAGCACGGCAGGGGGGCGCCGCCGCACCGTGCTTACCTCGCCCTCACGCTCCCATATCCCAACTGCCCGCCCTCTTCTCCCCCCCCCCCAAGATCCCTTTCCTTTTTTTTTTCTTTTAAATGTACCTCCGTCCGGCAGCGCAGCGTCAGTGAAGGAAGCGGCGCTCCCGACGTCTCTAGCCAGCCTTCCCTTTGCTCAGTGTCCCGCCTTCTTCTGACGTCATTTCCTGACGTTCATTTTTGAACACCTTCCCCACTGAGGTAAAAACAAAAGGCTTAAGTGGACTGGCGGACACCGCCCGCCCGCTCTCCCTCTGTACTACTAGCGCCGGTTTCACGATCACATCACTGATGGAAGGGGGATCATCAGCTGACAGCCGCATAATGCCTTAAAAGGTGGAAGAGCCCTCGCCGCAATGCCACACCCCCCCAGGTCACCGCCCCCAGCCATGCAAGCAGACGTTTAATAGACAGGAGTGGAAGTAAACCAATCAAGTCCACTGTAAGCAAGGAAGCACGTTGGTTAATCTCTGTTTCCACTCCCCCACGCAGCCATCATTGCCATAAAAACAAAGCAAGCAAACCTAGGAGCTGCTGCAAAAGCTGTTTTAACTAGATAGACAGTACCAAAAAAGGGGGGGGCGTAGAGAGAGGGGAATCGCTCAGTCCCTGGAGGGGGGCCAGGGAGCGAGGGGAATCGTTGGGTGGCTGGAGGGGAAGCAGGGGACAGAGGAGACTCGCTGGGTGGCGGGAGGGGGGCAGGGGAGAGAAGAGCATTGATGGGTGGATACAGGAAGGGGGGACCCTGCCAACACTCTCATTCTCACACACACACTCCCACCCCCTCTCACTCTCTCTCTGTCACACACACACTCGCACATTCACTCTCTCTCACACACACTCTCTCAAACATACACACTCCGAGGAAAACCTTGCTAGCGCCCGTTTCCTTTAAAACAGAAACGGGCCTTTTTGACTAGTTTAGTTATGTTTCAACAAATCAAAGATCTGTTTGACAGAAATATTATTTTGACTTATAAACCACTTGTCCCTGAAACATGCTCAAACAACAGAATGATCCATTTGTGTATCTAAAAGGTAAAGTTCTACAAAACAGATGAAGTTGTGATTACATGTACCCCAATGAAAGGAGCGTTTAATTAAATTTCCATTTAATTTCAATATATTCCATCATCATCTTTATATAACACCAGGCTTCCCAAGGCAGATTACAACATTTAAGATGAACCCATCAGGAAACAGGATATCTTCACTGAAATTTGGCCATCTGTATTGTATACAGTTATTTATTTAGTTTTTAGTGTAGAAAAATGAGCACAAAATACAGAGTTTAAAATTCCTGTTTCTAGCAGCTATAATCATTTTTAAAGCTGTTTTAGTGATATTTCAGTTGTTATTTCATGACATATGGGAAGCTTTCAAATAAATTAAAAAGCTGTCCAATGAGTTAAAAAAACAACAACTTGTGTCCTCCACCTTTTAAGGCACTGCCTATCCAACTGAAACAGCTTTAGACTTGTTACAGATGAACCAACAATAAAAAAAAGACAATGTGGATGCAGCAGCTCATAGGTTTGCTTGCTTTGTTTTGAGTGAACATGGATGACGGCTGCTGCGCTGGAAGGTAAAGTTTAGACTACCCTATTTGGCTTCCTTGCTTACAATGGACAAGATAGGCTCACTTCCACTCCTGTTTATTAAACCTCCTTGCAAGGAACCTTGCTTCTACTTCCAAACCGTTCAGTCCTTGCAAAGCAAGAGCTTTAATTGAGGGAAGCGGCAGGACTAGTCGGAGTCTATCTTGCCCATTATATAGGCTGAAGCCAGTGGGTGGAGCTTTCCGCCATCTTTGTTTGTCCAAAACAATAGCAAACTATTTTGCATTCTCTCTGACAGGTGGGGATTGGGAGACAGGAATTTGAGGGGTTCGGGGGTCTTCGAGGAGTCTGTGAAGGGGGGGGGAAGAAACGAGCTGCTGCCCACGCCGCCGCACAAACCCCTCGAAAACTCCCCAACCCAACTCCGCTTACATCCCTCTACCGCCTACAGAGAATACAGTCTTTTGCTTATTGTTTTGGACAAACTAAGATGGCGGCTGCTGGCTGCTGGGGGACTCAGCTTCAGCTGTTTGACGTCACAGCGCCTCCTGTCATTAAGCGGCAAGGAGGTTTATCAGGAAATCCTCTGTTCGCTTAAGTTTACGAATCTGATTGGTATATAGTTTGGTTCTTCAGAGTGACGTCAAAGAACCGCGCACGCGGTTTGGAGGTGGCCAGGTTAGTGGCTGGCGGAATTTGTTTGGTGTTGTTGTTGGAGGTGAAACCGGAAGTGAGGAATTGAACGGTCGCCGAAGCGCCAATTTAACTTTCGCCGAGCGGGATGGGGGATGAAAAGGAAAATAGGAACCACACGAAGGAACGAGATTTACGAGAACTTCTGTTGGTAGTGACAGAGGACGCGGTAGATCCTTCCACGCGACACAGAGTGGGTGATAGGGGTGCCTGTCGCGCTTGCTCGTGTCCTTTGCGTGCCGTTGCTCTGCTAAGGTCCCGAGACGAGTTTTTCCTGCATTGTGTGCTTTTGCATACATTTTATTTTCCTGGTTTTTGTCATGCCATTCTCTTCTGTTGAAAATGTGCTTTCTTCTATTCTTGCCCATTGGTGTCGTGTGGTGTTTCGTTTAGCGATGCGATTATGAAGGTTGCTTGTGTTTTTTTGTTCGCATCTTAACTGTTCTTTTGTTTAGGGTGGGCAGCGATGTAGACTCGATGGTGAAGAAAAGGGAACTAATTCCGTTACCGGCGGCGATTACAGCGACCCTGTGTACAAAGAGCTGGCAGCTACCAACGGCCGCGTCAACAGAATGAGCCGAGAAGAACTGAGGCGCAAATTGGCAGAATTAAAACTCGATACTAGGTGGGATAGTTAACTTATGTATGCATCGGTTAATATTACGTTTCTGAATAATCGTTTTCCCGATAAATGAAATGGATGAAGGTAAGAACATGCTTTATCTATTGCAGGCACCAAATGGGGAGAACAGGTTAGTACATTGGACCTTTAAGCAGCTGTAGGTGACAAAAGGCTTGACCTGGAATAATCACTAGTTTTCTGTTCTCGAGCTTTGATGTATTGGTTAAGTGTACTTTCACAGCACAACAGCAAAGCCTAGCACTAATTATTTGGATGCTCTCATTTTCAAAGCCCATGGACATTAAATTAAATAGATTACTATGTGCTTTGAAAATGAGCAAAATAAAATCATGCAAAAGTATGGGTAGACCAAAATAACCTCTTGCAGCCGAATGAGTGGAACACAAATCTTTATTGAAAAAGCACCATGTACACAGGACTATGTTTTGGCAGAAAGAACCACCTGTCTCAGGGGTCACATGCATTGTCCCATGTCTGACCGTTATACATGGTGCTTTTTCAGTAAAGATTTGCATTCCACTCATTCAGGTTGTAAGAGGTTATTTGGTCTACCCCAACTCTTGCTTGGTTTTCAATTGGAATATAGGTAGGGAATTTTCCTGACCTTTTTGGTTGTGCACCTTTGAAAATGAGCTCCATAATGTTGTAACCTGGTTAGATAGACTGCTAAGCTGTGAACCTCCAGACCAAGTCAATTTCTCTCTGTCTTAAGCTATGAGTATTGTCTAGCACAATTCAGATGTACATTAAAAAACTTAGCATAAGTCATGGAACAAATAAGTATTTCTTGTGCAAGTCTGATTATCTTTTAAAGCAAAAACAAATGGGCTTAACATTATGTACATAGGAATCTATCAAATCTCCCAGTTTTCTAAGTATATTTTTTATAGCCATTTATATTGTTTATATTTCAACATTTTTATTGAAAACAGTACAGAAGAATAAAATACTTCAATACAATTTGTCGCAGTATACTGAAAGTAAATAAAACATCTTTGCTATGAGACAAACCTTTTTTTCTATCTTCAAGCTATTCCATTTTCCAAGCCTCCTACCCCACCTTACACAAAACAACTTGACTCCTAAAACTTTTGACTTCCATTTCTTATTCTTCGTTGTCTCCGATGGAGTAACATTGTTTAGGGATCAGGTTTTTAATATTTCATGCACTTCTTCCCAGCCTCATAACCCTTACGCCCCTCCCCCCCCATTCAAATCTGACAGATGTCTTCTATTCTAATGACGCCTCTTTACTCCAATACATTAAGTACCATACTCTTCCCTCTAGAGGACAAGGTAGCTATATATGCTCTCCAAACTTTTAGAAATGAATGTTTTCGCTTAGCTGAACCTTTAGCTTCTTTCACCTCCCACATCGTCGGTTGATGAACAAGATTACGCCAATGCCAATATTCTGGCGTCGAGTCACCCATCCAGTATTGCAAGATACATTTTCTCGCTAATAAACAGAGTTTACAGAACAACAAAGTGTTTTCCCTTGAGGCCCCCCTAAAGGACCCCGGCACATCCAGAAGCATTTGAACCATAGTGCCCACTATCTCCCGGCCCATCAAGCGTGACAAGTAGTTAGCTACTGTACCCCAAAAACCCTGGATGTTCCTGCAACGCCAAAAAGCACGATAAAAGGTATTGTCAGCTTGTTTACACCGTTGACACAAAGGGGTCTGCACCCCCCCCCCCCCCCCAAAATTTTGCTAACTGAGCTTGGCCGAGGTATGCTCTGTGTATCACACGATAAGTTCCCTATAACTAGCTCCACTGACCAGTTTTGGAATCCCCCGCAGATGTCTAGAAATATCCCATGAGGGTAATCTGGTTCCCACATCGCCCTCCCATCTGCTCGTCAGCCGAGCAAAATCTCTTGAGTCCCAGCGATCCCACAGTGCCTTATGCAAGCTGGATATTGAGGGTTCTGCATGTGAGATCTCCTCAAAAAAACTTTTCCACCGTCCTCCTGGGTTTTGACTAATCCTTTCCCCATCTAGTGATTGTATAAAATTTTAGTTGACAGTGAGCGAATGTGTTCCCCCACCGAATATTGTCAGGGCCTAACAGTTGTTCCAGTGTTTTGATCCTACCGTCTGTACCTACGACATCACCCAAACAGCCCAGTCCTCTCCCCATTGTCGAAAGACCGGGTTTTCGGTTCCTGACAAAAGCATTGGGTTCCCCCGTATGGGCAAAAGCTCCATAACCCCTGAGCCCACCTTCAGGCACTTCCCCAAAAACTGCCATGCGTCCCTTACCGACCGCAACAACAAACTATTTCTGTATCTCCCCGGGATCTGCGCTCTATCTGCAAAAGAGCCTGCAAACTAAAAGGGGCAAACATATTGTTTAATAATCTTTTATTTTTCATTTATGTGGCTTCACATAAAGTTTCCATTAAGAAAGAAGGCTTGCAAAAGACTTAATATAACTTCTGAGCAGGATAATTCAATATTAATAAACAAAGATGAATTTTTGTCCACAGTGGGAGAGAGACTAAGAAGACATAATTCTGTTTGCATAAATAAATGATAAAAGAGGTTTATGGATTAGTCATTTAGGTTGACATTTTTTCAAAATGTTAATATCAAAATTGTGCTCTGTATTTTGCTAATCCAGTTTGGATTCGGTGAACACATTTCACTTGTACCGGCTCATGGCAAAGACAAATCATAATGGGCTGGAGTGGGCTTCGACGACAGATCCAGCAGTTGGATAGTTGGGCAGTAAGGCCAATGCTGGTTCGATCTCTCTGGTTTGTTCAAAATTGGCAAAGACAGACCAGGATCAAGTATGCATATTTAATATCATATGCTACGAGTGTGAGTATTATGTATATGGGGGAGCGGCAGACTAATTTCAACCTAAAGATGTCTGCATCTCCCTCATAGAGATACATAATACCCACACTTGTAACAATTTGAGAGTAAAATATTAACTGTATGGTTGGATTGTTGATTTAATCATCTATAATGAATGTGCGATCTTTAAAATTGATTAACAATTGATTTCAAGACTCGACCCAGTCCTGCATTTCGACGCACAATGCACCTGCCTCAGGAATCTCAACCTCAATTGGACTTGTAAATCCCTTGTGCTGGAGTGGAGTGGAATGGGTAGACGTGAATCGTTTGTTTACTAGGACTAGGGGGCATGCAATGAAGCTACAAAGTAGTAAATTTAATACAAATCAGATAAAATGTTTCTTCACTCAGCGTGTAATTAAACTCTGGAAATCATTGCCAGAGAATGTGGTAAAGTTGGTTAGCTTAATGGGGTTTAAAAAAGGTCTGGACGGCTTCCTAAAGGAAACGTTCATAGACCATTATTAAATTGACTTGGGGAAAATCCACTGCTTATTTCTGGGAGAATTATCATAAAAATGTATTGAACGTTTTCAGGATCTTGCCAGGTATTTGTGACCTGGATGGGCCACTGTTGGAAACAGGATGCTGGGCTTGATGAACCTTTGGTCTGTCCCAGTGTGGCAATACTTATGTACTTATGTTTAAAGACTAACATAGAGAGAACACCATCAAACAGCCTAGCATGCTATTTGGCTGTGTCAGCAAAAGTGAAATCAACTGCTGAAAGAAACGCTGCTGATTTACAGACTGTGCAAATTGGCTGTGCTTCTTTCATATGATAGGCCTGCTATGTACTTTTTTTTTTAATTAAATATGCCTTTCTGGAACACTAGTGTCACTAACTATTACAAATTTAACATAAAGATGTACCATACTAGGACACAGAAAAGGTGATTGATTGCAGAATCCTCTCTGATGATGGTCAGACCATATGTGTACCCAGCATCCTCATGGGTAGATCAATTTTAAGAACTTAGAAAGTCCAAACTATCTGGGGTAGTTTGACTTGTATTCTTTTCCTATTGAATAAGGATATCATTCATTGGTGGAACACCGTGCGGAACAGTATTAAGGACTTCAGTGAGAGATGTATCTCTGACAGATTAAAAGAGAGGGGAATTTAAGAACTTCAGTTTGAAGCATTTGGCTTGATTTTCAAGTGTCCATTTTTCTGTGGGCAACATCTTTTGGACCAGGAAAAGAGTGCTTGTCTGGGATTTTCCTCTTTATGTTCCAGGTTAGACTATGAATATGCTAAATATGTTTCTTTTGTTAGCTTTTAGAGGGTAAGAGAACATCATGAGAGAGTTTACACAAGGTTTCAAATCAAGACAGACCAGTAGGGCAGGGATGTCCTGCATATAGCCTGCAGAACAATTCAAGCCTTCCTGCTACCTCTTGTTAGCTGTGAGGTATTGGCTCTCCATGATTTGGGCACCCTGAAAATGATGCAAGTACAGCAGAGTCTTTGTGGGGGCAATAATCTGTAGAGGTTTCCTTTTGATCAGTATTCCGTCTAATATTTTTTCAAGGGTATAAACAGGTGTGCCCTACTGTTGGGTACATAATTTATGAAAGTGAGTAGCAGGGGTGCATCCTATCTCTTGTCTGTAGTTGCCCTAGTTTCCCCTTCCTTTTTTTTCCCCCCTCTGAAACCTTGTAAGTTTAAAGATGCCATGTACACATTGAACTGTAAAAATGCTGGCCTACCACATGAAAAGAACATTACACAGCTTTTCATACTGTTCGAGCTTAATAGATCAGGAATTGGAATAGCCAAAAGAACAGTATCTAACTGGATAATGTATTAGTCACTGGGCTGTGGAGTCAGAGTCCGAAACAATTTTGGCTGGAGCTGGTAAAAATGTACTGACTCCAACTCCTGAATATAATATATGGTAAATTTATTATTTTATACTTAAACTATTTTATCCTAGTTCTAAAGTACCGGTAAATGTTATATTTACTAGCACCTTAGATCCAGGGAAAAAAATTAATGGTTA
The DNA here is from genome assembly GCF_901765095.1 of Microcaecilia unicolor. Taxonomy (NCBI): domain Eukaryota; kingdom Metazoa; phylum Chordata; class Amphibia; order Gymnophiona; family Siphonopidae; genus Microcaecilia; species Microcaecilia unicolor. Next base: position 354,115,035 of record NC_044032.1, on the reverse strand, counting down.
ATATCAGTCAGAGACAACGGTTTGTGTATGAGGCAGTTGCGGCTAACGAGGTCTGTTTTTTTTTTTTTTGTTTTGTTTTTGTTTACTCAAGAAGCATTTTCACTCTTAGTCCAGATATTGATAGTGTCACAACTAGACTATTGTACTCTATTTAGGGTTAAGCAGTAAATATCTTAAAAACGTCAACTTATCCAGAAGACCACTTTGAGGCTAATTTTTAGATTACACAAGTTTACCAATATATCAAGATTTATGGCTCAATTACATTGGCTCCCGGTAGTCAAAAGGATATTGTTTATGGTGTTTTGTTGTTGTTTCAAATTTATTTATGGTTCTACATCATATTTACATCACTGACCTCCAATTCACTATTTGGTCACTCGTCTCATTAAGGGATCAGCTTATTCTTTGTCCTTCACCTTTTAGAAACTTACGTTTTTTTGAAGATGATTAAATTTTTTTATTATTCCTGAATGGAATTTTCTCCAGTTGATATCGTTTGGAACGGAGTTACTTGACATTCACAAAATGTTGAAAATGTATCTTTTTGGTTGGGTTTAAATAATAATTCTTATTTTTGTTGCTTTAAGTAACTATAATTTTATATACTGCTTCTGTTGTATACTGCACTGCAATCAAGAAGTGTAGCATTGACATTGTACCAACTCCACAGCCCTGTTGGTATAGCCTGAGAGATTACAATTAACACATAGAAGATTGAGCCATGATGGTGCTGGTTGTCCACCTCTACTTCTCCATTGAGGGAATATGCAGAACAGTCACTGGGGCTTCTAGTCCTATAATCACATCACATTACTCTTGACAGTGTCTGAGACGGTGCATTTGGACAGGCGATATTACAAGGCCTCTAACACTGATTTCCCCATCTCTTGTTTGAATTGCTTGAGTGCAGAAGTAAATCATGATTATGACAACCCTCAGATATGAAGGTCCCCACTAATAGGGCTGATTGATCCTGTTTTTCTGAGCTCTGAGAAAAAACTGTTCTGTGTTGGCATTGTTGGATGACCTCTCACTATTGGTCTTGATTTATCTTTCTGTCTTACAAAGGTAAGCAACTGTGTGTTTTTGAGCATATGATCTCAGGGTTTGAAGCTCCAACTTTCTGGCTCTTTGATTAGGGTTGCCTATGCTGGCTTAAAGGAGATACTTCCCTAGTTGTAGTGGTAAAAGATCCCTACGTTTTTATTTTATTTTCCAAATATATACCACCAGTCAGAGCACAGTACACCTTAGCATTCACAATAGGAGAAATGAAATACAGGAATAACATAAAACATCTAGGTTGTATATAGTATAGTAAATAGAATGATTGTGTTTTTATTTGCTCAGATAACCAAACTGTCCCCACTTATGTTACTTAGTGACGGTTTTTTTCGCTTCCCTCAGAGGTGTGAAGGATGTTCTGCAGAAGAGATTGAAAAACCATTACAAACAGCAGAAGTTGCGGAAAGAGGCTAATGATGGGAGTACAGACACCTACTATGACTACATATGCATTATTGATTTTGAGGCCACTTGTGAAGAAGACAACCCCTCGGGGTATGTGCATGAAATCATAGAGTTCCCCATCGTCCTGCTCAACACAAGTACCTTGCAAATAGTAAGTAAGCCTTTTAATAAGATGTCGGACATGAGGTTAAGATTTGACTTTGGGGATGTTATTGACAGTCTACATGTGAACATCCCAGTTGGGTTAGTATGTTGTGAGAACAGGTGTTGCTGAAATATTGTTCACAGTTGTGGAATGTAATAACATTTGATTTTAGTAAGTACAAGAATCTTAACAGCCTCAAACATGTCCATATATGTAGGCAGGATTAAAAAAGAGTAACAAAACCTAACTTGGGCACATCTGACTCAATAACTGGTACTTGCTCATAGGGGTACATTCTGGGCTCAGGAAAGCTTTTGGGGGGGGGGGGGCTAATAAGGAAGCTTGAGGATAGGAGAGTGTTGAAAGTGGGCAGAGGGAAGGGGAGAGAACAGGAGGTAAACACTAGTGGGACAAGGGAGGGTTTGATGGGGGTAGGGAAAATGTCAGGAGGAAGGAGAGGGATAGAGAATGCGAGAAGGGAAGGGAGGAGTGCCTGGAAAGAGCGAGAAGGGTGAGCGAAGAAACATAGAAAAGCAAAGTATATTTGAACTGTGTTTAAATTTGTTCTTGGTTTCTAATTATTTTTGACTGGTAAACTTCCTTGTCACTTGCAGCAGATGAATACAGGAACTAGTGGGTTAAGTCCACCTACCAGCAGGTGGAGATAGAGATAAACTAAAGGCAGTGATGCCAGACGGCCAGCTCCTTCCTCAGTCAGTATGTCTCTATCTCAGCAGGTGGTGGACGGCTGTTTCTCAGCTCCTGGACCCAAGGCCTCTGAGGGTGCTCCTGGGCCGGTGGCCAGTTTGAGCCGGGGGGTGGCGAACTGGTGGTGTCCCCTTTGGCAGCATACGCAGTTGCTGGGTCCCTGCTGCACCTCAAATTCCCTCTGAACAGGCTTTTGCTGTTCATTTCCTTCCCTGTTTGTTTCTGCCTCCTCACTTAAAAAAAAAAAAAAAAAAAAAAAAGAGAACCATAGAATTTATTTAAAAGAGAAACACAGAAGCACAGGGAAGTGTGTTTTTGCTGAGAGCAGGTTTGTGTTACTGCTGTCCGAGTCCTGTTTTCTGTTGCCTGCTTGTCTGAGCCTGCCTCGAAGTGGAGTCAGAGTTTTTTTTTTTCTTAGGCTCAGCTGTCAGTTCCCACACTTTCTCGGTCCAGGGTAAGTCCTGCTGGGTTCCTGTCGGGGGTGGGCGATGACAGCGGAGGCGGTAAAACGGCATTCGGCAGCGGGCCTTTGCCTGGCTGTAGTGCAATATGCAGGTAGACTGTTGAGCCCAAACTTGCCTACAAGATTACCTGGTATAGCTTTATTGTTGGAGCTAGACAACCGTGCGATTACCTGATGTCCACGGCCTAACTCAAATTGATTTCTAAAATTTGAAGCTCTTCAGATGGCCCAATAATGCTATGCTGTGTCTCTACCTTGTCACACTCACCATTTAAGATTTCTTTCTTTGAACTATGTTATATAGCTTGGGGGTAAACACTATTATGAGGAGCTCGGAGTAACTGGCACATCATTCGCATCATTCTCAAATGCTAGAATTGCTGAAATGCATACCTGTCAAATATCGCACACAGAAAACTGCATCTTTCCTTTCTCCTCCTTTTGGCTTCTATAGGAAGATACCTTTCAAGAGTATGTGAGGCCAGAGAATAAAACACGGCTGTCTGAATTCTGCATCAGTCTGACTGGAATTACTCAGGTATAATTGTCTTATGTTATGTTCTAAGTGTTCTCGAATGCACGTTTCTTTGCTGGTGACAAGTTTGGATACTTGGAGCACTGGAGGGGTATAATCGAACGTGAATGCCCATCTGAATGGGCGTCTTATCTCCGAGAACGGGTACATGAAGGGTGGGACAAACCGTATTTTTTTTTCCGGTAATACGGTTTGTGCCAGCCAAATGCATCAGATTTGTGCGGATTTGAGCTAGGCGGTTTCGTTTTTCAGTGATAATGGAAAATGAAGGCGCCCAGCTCAAAAACGAATAACTCCAAGGCACTGGGTCATGGGAGGGGCCAGGATTCGTAGTGCACTGGTCCCCCTCACATGCCAGGACACCAACCGGGCACCCTAGGGGGCACTTGTAACAATTAAAAAAAAAGTTACATACCTCCCAAGTCCGTAGATCCCTTACCTTGGGTGCTGAGCTCCCCAAATCCCCCCCAAAGCCCACTGCCCACAAATCTACACCATTACCATAGCCCTTATGGCTGAAGGGGGACACCTACATGTGGGTTTTGTGGGTGGTTTGGAGGCCTCTCATTTACCACCACAAGTGTAACAGGTGGGGGGATGGGCCTGGTTCCACCTGCCTGAAGTCCACTGTACCCACTAACAACTGCTCCAGGGACCTGCATACTGCTGTCAGGGAGCTGGGTATGACATTTGAGGCTGGCAAAACAAGTTTTTAAAGTTCATTTTTTGTTGGTGGGAGGGGGTTAGTGACCACTGGGGGAGTCGGGTGGTCATCTGGTCATTTAGGGCACTTTTTTGGGACTTGTTCGTGGAAAAAAAAAAAAGGGTCCAAAAAATGACCCAAATTCGCGCTAAAAATGCCTTTCTTTTTTCGATTATTGGCCGAGAACGCCTATCTCTCCTCGGCCGATAAACACGCCCCAGTCCAGTCTTCACCATGCCTCTAACACGCCCCTGTCAACTTTGGCCGTTTCCGCCACAGATTTCAGTTGAAGACGCCCAAAATCGGCTTTCGATTATACTGATTTGGTTATACCGATTTGGGCGCCCACGGAGAAAGACGCCCATCTCCCGATTTGGGTCGAAATATGGGCGTCTTTCTCTTTCGAAAATAAGGCGGACAATCTACACTCTTTCTGTGTAGTTACAATGTAGGTCTCCCGGGGCGGGAGTCTCGCACTCTGGACTCGTTTGGGAGGAAGGCCTACCAATCTTCCATGCTCGTGACCTGCATCCAGTCATACCAGCTCTACACGAGCATTCACATGCGGAACAATGTGAAGCAACTGGCGGACCTGGTCGACAAGCTCCCTCCGGAGCAGTCCAGGCCCTTTCAGGAGGTGATCAGGCAGCTGAAGGCGTGCAGAAAGTTCCTGTCCAGGGGTATCTATGACACCTGTGATGTGGTATCTCGAGCTGCGGCCCAAGGTATAGTGATGCGCAGACTCTCCTGGCTGTGTGTCTCTGACCTGGACAACCGCACCCAGCAACGACTGGCGGATGTCCCTTGCCGGGGGGATAACATCTTTAGCGAGAAGGTCGAGCAGTTGGTGGACCAACTACACCAGCAGGAAACCGCTCTCGACAAGCTCTCCCACCGGGCGCCTTCAGCATCCACCTCAACAGGTGGACGTTTTTCCCGAGCCAGGCAGGCTGCGCCCTACGCCTACAACAAGCATAGGTACACCCAGCCGGCCCGAAGGCCTCCTCAGGCACAGGGACAGTCCCAGCGCACTCGTTCCCGTCAACAGCGTGCGCCTAAGCAGCCCCCTGCGCCTCCACAGCAAAAGGCGGGGACGGGCTTTTGACTGGATCCATGGGAACATAGCCGCCATCAAAGTGTCCGTACCGGACGACCTGCCGGTCGGGGGGAGGTTGAAAGTTTTTCACCAAAGGTGGCCTCTGATAACCTCCGACCAGTGGGTTCTCCAAATAGTGCGGTGCAGATACACCCTGAATTTGGCCTCTACTCCACCAAATTGCCCACCGGGAGCCCAATCCTTCAGCTCCCATCACAGGCAGGTACTTGCAGAGGAACTCTCCGCCCTTCTCAGCGCCAATGCGGTCGAGCCCGTGCCACCCGGGCAGGAAGGGCAGGGATTCTATTCCAGGTACTTCCTTGTGGAAAAGAAAACAGGGGGGATGCGCCCCATCCTAGACCTGAGAGGCCTGAACAAATACCTGGTCAAAGAGAAGTTCAGGATGCTTTCCTTAGGCACCCTTCTACCAATGATTCAGAAAGACGATTCGCTATGTTCCCTGGATTTAAAGGACGCTTACACTCGCATCCCGATACTGCCAGCTCACAGACAGTATCTCCGATTCCGTCTGGGGACACGGCACTTTCAGTATTGTGTGCTGCCCTTTGGGCTCGCCTCTGCACCACGGGTATTCACGAAGTGTCTCGTGGTGGTTGCGGCGTATACGCAAGCTGGGAGTGCATGTGTTCCCGTATCTCGACGATTGGCTGGTCAAGAGCACCTCAGAGGCAGGAGCTCTTCGGTCTATCCACCTTCTGGAGCTGCTGGGGTTTGTGATAAATTACCCGAAGTCCCATCTCCAGCCAGTCCAATCTCTGGAATTCATACGAGCGCTGCTGAATTCTCAGATGGCTCAGGCCTTCCTTCCCGAAGCAAGGGCCCAGAACCTTCTATCCCTTGCCTCTCAGACCAGAGCATCTCAGCAGGTCACAGCTCGGCAGATGTTGAGACTCCTGGGTCATATGGCCTCCACGGTTCATGTGACTCCCATGGCTCGCCTTCACATGAGACCTGCTCAATGGACCCTAGCTTCCCAGTGGTGTCAAGCTACCGGGAATCTAGAGGATGTCATCCGTCTGTCCATCAGTTGCCGCAATTCGCTGCACTGGTGGACCATTCGGACCAATTTGACCCTGGGACATCCATTCCAAATTCCGCAGCCCACGAAAGTGCTGACGACGGATGCATCTCGCCTGGGGTGGGGAGCTCATGTCGATGGACTCCACACCCAGGGTCTGTGGTCCCTCTAGGAACAGGATCTTCAGATCAACCTCCTGGAGCTCCGAGCGGTCTGGAACGCGCTGAAGGCCTTCAGAGATCAGCTGTCCTACCAAATCATCCAAATTCGGACAGACAGGTTGCAATGTATTACATCAACAAGCAGGGGGGCACCGGATCTCGCCCCCTGTGTCAGGAAGCCGTCGGGATGTGGCATTGGGCTTGCCAGTTCGGCATGCTTCTCCAAGCCACATACCTGGCAGGCGTAAACAACAGTCTGGCCGACAGACTGAGCAGAGTCATGCAACCGCACGAGTGGTCGCTCCATTCCAGAGTGGTACGCAAGATCTTCCGAGAGTGGGGCACTCCCTCGGTGGACCTTTTCCGCCTCTCAGACCAACCACAAGCTGCCTCTGTTCTGTTCCAGACTACAGGCCCACGGCAGACTGGCGCTGGATGCCTTTCTCCTCCATTGGGGGACTGGCCTCCTGTATGCTTATCCTCCCATACCTTTGGTGGGGAAGACCTTACTGAAGCTCAAGCAAGACCACGGCACCATGATTCTGATAGCGCCTTTTTGGCCCCGTCAGATCTGGTTCCCTCTACTTCTGGAGTTGTCCTCCGAAGAACCGTGGAGATTGGAGTGTTTTCCGACTCACATTTCGCAGAACGACGGAGCGCTTCTGCACCCCAACCTTCAGTCTCTGGCTCTCACGGCCTGGATGTTGAGGGCGTAGACTTTGCTTTGTTGGGTCTGTCTGAGGGTGTCTCCCGCGTCTTGCTTGCTTCTAGAAAGGATTCCACTTTTTTAAGTGGAGGAGGTTTGTCGTTTGGTGTGAGAGCAAGGCCTTAGAACCTCGCTCTTGTCCTGCACAGAACCTGCTTGAATACCGTATGCACTTATCAGAGTCTGGCCTCAAGACCAACTCAGTAAGGAATCACCTTAGTGCGATTAGTGCTTACCATTATCGTGTAGAGGGTAAAGCCATCTCTGGAGAGCCTTTAGAGTCGTTCGATTCATGAGGGGCTTGGTTTTGTCAAGGCCCCCTGTCAAGTCTCCTGCAGTGTCATGGGATCTCAACGTCGTCCTCACCCAGCTGATGAAACCTTCTTTTGAGCCACTGAATTCCTGCCATCTGAAGTACTTGACCTGGAAGGTCATTTTCTTGGTGGCAGTTACTTCAGCTTGTAGAGTCAGTGAGCTGCAAGCCCTGTTAGCTCATGCTCCTTATACCAAATTTCATCATAACAGAGTAGTACTCCGCACTCACCCTAAGTTCCTGCCAAAGGTGGTGTCGGAGTTCCATCTTAACCAGTCAATTGTCTTGCCAACATTCTTTCCCAGACCACATACCCGCCCTGCTGAATGTCAGTTGCACACATTGGACTGCAAGCGAGCGTTGGCCTTCTATCTGGAGCGGACACAGCCCCACAGACAGTCCGCCCAATTGTTTATTTCTTTCGACCCCAATAGGAAAGGGGTCGCTGTCGGGAAACGCACCATCTCCAATTGGCTAGCAGATTGCATTTCCTTCACTTACGCCCAGGCTGGGCTGGCTCTCGAGGGTCATGTCACGGCTCATAGTGTTAGAGCCATGGCAGCGTCAGTGGCCCACTTGAAGTCAGCCACTATTGAAGAGATTTGCAAGGCTGCGACGTTGTCATCTGTCCACACATTCACATCACATTACTGCCTCCAGCAGGATACCCGACGCGACAGTCGGTTCGGGCATTCGGTGCTGCAGAATCTGTTTGGGGTTTGAATCCAACTCCACCCTCCAGGACCCGATTTTATTCTGTTCAGGCTGCACTCTCAGTTAGTTGTTCTTCGTATGTCAATTTCTGTTATGCCCTCGCCGTTGTGAGGTTAAATTGACCTGAGTTCTTGTTTTGAGTGAGCCTGAGAGCTAGGAATACCCCAGTCGTGAGAACAAGCAGCCTGCTTGTCCTCGGAGAAAGCGAATGATACATACCTGTAGCAGGTGTTCTCCGAGGACAGCAGGCTGATTGTTCTCACCTACCCTCCCTCCTCCCCTTTGGAGTTGCGTTTTTACTCATTCCTTTGCTTGTCATTCAACTGAGCGGGAACGGTCGCGCACGGGCGGGAAGACGGCCGCGCATGTGCGGTGGGCGTGCCCTGCGTGCGGGACCGCCCGCGAAGTTTTGTTCCGGTTGGTGGGGGCTGCCATGGACGTCAACCTAGTTGTGAGACATCAGCCTGCTGTCCTCAGAGAACACCTGCTACAGGTATGTATCATTTGCTGTCCTGTCTCTGCTCACTGTGCAAACGCATGAACAGAATGGACTTAGAGCTGCAATGGAGAACATGCATATATATGGCCGGGATAAGAAACTGGGAATAGAAAAGGGAAATAAACTTGTTTCTCCCCTGTGCTAAATTATGGCTTTCAGTTGCTTTTGTATTTTTCTTATCTTACCAGCTTTGACAATGATGGAACAAGGGCTGAGGTAATAAGCTACATTAGCACAATGATCTACTTTTGATTTTCCAGTGGTATAAGAGTAAGTCTTCAGTAAAACCTTTTGTGCTAAAGGGTAGTATGATTGGAATGCAAATCACCTGCTAACCGTCTGCACAATTGGAGATTGCTTCTGATATAAAAAAGCTAGGCTGAATTTTGTTTAGATTTTTTTTTCTATTAGTGCAGGATGTTTGACAGCTCAGGACACTGAGAACCAGGGGCGTAGCTACGGGTGGGGCTCAGGCCCACCCAGTTTTCTCCTGATCAGTGCTTTTTTGTGCTGGCACCTTTTTCCTGAGGGTCCGCTCACTTACAAAATCTTTACCTGAAGTTGTGATTTTCCTCTCTTCCCTGCCCAAGTTGTCCTGGTGAACTGGAAGTGAGGCAGCGCAGCAATGCTCACTGAGGCAGGCACGCTCTGCTGAAGTTGCTTAAAAGAATACAACCAGTGCTATATATGTCTTTGGTGTGGGAAGAACTTCTCATTTGGGGTGAGCTTGAAGTGAACAACATTCAAATTAAAGAGAACAGGTTTGGAGGGAGGTGTGGCAAGTGAGACTGGGGAGAAATAAAAAATAAATAGTGTAATTGTTAAAATCTTTAAATGGTTCAAAGTTGTTTTTTTTTCTGAGCATGTACACCGAGAGGAGGGTATGACTGCAATGATGTGTGCATAATTATCAGGTAACCTGGGATAGCTACAGCTAAAAGCCATTTCATTGGCTGATGGTTCCAACAGTAGGTTCAAAGAGGAAATTAGCTGAGATAGTGTTGACAGAGCTGGTAAGTGAAAATCTGATTGCTTTTTTTGTGTTTGTTTTTATATAAAACATTCTCCTTGGATAGGAAGAGTTTGTGATATGTGAAAATACAATTTGCTTTAATGAAATTGCTAAACTTTAGAGTCAGGAGACTTATCAGTGAGGGATACATACAGTGCTTGTTTGTGCCGGTAAAGCGTACCGGCACCTTTTTCCTGAGTCCAGCTCACTTGCCCGCTCCCTTCCGTTCCTGCTCCCGCGCTCCAAAATCTTTTACCCGAACTCGCAATTCTCCTCTCCCCTGCCCTCCCCTCCATGTCCAGCATGTCGCCTCCCTCCCCTGCCCTCCCCTCTCCTCTCCAAGTCGCGGTGAACTGGAAGTGAAGGCAGCGCAGCAGTGCTCACTGAGGCAGGCACGCAGGCAGGTTCGTCTCCTCTCGCATCGTTTCCCTCTGTGCGTCCTCTGCAGTGCCCAGGTTAAAATAATAATATTATTATTTAAATGCTTTATATTTATGTGGGCAGGTTTCGGGTGGGGGTGAGGGGATGCCATACTAGGGAGTTATGGGTAAGGGGGTAGGACAGGGCTAATGCTAGGCTGTGTGCAGGGAGGCTGGGGCAGATGCCTACCAATCAGATGGATGGTGGGGAAGGGAAGGGATGCTGGGGTATGGGAATAGATAGTGGGGGTAGAGTAGAGAAGGGAAGGGCTGGATGGTGGGATAGGGGAAGGGAAAGGCCGATGCCAGGCTACAAGGATGAATAGGGGGGTAAGGAAGGGAAGGACTGATGCCAGGCTACAAGACAATTTCTGATTTTTGGTCCTTAATTCTATAATTGATGAGGGTTGGTTTGTGTTTGCATGTGAACCAGCAGGGTGAGAGATTTTGCTGGCATGTAGTTTGTGTGGGGGATCTAGGAGTCTGACTTGTCTGGCCTTTCCAATGAGATGCGTATTGATGTTGTGTGTATTCACTGCTGCCTTTTAAGGTACTGTTATTGGCATTTGTATTCAGAATTGGTTAAGGTTTGCAACATAGACTCAAGAAGCTTCTTTGCAGGATTTTCTGTTCTTCACAAAGTACCTGGAGGTGAAGGGATTTTGTGTTGTTATTATTGAGGTGCTACCTGAATTTAAATACATTTTTCCTATGGAAAGCTATAAGAGGAAACATTCTAGCTATGTCCTCTATATGCGACAAATTCCATAGTAGGTAGAAAAGGAAGAAGTCTTCAAAGGTATATTTACCAAATTTTAAATGTTTGATTAATACAGGCTTAATAAGGCATATATTTATTATAATGTAAAGTTTGAAGGATATGTACCAAACCGTGGTCATTTTATTTTGTCAGCATCAGAAGGGAGATAGAGTAGAGCTAGAGGAAGTGAAAAAGACTTCAAAATGTACTTAATCAGGCATTTGTTATAAAGCAAAGTTTGAAGGATCTATGCTATTGCTGTAATTATATTGCAGGATCCTGGCATGTGTATTGAGATGTTTGCCATTATTGCAGACTTATTTCTGGTCAGTTTAAGATATGGGATAATGTAACTGTATACAAATATCCTGTTTTTCTATTAAGTAAGAGGGAAATAAGTATTTGATCCCCCACCAACCAGTAAGAGATCTGGCCCCTACAGACCAGGTAGATGCTCCAAATCAACTCGTTACCTGCATGACAGACAGCTGTCGGCAATGGTCACCTGTATGAAAGACACCTGTCCACAGACTCAGTGAATCAGTCAGACTCTAACCTCTACAAAATGGCCAAGAGCAAGGAGCTGTCTAAGGATGTCAGGGACAAGATCATACACCTGCACAAGGCTGGAATGGGCTACAAAACCATCAGTAAGACGCTGGGCGAGAAGGAGACAACTGTTGGTGCCATAGTAAGAAAATGGAAGAAGTACAAAATGACTGTCAATCGACAAAGATCTGGGGCTCCACGCAAAATCTCACCTCGTGGGGTATCCTTGATCATGAGGAAGGTTAGAAATCAGCCTACAACTACAAGGGGGGAACTTGTCAATGATCTCAAGGCAGCTGGGACCACTGTCACCACGAAAACCATTGGTAACACATTACGACATAACGGATTGCAATCCTGCAGTGCCCGCAAGGTCCCCCTGCTCCGGAAGGCACATGTGACGGCCCGTCTGAAGTTTGCCAGTGAACACCTGGATGATGCCGAGAGTGATTGGGAGAAGGTGCTGTGGTCAGATGAGACAAAAATTGAGCTCTTTGGCATGAACTCAACTCGCCGTGTTTGGAGGAAGAGAAATGCTGCCTATGACCCAAAGAACACCATCCCCACTGTCAAGCATGGAGGTGGAAATGTTATGTTTTGGGGGTGTTTCTCTGCTAAGGGCACAGGACTACTTCACCGCATCAATGGGAGAATGGATGGGGCCATGTACCGTACAATTCTGAGTGACAACCTCCTTCCCTCCGCCAGGGCCTTAAAATGGGTCGTGGCTGGGTCTTCCAGCACGACAATGACCCAAAACATACAGCCAAGGCAACAAAGGAGTGGCTCAGGAAGAAGCACTTAGGGTCATGGAGTGGCCTAGCCAGTCACCAGACCTATGTGGTTTATATTGATGCAGGGCAGCTGTTGGGCAGACTACTTAGAAATCCATCATTAAGTGCTACACATACCTATATACATAGTGCCCACCCCACCCATATTAGCTCCAGGCCCACCCAAAATGTCAGGTCTGGCTACGCCACTGCTGAGAACCACTGTCTTCAAAACTTACCTATAAGTGTCCCTGTGTAGCCCACAGCCAGCAAGTATTTCTCAGTCTCCAGCCTCCCTTAAGGTACAGATCTTGTGTAGGCTTGTTATCGGTGCTTAGTGTAAGGGAGGGAATTGGTTCCCATCTGGATATGGTTTGCTTCTTGTATGTGATGAAATTATTGAGGCCCCCAAGACACACACAGTGGTTCCCCCGTGAGATTTGAATCTTGTGGTGTTGGTTTTAGTCCAATCTCCTTTTTGAGTTGTGGAGGGAGTGGTCATTGAAGGATATCATCTTGAATATGATTTTTTTTTCTGGTGGTCCATTTTGTTCTGTGAGAAGGATTTGAGTTGCAGGCATTATTGTGTAGGGGGTCCCTTTCTGTTATCTTTCATGGAGAAGGTGGTCTTGAGAACAGTGTGTTCCATATTGATCAGGTCATTCGTCTCCCAAGTGTTTAGGGGAGGCAGGAGGAAATAAGCAACATAAACTGGATGTGTGAAGGGCACTGTGCAGGGTATGTTGAAAGGATGGAGAAGTTCTGTTGGTTTGACAGGTTCTTCTTCTTTGAGGACAGAAGAAGGGGGAAGTAGCCTCAAAAACAACAATAGCTAGGTGGGTAAAGGAGGCAGTTGCTTTGGTGTACGGTTCGAAAGGGTATGAGGTTCCCTCTGTATTGAAAGTTCATTCCATTAGTCCCTCCAGACCAGCCCAGAAGCCACCCAGGATCAGTTTGGTAGATAATTGTTTGAGATATCTGGAGCAGAACATGAGCAAGGTTTATGCAGCAAGAGGTCTTTATAAACCATCATTTAGAAAGAATCTAGAATTTGTTGCTAAGTTGTTCCTAGTTTGGGGGTGTGAAGTGTTCAAAGGGTATATATTGCGTTGGTATGGAAATACTGGCTGGTTGTGGGCTGCACAGGAGACTTAGTTTTGAAGCCAGTGGTTCTTTGTCTCCAGATCTGCTTGTTGGAACATGCATAACCCATATGTCTGGATTGGTTTGGAGGGACTAAAGGAAAGAAAAATAAGCAGATCTAATTTTTCCTGTTACCTTACTGTAAACTTTTCTGTGTGCAAAAATTGTTGGCATGTATTCTCCATAGCATAATGTGCACTTAATTATTTTTGTTTTACTTTATTCACAGGACCTTGTAGATAAGGCTGACACATTTCCTGAGGTGCTTCAAAAAGCTGTTGATTGGATGAGACAAAAAGAACTGGGAACAAAGTATAAATACTGCATACTTACAGATGGTATGTTTGCACAGAATGAGGTGAATTGTATTGGCAGTTCCCTCTTTTTATGCATTACTACTACTATTATTTGACATTTCTAAAGCGGTACTAGGTTACGCAGCGCTGTACAATTTAACATAGAAGGACAGTCCCTGCTCAAAAGAGCTTACAATCTAATGGACAATGTACAAACAGTCAAGTAGGGGTCCGTCAGATTGGGGCAGTCAGGATTTCCCGAAAGGTATACAGGTTAGGTGCCGAAAGCAACATTGAAGAGGTGGGGCTTTGAGTAAGGATTTGAAGATGGGGTAGGGAGGGGGCTTGGCGTAAGGGCTCAGGAAGTTTAGTTCCAAGCATAGGGTGAGGCGAGGCAGAATGGGCGGAGCCTGGAGTTGGCGGTGGGTGGAGAAGGGTACTGAGAGGAGGGATTTGTCCTGTGAGCGGAGGTTTCGGGCAGGAACGTAAGGGGAGATGAGGGTAGAGAGGTAATGAGGGCTGCAGACTGAGTGCATTTGTAAGTAAGAAGGAGAAGCTTGAACTGTATGCGGTATCTGATCGGAAGCCAGTGAAGTGACCTGAGGAGAGGGGTGATATGAGTATAACGGTTCAGGCGGAATATAAGACGTGCAGCAGAGTTTCTGAATGGATTGAAGGGGGGATAGATGGTTAAGTGAGAGTCCAGTGAGAAGTAGGTTGCAGTAGTCAAGGCAAGAGGTAATGAGAGCGTGGATGAGAGTTCGGGTGGTATGCTCGGAGAGGAAATGGCGAATTTTGCTGATGTTGAAGAGAAGAAACGACAGGTCTTAAACATCTAGAGAGCTTTAGAAAAATTTGAGGAAAAAATAAAGTCCAGAAAGCAGAGCATTAAGCCAAGTAGTAGAATGATAGTGAGAAGTTATATCCAACTAGTAGATGGCCGTAATGCTTCTTTTGAGGTTGTTGGTAGTTTGGTTCTGAGAGTCAAAGGACAAGAAATGAATTAAGCAGGATAATTTCTTCAATGACATGGAGGATTACAGTTACTCACAAGTGGGTGATGACATCCAGAGCTCATATGGGAAAAGCCTCTCTAGCTTAGTGAAATCAGAAGCTTTTATATAGGGCACCAGGCATGTGTGTGACGTCTTAATTGCTCAGAACCTATTTTTACATGCGTTCAAGTCATGTCCCATCCTTTTTTTGTGGTGTAATTTTTTTTTGTGTTTACACTTTATTGCATGAGGATCTCTTCCCCCTACCCCCTAGCATCCTTAGGTCTTTTTTAACATCTTAAGTTGCTCAGTTATGTTGTTGTTGTTGCTCATCTATAATTGCCTTAATTTTGGTGATTGGTGGGTCTAGCGGAGCATATTTGATTTTGCTGCAGCTATTTTTTCATCAGTGTTCCCAGAATAAAGCCCACAGCAACTTTAAGATTGTGTGGGTGTGTTTCTGCAACGACCATCTTTGGAGCAATGTCTTGCAGTTGGTGCTTGTCATACCTTGGGCCTAGTCACGAACCTTGTCAGTGCCGTTGTGTTTTCATGAAGACAAGGAAAGGGATTTTTGTAGCCCGAAGAGCAAATGGGAAAGAATCTTTGGCACTTCTAGCTGATCTGTTAGCATTACAGGCATCCGTCCTAAGGGTTCAGTAGCAGGGGATGCATTATTTGAAGGTCATCAATCTCCCTCAATTTTGAACATTGATAGAGATAATAAACAGTGTTCCTAAGAACATTTTTGTACAAGAAATGTTCAAAAAAGCAAAATTGAAAGATGTGGATATTTACTTCCATGTCACCATTCATTTATCAGGCATTGCAAATATCGATAAAGATTGAGTAGAAACAAGAGACTCAAAATATTATACTGCTTATTTGATACATCAAATACAGGAACAAATTATTTTACTGTGGCCCATTTCATCATCATTTTTTGTATATTGTATTATCACAGCAATTGTTGGCAACTTATCTGAATATCTCTTTGGAAGATTGAAAGGAGATCAGAATATAAATATGAACAGATGATCCAGCAACTTTTTCTGTGGAGAAAGACAGCGGGTGAACCTGGTATTGATGGTATCCTGGTCCTCCAGAAAGGCCATAAGATTCAGGCTCCCAGAAGATTCCAAATAATCCAGTCCACCATGTTCTGGTGCATTCCACTTGATACCCTTTGATATTTAAAATTTGCAATTATCTTTTCAGAATTAGAGTTAACAAATGTTCATGAATACTTTCTTAACAATATCTCAGCTGATTAGTAAATTTTTTGACAAATTAAAAAACCTTAAATGTTCATACTTTATTTAAAACTAGTAAAAAAGCCCCGTTTCTGATGCAAATAAAACGGGGCTAAGCAGGGTTTTCTCTGTGTGCATGTGGGAGTGTGGTGTGTCCCTGCCCTCTTCCTCTCTCCCCTCCCCCCGTCTGATCCTTCACTGTTACAGAGCCAGTGATTTGATTTCGTGCTCTGCTGTTTTCCTTCACTGACTGTTTGTGTTACAGAGAGGGCGGGGCAGACACTCATGGGGAAACCGGATATCCTCTCCCCCTTCACACTTTCCGTCTGGAGGCTTCATAGAACGTTGGTGTTGCCTTTTATATAGAGAGATTTGCTAGGCTGCTGTAGTTACTAAAGCAGAACAGAGCGAAGTATAGGGAGGCAGAAGCAAAGAACACTATAAAACAATAAAAGAAAAATATAAGAGAAATAAAAGTAAAGAAAATAAAAATAAACACAAGAATTAAAAGAATATAAAAGTGGTAGGCAGCCCCAGTCAGTCTGTCTCCCCGAAGTCCTTTTGCAGTAATGTAACCACCTGATACAAATCAAGACATTTCTTTTTAGCTTTATTTTATTGAGAAATTGTAGTAATGGTAACAATCAGGGAACCCAACATACTCTATATGTACTGTAGTTCTTCAGTACATTGCCTGAATCCAATCCAGTAATGATTCCCCATTATCCCCTCCCCCCATCCCTCCATATGAAAGGCTGACAGGAAAACAAAAACTGAGTAGGTCATGGCTGAAGCCTTTGCAGTAAGGGACAAGGCAAAGAAAAACATAAAGTTCAATCTCTGCGTTGTCCTTCCACTTGTCATATAGGTCCCAGGTTTTGGTAAATGATGAAGTCTATTCTTTTGGATAACTGTAAGTTTTGTCATTCAATATACATGGTCAATTTTTGCAATTACTTGATGAACAGCTGGCACTTCAGGTTTCTTCCATGCCGCAGTGAGCACCCGGCGACTTGCTGTAGTAGCACTAGCTACCAGTTTCTGTAGTTTGGCTAAGATTGCCAACTACAATCAGATTTCACCTGGTAGTGTTGATCCAGTCCTTACTCCTCTGCATGCAGGGACGTCGCCTTGCTTTCCTTAGGGCAGGCCTTGACAAATTTTTATTAAATCTAGGAGCCAGCATCTAAGACATTTATTGCATCTCCTTCCCCACCCTTCCAATATTGTCTCCAGTGAAGTTTTTTTGAGAGGGGGGATGGCGTTTAGAATCCCCTTCCAAATTAGCAGTTGCTTTTTTAGAAATTGACTTACTAAAGATTTACCCTTCTCCCCTGTTTTGTGTCTGTGGGCAACAGAACTTTAGTAAATTAGTTCCTTAAGGTGCCTCTGCTAATCATAGCAGAAATCAATAGTCTTCCTTCCCAAGCATGTTGTCAGCTGTGTGACAGCACTCTCTAGATAGGTGAAGCAAGGAGGCAGTTTGCCTCTGTTTCACCTGTCACCACAGGCTGGGTCCCCATCAGCTTCTCTCTGATTCTTTCATAACCCTCCCCCTACAGTCTTCACCCAATCTGTCTTTCTTTATAACCTTCCCCCTACAGCCACCCAGGCTGTCTCTCATGCTCCTCTCCCCAGCTTTCTCCCAGCCTCTCTTGTGCCTCCCTCCATCCTTTCCTCAGTTTCTCTCATGATGTCCTTCTAGACATTACTCACAGCGGTGCCTCAAACTCCTCCTGCACAGCGATTGGACCTCTGCAGATACTGGAGCCATGTGGTGCAGGAAGTTGGGGAATTCTCGCGGTTTCATGGCCCATGAGACTTCTTGAATTTCTACATGCGGCTCAAATATCTGCAGAGCCCCACCTGCCGTGCAGGGAGTGAGGAGGAGTTTGGAGGCAGTGCTGAAGAAGGATTTCGATTTAAAAAAACAAATTGGCAGTAAGAAATCTTGCTCCTCTTACCTCTGCCCAGGGTTTGTCAATGCCTGTGTCATTAAACAGAAATTGTATATACAAATTCTTTAGTTCAGTTTATGAATGCAAAAAGGACAAAACCCAACTAATGCTCCAACTTGAGTTTGAAAGATTTTGGTAATTGTTTTCTTTCTTCCAGTAGTGGCTTTGTGAATGCTCATTTCTCCTTTGTTCATGTTCTGTTTATAATTCTTGCTTTTCTCAGATCCTGGGACATGAGTAAGGTTCCTGATATACAGTGTCGTATCAGCATTATCAAGTATCCTCGTTTTGCAAAAAAATGGATTAACATTCGCAATCCTACGGGAACTTTTACAAGGTTTGTTTGCAATTGCTTCTTCTAGATAACTTTAGAGCTAAGCTGTAATTAAGTCCAGTTATTGCTGCTTAAAAAAAAACCAAAAAGATGACTACATTTGTTCCCTTGAAGCAATTCATATGGATTTTTTTTTCCCTTTAAATGATTATTTATAGTCCTGATATTGTGGATTGTAGTCTTGTAGTCTTCCTGTGTCACTAGTTGCTTCCTTCAAGGTAAGCAACGTGTTTGGATATTCAGGAATCTAGAAATGGTAGCAAGCCCCAGAGGCTGTTTGCCAAGCCTCAGAGGTTTTTTGTTTTGTTTTTTTAATTTTTTTTTTAGTTATAGGACTTTATAACATAAGTACAGATGAAAAAACTCTTGTTACAGAAAAAGTCTGATAATCTCTCACACACACACATTTTTAACCCTAAATAACTTTATATATCAAAACAGAAAAACTTTACTATTAGTCTTTGCAGCTGTCAACACATTGTATGTGCCTACAAAATAGGGATGACAGCTGTCAACACATTGCATGTATCTGCAAAAATGGGATGACGGCTGTCAACACATTGCATGTATCTGCATAGTAGGTCAAAAGTGGGATGACAGCTGTTAACACGTGGATCCAAATAATGTAAAAAAAAAGGGGGAGGGGGAACAGCTGGCAAAATATTAAATGTCTGCCTGGATGGGATGACAGCTGTCAACACATTGCATGTACCAGTAAAAAAAAGGGATGACAGCTGTCACATTGAATGTGCCTACAAAAAAAAGGGATGACAGCTGTCGACAAACTACATGTGACTGCAAAGTAGGTAAAAAAAATGGGATGACAGCTGTCAACACCTAACATGTGGATCCAAATAATGTAAAAAAAAAAAAAAGAGTAAGGGGATTGCAGCTGTCAAAATATTAAATGTGTCTGCAAGGAAGGGATGGCAACTGTCAAGACATCGTATGTGCCTACAAAAAAGGGATGATGACGAGAAGCTGACCACCATCTCATTCCGAGATAAGTAGTGTACTTTGTATTGCAATTTGAGACTTTCACTTAGGTGCAGGGAGTTTCGTTCCAAGTTATACTTATACAGCTGTCATCCCATTTTGATCTACTTTGCAGGCACATGCAGTGTGTTGACAGCTATCATCCCTTTTTTATAGGTACATGCAATGTGTTGATAGCTGTTATCCCTTTTTTTATATATTTGGATCCACATGCAATTTGTTCACTGCTGTCATCCCATTTTTAACCTACTTTGCAGGCACAAGTAGTGTGTTGATAGCTGTCATCCCTTTTTTGCAGGTACATGCATTGGGTTGACAGCTGTCATCCTATTTTTGACTTACTTTGCAGGCACATGTAGTGTGTTGACAGCTGTCATCCCATCCTGGCAGACACATTTAATATTTTGACAGCTGTTCCCCCCCCTTTTTTTTTACATTATTTGGATCCACATGTTTGTTGACAGCTGTCATCTCTTTTATAGGTAGATCCAATAGGTTGACAGCTGTCATCCCAATTTTTGATCTACGTTCGAGACACATGCAGTGTGTTGACAGCTGTCATCCCTTCCTTGCAGGCACATTTAATATTTTGACAGCTGTCATCCCGTTCTTTTTATATTATTTGGATCCACATGCAATTTGTTCCCTGCTGTCATCCTATTTTTAACCTACTTTGCGAGGTACAACAAGTAGTGTGTTGATAGCTGTCATCCCTTTTTTTTTATAGGTACATGCAATGTGTTGATAACTATCATCCCTTTTCTGTAGGCACATGCATTGGGTTGACAGCTGTCGTCCCATTTTTTATCTACTTTGCAGGCACATACAATGTGTTGACAGCTATCATCCCTTCCTTGCAGACACATTTAATATTTTGACAGCTGCTTATTTGGATCCACATGTGTTGACAGCTGTCATCCCTTTTTTGGTAAGCACATGCAATGTGTTGACAGCTGTCATCCCTTTTTTGGTAAGCACATGCAATGTGTTCACAGCTGTCATCCCTTTTTTGGTAAGCACATGCAATGTGTTGACGGCTGTCATCCCTTCCTTGCAGACGTGCACACTGCCAGCTGCTATCCCCTTTCTCTCTCTCTCTTTTTTATTTATTTATTTTTTTTAAACATTATGTTGACAGCTGCCATCCCCATTTTTGAGCTAGTACGCAGGCACATGCAATTCACAAGTCATCCCTTTTTTGCAGATACATGCAATGTGTTGACAGCTGTCATACCATTTTTGACCATCTTTGCAGGCACATCAGTGTGTTGACCGCTGTCATCCCTTCCTTGTAGACACATTTAATATTTTGACAGCTGCTATCACCTTTCTCTTTTTTACATTATTTGAATCCACATGTTATGTGTTGACAGATGTCATCCCTTTTTAGAAGTAGATTCATTGGGTTGACAGCTGTCATTCCATTTTTTATCTACTCTGCAGGCACATGAAGTGTGTTTAAAGCTGTCATCCCTTTTTTTGTAGGCATATACAGTGTATTGACAGCTGTCATCCCTTCCTTGCAGGCACATTTAATATTTGACAGCTGTTATCCCTTTTTATAAGTACATTTATTGGGTTGACAGCTGTCATCACATTTTTGCATATTATAAAAAACAAAAAAATGTATGATTTCTGGATTGCATTATTAATATAGGAGAAATCAAACAGGTATAGATACCCCAGAGTATTTGGTTAGTGATTAAAGTTTAACTGCTAGACCTTTGACCATTCTTCTAAGGTTCGGAGATCCCTTCCCATCGTTTCTACTCCTTCCAGGGTATCTACTCTATGGGCTATTTTCGTGTCATCCGCAAAAAGGCACACCTTTCCTTCCAACCTTTCAGCAATATCTCCCACAAAAATATTAAACAGAATAGACCCCAGCACCGACCCCTAAGGACCTCCACTGCTCACCTTCCTTTCCTCCGAGCGGATTCCATTTATCATCACCCTCTGCCACCTGTCGGTCAACCAGTTTCTTATCCACCACTTTCGGACCTAAGTTCAATCCTTTTAGCTTATTCACGAGTCGTCTGTGGGGGACCGTATCAAAGGCTTTGCTGAAGTCCAAGTAGATTACATCTAGCGCACATCCTTCATACAGTTCTTTGGTCACCCAGTCAAAGAAGTCAATAAGATTCATTTGGCAGGATTTACCTTTGGTAAAGCCATATTGCCTCGGGTCCTGTAACCCGTTGTCTTCTAGAAAGTTAACTGTTCTTTCTTTTAGCAGCGACTCCATTATTTTTCCTACCACCAATGCGAGACTTACCGGTTTGTAGTTTCCCACTTCTTCCGTTTCTCCACTTTTGTGAAGAGAGACCACATCTGCTTGTCTCCAATCCCGTGGAACCTCTCCCGTCTATAAAGATCTATTAAATAAATCTTTAAGAGGGCCCGCCAGGACCTTCCTGAGCTCCCTCAGTATCTTGGGATGTATCCCATCCGGCCCCATAGCTTTGTCCACCTTCAGATTCTCAAGCTGTTTATAAACTCTTTCTTCCGTAAACGGCGCAGTATCCACTTCATTCCCAGACATTCCCTCAGCAGCCACCGTGGTCCTTCTCCAGGATTTTTTCCTCCATGAACACCGAAGAGAAATAATTGTTTAGCACGTTCGCTTTATCTTCATCACTCTCCACATAGCCATTCTCATTATCTTTCAGTCTCACAATTCCATTCCTTTCTCTTCTCCTTTCTCCAAGTTATATTTAGCATGTTTCCCCATCATTAGATCTCTGAGATGGAAATATTGAAATTTTACCATCTATATAAATTCTGGATCTGCTGTAAGGAATAAAGTCCATCTGGGGGAACCTAGTCTTTACATTTCTCTATTCCCATCTGTGCCAGTTTCTAAGAGAAGCGAAGTAAACAAGATATAAACATAATCCCTCAATAGACTTAAGGGATGTAAAATGCCCTACAGATTTTGTTGATGCCTGATCGCCCAGCCTTATTTAAGGGAGGGGAGCAAGGAAAAGGTATTGGAAAGTTTCCAGACTTTTGTCCTTGTTTGCCAAGGGGTCCCCTTGGATTGAGTCAAATATGGGAACAAAAACCACAATTTGAAGTGTCTATATACTAATCCTAGAAGCCTAAAAAAAATTGGGAGCATATCCAGCTTATAATCGAAAGTGATCGCCGGCTATCTTCCGACACAAATCGGGAGATGGCCAGCGATTTCTTAAAAGCGGCGAAATCGGTATAATCGAAAGCGGCATTTTTGACAGCATCGTCGCTTTCCCGTCGCTTCGCCGGTAAAAGTTCAAAGGGGCGTGTTGGTAGATTAGCGAAGGCAGGCATGGGAGTGGCTACCAGATGGCCGGCTGTCGCCGATAATGGAAAAAAAAAGCGGCGTTAAGCAGTATTTCGCCGGCTTTACTTGGTCCTTTTATTTTCACGACCAAGCCTCAAAAAGGTGCCCCAACTGACCAGATGACCACTGGAGGGAATGGGGTATGACCTCCCCATACTCCCCCAGTGGTCACCAATCCCCTTCCAAACTAAAAAAATAAAACTAAAAACCCTTTTTGCCAGCCTGTATGCCAGCCTCAAATGCCGTACCCACCTCCATGACAGCAGAATATGTTGTATCCCCCGACAGCCTTCCCTGGTTGCGATGTGGCTCTCGGGTGAGTGTGACAACCTTTTCTGTTAGGTGCCCTGCAGAGTCACATTAGCAATGCATTGTGGTGGGTGTAGGGTACTGGGCTGTACTCCCATGGTGCTTTTCCCCCCTGCTAACTGGGTCAGAGTGTGCCCTGTTTTGTTTCCTGTTGTAGTCCATGCGAAAGTGGCCATTTTTGTAAGCCAGTTTTAGTTCCCTTTCCTGTGTTACCCACGTTAGAGAACGTAGTTCTTACCTTGAATGGTGATGAAAGAGGGCATTGTACACCATTGTGCCAGCTCTGACCTACTGCTAATCTTAGTACCAGGGGATTCTTTGCCAGTGGGGCACAACCTCTGATCTGCAGTTAACTGTGAGTAAACGTGCTTATTTCAAGAAAGGACTTTTTCAGAGAGATTAGTCTTCAGTTGTGAACTGGTGTGCCAAAGTTATACAGCAGCAATAAGTCCTAGAGGCTGTATGCAGGTCCCTGGAGCAATTTTAGTGGGTGTAGTACATTTGTGGGTAATGGGTTTGGGGGGCTCAGCTCCCAAAGTAAGGGAGCTATGCACGTGGGAGCTTTTCTGAAGTTCACCGCAGTGACCCCTAGGGTGGCTGGTTGGTGTCCTGGCATGTCAGGGGTGCCAGTGCACTAAAAATGCTGGCTTCTCCCACGGCCAAATGCCTTGAATTTGGTCGGGGTATGAGATGGCTGACATAACTTTTCATTATCGCTGAAAAACAAACCCGGCGAACTCCACGGCATTTGGCCGGGCTAAACTGTACTATCGAAAAAAAAAAAGATGGCCGGCCATCTTTTTCGATAATACGGTTCCGGCCAGCTGTAGCACCGCCGCCAACATAGATCGCCGGCGACATTCGATTATGCCCCTCCATGTAACACTAAATGAAGAGGTAAGTATAATAGGCATCTCAGAGACCTGGTGAAAGGAGGACAGCCAATGAGACACTGTGTTATCAGGGTACAAATTATATTGCAATGATAAAGTAGATCAAATTGGAGTGGGGGGTGGGTTGTACTGTATGTTAAAGAGGGAATTGAGTCAAACAAAATATTCTACATGAAACAGCAGCATGGAATCTTTATGGAAAGAAATTCCATTTGTGAAAGGAAGGAGTATACTGATATGACTGCACGTCCGCCAAGACAGAACAAACAGACAGATGAAAAAATGTTTACAAAAATGAAGAAAACTGGCAAATTGGGCAACATTGGATAATTGTTACATCAGGGGGCGCTAGGGAGGTAAAATTCCTAGACCTAATAAATAGCTGCTGCTTGGAGCGACTAGTCCAGGAACTGACATGAAGGGGCAGCTATTTTAGATCTAGTCCTTAGTGAAGTGCAGAGTATAGAAGAGAGGAAATCTACTCTAGCAGCATTTAATTTTCAAAAGGGTTAGTACGATAAAATGAGAAATGATTAAAAAAGCTAAAAGGTATGTTATTTTGCTTTGGTATAGAGATAAGCACTGAGTTTGATGTATTTGTGGCCTATGCATGCTCTGTGTCTGGATTTGTTAACCTCCAGCCCTCCCCCTTCCCCTTTTTCCCCCTCTCTTCTTCGCCACCTTCTCCTTCTTCCCCTTTTTCTTAATGTGATTCTAGTTGTGAATAGTTGCTTCTTGAATGTGAGCTTCAGTTTTGCCATGATTTGTAAATGTTGCTGGTTGTACAGTGGTGAGCTCCTGCTTCTATTGTATTGTATTGAAATCCAATAAAAGATATTAAACTTAAAATAAAAAAAAAAAGCTAAAAGGTTGCAAAGGTTAGTACTTTAAATCTCAAGAATGGAAAAGGGATCCAAATGAAGAAAATAAGCATTGGCAAGCTAGATGCAAAACTTTGATAAAGAAGGCTAAAGGAATATGAAGAAAAACTTGCTGCAAAGGTAAAAACTTATAGTAACAACATTTTCAGGTACATCAGAAGCAGAAAGCCTGTGAGGGAATCCATGGGACTGTTAAAATCATAATGGAGCAAAGGGACACTCAGGGAGGACAAAGCCATAACAGAGAGAACTCTTTGCTTCAGTCTTTACAGAAGAAGATGTAGAGGATCTACCTGTACCAGAAATTGTTTTCAAGGGTGACGATTTGGAGGAACTGAAAGAAATCTTGATGAACATAGAAGACATTCTGAGCCAAATTGACAAGATAGTGATAAATCACCCTGGACCAGATGGTATACACCCCAGGGTACAGAAGGAATACAATTATGTAACACATAGACAAATATTGTTTAATGGGGACAGAGTGAGCATGGGTTCAGCCTAGGGATAATGCCTCTTTATTGCTCCATGGTGCGATCTCACCTTGAGTATTGTGTTCTTGGTCACTGTATGTCAAAAAAGATACAACAAAATTCGAAAAGGTACAAAAAAGAGTGACCAAAATGATAAAAGGAATGGAATTCCTCTTGTATTAAGGAAAGGCTAAAGAAGTTAGGCTCTTCAGCTTGGAAAAAAAGACATCTGAG
Organism: Microcaecilia unicolor; assembly: GCF_901765095.1. Classification (NCBI taxonomy): domain Eukaryota; kingdom Metazoa; phylum Chordata; class Amphibia; order Gymnophiona; family Siphonopidae; genus Microcaecilia; species Microcaecilia unicolor. The sequence goes on along the minus strand of NC_044032.1, from coordinate 354,089,880 downwards.
GGGGGGATATGATTAGATCTACAAAATCCTGAGTGGTGTAGAACAGATAAAAGTAATTGATGGGTTTTTTTTTTTTTTTTGGGGGGGGGGGGGGTTTACCTCTTTCAAAAAGTACAAAGACTAGGGGACACTTGAGCATTCTTGTGCTCTTTTCCCCATTCATTCCCTTTGTGTTATGCAAGCTGAATGCCCAAACTGAGAGCAGTGAGGATGATTTCATTTTTCAGAAAATGAATCTGGACCATTAAAATTGAGGGCCCCTTTTACCATGGCCGCTACAAAAGGTGTTTTTGACGCACAGCCGAAGCCCCCTTTATCGCAGCAGGCAAAAAGTTGGTCTTGCTTTTCTGCAGGAAATGGCCATGCGGCAAGTAAAGCACTTGCAATGCGACCTTTTCAGAGGGGGGGGGAGCCCTTAACCCGCTGCCCATTGAGGTGGCAGTAAGGGCTCCCACACTAACCCTGCGGTAACCGGGCAGCATGTGGCGGTGCCCGATTACCGCCCGGTACACACGGCGCTACAAAAATAATATATTTTTATAGCACTGGATATAATGGCGCGCTGGGGATGAAAAGTAGTGCCAAGCAGCTGCAGTAGCCCAGCCACTTTGTAAAAGGCACCCTAAGATTGCTAAAGAAAGCCCTGGGTGCTTTGAAACTCTTCGGCTTGGCTTTGGATTTATTGGATTACTTCAGACCAGTAATGGGGGACTTCTGGTGTGGCTGGCAACCAAGATGGCTGTGATGTGGTAGGCTCTGGCTGCTTCTCCTCCCCAGTGTTGCCCATCTAGTGTGATAGGGACACACAGATTGCACCGTTGCTGCTGCACCCATCTCAGAGAGTTCTTCCCTAATCCTGGGAGGTTTTCCAGCAGTTTGCTATAGGGCTGGTGGATCGGCAACACTGTTCCTGGAGATAGCGTTGCAGCTTGAAGGGGCCTGTGACATGTGAGGGAGCAATGCTGCATTCTTTGGACCCAGGCCACACGCCAACAAATATCTGTGCTGAGCCCTGCAGTGGCCGCTATTGGAGGCTTTCTAGGGACAAAGGCTGCTGCAGTAAGGGCAATGAGTTGAGGGATGCAGCAAAACTGAGAAAGCAAGCATTAGTGTGCTAGTGGGAAGTGGACACCATTAGATACGCTGTATGGGAGTAGTGGCAATGCTTGCTGTGCCAGGAATTCTGGCAGCAACATCAGTGGTAGCAGCTGAGTTGGTACTACAAGAAAACTCCCAGATAGACTGTTTTGGTAGGAGATTGGTTGCCTGAATTTTCAAGACACTCCAGATGCAAAAGTCAGTACAAAACACAATGCCGAAGCAGCTTAGGCCCAACGTGGTCTCCTTTATAAAATACTTAAATGATATACAGCTAATGCTGTCTGGCATACCCTTAGCTTCTTCAAGTGATCTCCTACCCCCATGATGTGCACACTGCCAACTGGATCCAGTGACTAACACTCTTCCTCCATCCCCTTGGCTCAGTGACCTCTCCCCATGCTGTCCCCTTCTACCTGGATTCCCTACCTCGCTTCAGTGATCCTAGCCCTATGGCTTATTTATCCACCGCTTAATGTAAATGCCCGCTTACTGTAACGTCTTCACCCTACACCCCACTGCTCCCTACCTTAAATCTGCTGCTTTCCTCCTACCCCGGTCACAGTGGGAAGATCGTGAAGATTTTCATTTGACCTGCGGGACTATACAACTAACTTCGTATGCCACATCGAGCCAAACATGTTTAGAGAATGTGGGGTACAAATGCTGCTATAGTTATAAATAAATGAGAGAGAATGGTTTTGTTCTGAATTTGGCAAGAACTGATGTAATGATTGTAGGTAGAGAGGAAACAGAAGAGTGGCCAGAGGAGGTTTGTTTGGGGAATATGTATGTTTCAGTGAAGAAAGAATTGAGACTGTTGGGAGTTATGTCAGATTGTAAGCTCACAATGAAGACCCAGGTTATCAGTGTGATTCAAAAAGCTTTCAAATTTTTACACATGATAGTTAAATTGAAACCAGTGTTAACTGTACATGACTTTCAAAGTGTACTTCAGAGTATGATTTTAGTGCGCCTGGATTACTGCAATGCATTATACGTTGGCATGTCTACATCAAGTGTGAAAACATTGCAAGTAATCCAGAACGCAGCTGCTCGAGTCCTAGTAGGAATATCAAAGTTTTCTCATATATCTCCAGTGTTTAAGCAATCGCACTGGTTACCAGTCCTACAAAGAATACAACTTAAAGTATTTATTGTATACCAAAAGCTTTATAGTGATGCTCTGTATTATCTGAAGCGAGTTTTACCTATCAGCCAAGATGGATATTAAGATCAGAGGCTGCCATGCGACTGTCAACAGCTACTGCTTTTGCCCCAGCAGGAACGCTCTTACTGGACAGCTTCACCTTTGTCATAGTGCAGTGCAGTTAAAAAAATTATTGAAAACTAGGCTTTTTGTGGCTACGTTTTTCTGAACATTTGGTGATGCTCTGAGCAAATTGTCATAGTGCATTCTGATATGTACTTTTTTTTTGTGCTATGATATGTATTGGATTGTGAATGTATTTATTGGAAACCACCTAGTTTTAGTTTTTAATTAAATAAAAAAAGGTATACGAGAGTCTTTTCCCACTGAGAACTCTTCGGGGATTAACGGATGGTATATAAGACTCAAATAGAATGGAAGAATTCAGGAATGACCCGATAGTTCTAAAGACCTGTTATGGAACAGGCTGAAGGGGGGAAAGCTCATCTGGAAGTCCAGGAACTCTTATGCAGGCTTGGAAGTCAAAATGAGAGCTCTGGGCACACAGGTTCAGTCAGTGACATCAACATGGGAGTGTGGCTGTGCTTTCTCCTTAATTGTAGCCTTAACATGACATTCAGCGGAGGATTTTAATTAGCAAACCAGACTGTATACTTTAATTGTATCCATGTCTTTGCTTGATTATATAGTAAGGTTCAAGGAGTTGAAACTGTCCATTTACAGTGGTGGAAATAAGTATTTGATCCCTTGCTGATTTTGTAAGTTTGCCCACTGACAAAGACATGAGCAGCCCATAATTGAAGGTAGGTTATTGGTAACAGTGAGAGATAGCACATCACAAATTAAATCCGGAAAATCACATTGTGGAAAGTATATGAATTTATTTGCATTCTGCAGAGGGAAATAAGTATTTAATCCCTCTGGCAAACAAGACCTAATACTTGGTGGCAAAACCCTTGTTGGCAAGCACAGCGGTCAGACGTCTTCTGTAGTTGATGATGAGGTTTGCACACATGTCAGGAGGAATTTTGGTCCACTCCTCTTTGCAGATCATCTCTAAATCATTAAGCGTTCTGGGCTGTCGCTTGCCAACTCGCAGCTTCAGCTCCCCCATAAGTTTCAATGGGATTAAGGTCTGGTGACTGGCTAGGCCACTCCATGACCCTAATGTGCTTCTTCCTGAGCCACTCCTTTGTTGCCTTGGCTGTATGTTTTGGGTCATTGTCGTGCTAGAAGACCCAGCCACGACCCATTTTTAAGGCCCTGGCGGAGGGAAGGAGGTTGTCACTCAGAATTGTACGGTACATGGCCCCATCCATTCTCCCATTGATGCGGTGAAGTAGTCCTGTGCCCTTAGCAGAGAAACACCCCCAAAACATAACATTTCCACCTCCATGCTTGACAGTGGGGACGGTGTTCTTTGGGTCATAGGCAGCATTTCTCTTCCTCCAAACACGGCGAGTTGAGTTCATGCCAAAGAGCTCAATTTTTGTCTCATCTGACCACAGCACCTTCTCCCAATCACTCTCGGCATCATCCAGGTGTTCACTGGCAAACTTCAGACGGGCCGTCACATGTGCCTTCCGGAGCAGGGGGACCTTGCGGGCACTGCAGGATTGCAATCCGTTATGTCGTAATGTGTTACCAATGGTTTTCGTGGTGACAGTGGTCCCAGCTGCCTTGAGATCATTGACAAGTTCCCCCCTTGTAGTTGTAGGCTGATTTCTAACCTTCCTCATGATCAAGGATACCCCACGAGGTGAGATTTTGCGTGGAGCCCCAGATCTTTGTCGATTGACAGTCATTTTGTACTTCTTCCATTTTCTTACTATGGCACCAACAGTTGTCTCCTTCTCGCCCAGCGTCTTACTGATGGTTTTGTAGCCCATTCCAGCCTTGTGCAGGGTATGATCTTGTCCCTGACATCCTTAGACAGCTCCTTGCTCTTGGCCATTTTGTAGAGGTTAGAGTCTGACTGATTCACTGAGTCTGTGGACAGGTGTCTTTCATACAGGTGACCATTGCCGACAGCTGTCTGTCATGCAGGTAACGAGTTGATTTGGAGCATCTACCTGGTCTGTAGGGGCCAGATCTCTTACTGGTTGGTGGGGGATCAAATACTTATTTCCCTCTGCAGAATGCAAATAAATTCATATACTTTCCACAATGTGATTTTCCGGATTTAATTTGTGATGTGCTATCTCTCACTGTTACCAATAACCTACCCTTCAATTATGGGCTGCTCATGTCTTTGTCAGTGGGCAAACTTACAAAATCAGCAAGGGATCAAATACTTATTTCCACCACTGTATATGTCTCCACACATCTGATACATGCAATACAAAAAATTTTGGTTTGATTTTGTATTAGCTTCTTTGGTATTCTTTGAAATGCAGCATATAAATTCTGGTAAACAAGTCATGATAAAATCATGGAAAAATTCCCCAATGTAAAAAGCTGACATATTGCAGTTGTAACTTTCCAGATCATTCTAATCTTTGGGCATTTGTAGGCAATGGAAAGGCAGAACTGAAAAACACAAATGCCATATTTGCACTTTGAAATCAGTAGGCATGGCATAAATGGCTGGCCTGAACTAGGCAGACATAATTTTATTTCAATAATGGTATTGTGTTTTTTTGAAGTTGCTTTTTTTCATTTTTATACAAGATTAAAAAAATGTGTGAATAGCATTCAAATTGTTTTAAAGTAGAGAAAATAAGTGTTATCGTATCTTCTATTTTCACAGGTTCCCAGGAATCAGACCAAGCTAACAAGCATGCTTGAGAATCTTGGCATGGACTATGAAGGACGGCCTCATAGCGGGCTGGATGACTCCCGCAACATAGCACGGATAGCTGTACGCATGCTGCAGGATGGCTGCCAGCTACGTGTGAATGAGAGGATGCACGCAGGGCAGCTGATGCCTGTGGCCAGCACTGCACCACTTGAAGGAGCTCCTATGCCACAAATCCATCTGTAAAAATTAGCCATTGCAATACAGTATAGACTAATAGCGGAAGCTCCCTGTTAACATAGCAGAAAAATGTAGAAAGGCAGTACAATGTAAATTTTGTTCATTAAGCACCTTAATATATTTAACCTTTTATCACATGGGTATCTTTATATTGTATGTTTTGAACATCAAAATAAATATCAGTTCTTGAGCCCATTTTTAACGCTGTCTTGCAGAACTTTGTCTTTATTTTTTTTTTCCTCCCATTCTCCCTCCTCATGACAAGTGAACTGAATTTCCAGGCTTGGTGGACTCTTATCCAAGCCGGAAAGTATACATAGGGGCTATTTTCAAAGCACTTAGACTTACAAAGTAACTTTAATGTTGTAAGTCTAAGTGCTTTGCAAGTACACCTCAATGGTTTAAGAGCCATGTACTAATGGCAGACTAGTAGCTCAAAATCCAACTACGTGTTCCCAGAAATCTTCACCCAACGAGCAGAATGATTCCAACCTGCCTTATGATGTTTTATGGTCATTACAACATACAGCAAATTCAGCCATTGAGTATTTGTGTCATTTAATGATGTGCTATTTCTATTATATTTTGAGACATTTGGGGGCCCTTAACTGAAGTGCATTAATACTTAATGCACAAACTAGCATGTGTTAACTGCTTTCTTGGATGTACCAACAAATACCGCAGTTGGTTTGTAGTTTGCGTTCACTAATTTACAGGTTAAGTGTATATTGTGTTAGGGGGCGGGAACTAGGCAGGTATGGATGGAGAATGGCCATGGGGTACATAATGTGCACAGCCCCACTAATTGCCACTAGGTTTCTAGTCCACTAAAGCACATACCTTTGTTAACTGCAGAACATGCTAGGCATGTTCTCAACAATTACCACACATCCTTTGCACTGAAAACACGCTGAATTTTGCTGCTAGGGCATGTTAAGTATAAAAGCACTCTAGTAAAAGCCTGTCAAATTTTATGTTAGAAAAAGTCTTTAGTTGAAAATGTTAATTTTAGTGACACTTGCAGTCTTGTCATTTTCATATTCCATCTTCCAAAGCATTCAGAACAGTTCCTTTTTGTTTCTGCCATCAATTACATTCCAGAAGTGGCAGTATACTAGCATTGTAACATCTGTAGGGCTGTACTTTAGATAAGTCTTTAGCTACATTTCTTTACTAAATAAAGAAAAATAGTTTCCTGTATGGCCCATACCAGACCATTCCTGACGAATGAGTTAGGCCCCCTTCCAACAGATGGAGACAGAGGAGAGCCAAGAAATCCTCAGCTTACAAAAGTGGCATCTAAGGGCTTCCTGGCAGTATTTTCTCAGTCTCCAGCAGCTGGAACAGACTGGTGTGGTTTGCAGCAATATGATTGGGCCATATGGCAGCAACTGACTGCAGGGCTGATTTCCCTTATCCTGCTGCAGGAAATCCTTTTGGGTTCTTCCCTTTGCTGGTTATAGGCTGTAAGCTGTCTGGGTACTGCTCAGAAGACATTAATGGAGCACTGCAGAGGAGGACAGTAAGGCACCAACTAAGCCACCGATAGCCTTGGTCCGGGTGAATCCAACTCTTGCCTTCATCATGGATCATAGAATGAGGAAGCAGTGTTATATTTTGCTGTGTGTACTGCCTTACAAACCCGGGTTCAAGTTGTGAAGAATGCCCTGGAAAAGATCAGAGCACTTTGTGGGGGGGGGGGGGGGGGGGGGGGGGGGGGGGGTGGGGGGGGGGGGGGGGGAACCTGAATTAAGTGGGGATCCTTGACGGTGAGCAGGATACCTGCTGCATTGGTTCCTTTCTGATAGACTGTCACAAGCCTCCTGTGGTGTTGGTAGGCCTCAGCCTCGGTGCATCAGGTCTTCCTGTGAGCATGGCATTTGAGATCTGGCCAGTTAGGTGGCTGATAGGCTCCAGAGGAGACTCTTAAGGATCAGGGTGCTCCTGTCTAAGGAAGATTCTCCATCAACCAAGAAGGCTGTGATGAGTGCCTCGGGCCAACCCTTTTTCTCCCCAGATTTTGCTTTAATGATGTATAAGACCTGTTCATGGCAGCAGTTTCCGGGTCATGCTTCTGAATTGGAGGCTTCAAGAGCGGGGACCCTGGAGTTATCAGCATAGTGACAGGCCCTACTTGGTGGTGGTGGGGGGGGGGGGCGGATGAAGAGAAGTTTATATGGGATTCTGTAAGCCACCAGGAGCCAGTGCTCAGTAAATATATGCAGTGTGACATGGTCATATTTCCAAAAACCCTGAAGCACCGAAAACAAGAGTGCTCTAGTGTTAGGAAAAAAAAAAAAAAAAAGCCCTATGATTCCCTGATGCATCAGTTGAGTGAAATGCTGGCCACTGTTGGTGGGATCCTGTTTTTGACAGTACATTACATTTTTTTTCATAGGTTAATAAGCAAAATTATAGAATCACAATTGGGGATGGCAAGGATCTCAGAAAATACTCTGAAGAAGGTTTTAAAAAAATGTAAATTATTTCCACAGGACTGATTCTCTAGAGCTTCAATCTTCATATGCAAACATAAATTATCCTTAATACTTGAACAAGAAACTGACTGGATAATAGTCTCTTGTCCCTTTAAATTCTTAGTTTGATGCTGTAAATTATATACTCTAGTGTCCAATTCACCTACCTTCTCTGAAGCCTCTCCGATGATAGTTCATAGCTTACCCAAGGAAGAAGCATGGAACCTTCCAATCTGGTAACCACCTGCTAAATGTTCCCTAAGGCAGTGGTTCCCAAGCCTGGTCCTGGAGGCACCTCAGTCGGGTTTTCAAGATATCCACAACAAATATTCATGCAAATTCTCTCATGAATTATTTATTTTGGAGATCCTGAAAACCTGACTGGCTGAGGTGCCTCCAGGATCAGGTTTGGGAATCACTGCCCAAAGGTAATTTTAGCAGGGGGTACAGCTGAAACTACTTTTGAAAGAAACAACTGGAGGTACGGGGTACAACTAGGATGAACATTATCAATGGATCCAGAAGGTGATTCCACTCCAAATCCTGAGGTGTAGAATTATACCCCTCCATAACCAGGGAATCAGACAAAAGACCAGGCGGGCCGACTGAGCTCTGGGAGCAGATCAACTCCAGGTAACAGCAGGTAGCTCTATCCTATCACCTCGTTATCTAATGACCAGCACATGCTTGTCTAACGGACTCCTTACTACTGCAGGAGGTCCTCCTGATGCCTTGTCTTTACACTTCCTTTTCCCCAATAAAGCCAGCCAAAAGCAATTCAACAAAGCCTTCCAGGATTCTCATTGGTGCTTCAAAGGTGTGAGAACTGTCCCTTCAGGTGTGTCCCAATGGCCACAAACCGTTAGCCAGTCATGCCTTTATAAGGCAACAGTAGGCCCCATGTCAATGAACATCAGCAAAAGAGATGGGCTATGGCTGTTTGCCTGCTCTCCACTGGTCCAAGGCACACAAGCAAGATCTCTTTCCACCCATGCTTGACAATATTCCAGATTTTGTGGGTATTGTTGCCTTACAGCCCTAGGTTGCTCAGGTAAAGTACTACTAGGGAGCCCTCTGATGCCACTGTTAATGCCTGATAAGGATTCCTTAGTGCTTTCTCTGTCTCCATCTGCTGGTATGGGAATCTATTCTACTCTATCTAGACTGGTCTGGTAGGACTACACAAAGAAAGTTGGCAGTAAATACAAATTTGACCATGTTCTTAAATTACTTTGTTAAACCATATCCCTATTCTACCACATAAAAGTATAAGTACATAAGTAATGCCACACTGGGAAAAGACCAAGGGTCCATCGAGCCCAGCATCCTGTCCATGACAGCGGCCAATCCAGGCCAAGGGCACCTGGCAAGCTTCCCAAACGTACAAACATTCTATACATGTTATTCCTGGAATTGTGGATTTTTCCCAAGTCCATTTAGTAGTGGTTTATGGGACTTGTCCTTTAGGAAACCGTCTAACCCCTTTTTAAACTCTGCCAAGCTAACCGCCTTCACCACATTCTCTGGCAACGAATTCCAGAGTTTAATTATGCGTTGGGTGAAGAAACATTTTCTCTCCGATTTGTTTTAAATTTACTACACTGCAGTTTCATCGCATGCCCCCTAGTCCTAGTATTTTTGGAAAGCGTGAACAGACGCTTCACATCCACCTGTTCCACTTCACTCATTATTTTATACTAGCCGTTCAGCCCGTAAAAACGGGCTAGTATAGGAGGGGGTTGAAAGGCCCCCCACCCCGCTGCCGAGTTCGCCGCTGCCACTCCCCCTCCGACTTCATCCCCCCCCCGGAGCCGTCGCCACCCACCTTCCACCCGGTCGGGCTCTCGCTCCGCTATTGAAACAGCGAGGGCACGCAGCACACAGTTCTACTGCTGAGCTGCCGTGGCCTTCCTTTTCTCTGCCTGTGTCCCGCCCTCGTGTGACGTAACGTCGTCGAGGGCGGGACACAGGCAGAGAAGAAGAAGGAAGGCCGACGGCAGCTCAGCAGAGCTGTGTGCTGCGTGCCCTTGCTGTTTCAATAGCGGAGCGAGGGCCCGACCAGGTGGAAGGTGGGTGGCGGCGGCGACTCCGGGTGGGGGGAGCATTAGCGACAGCGGTGTCCCTCGCAAATGCGCAGTAGAGACCCTCTCTGTTCCGCCCTCGTCATCACGTATTGACGCGGGGGCGGGGCAGAGAGGGTATCTACTGTGCATTTGCGAGTGAGTACGACACTCGCCATTTATACAGTGGTGGAAATAAGTATTTGATCCCTTGCTGATTTTGTAAGTTTGCCCACTGACAAAGACATGAGCAGCCCATAATTGAAGGGTAGGTTATTGGTAACAGTGAGAGATAGCACATCACAAATTAAATCCGGAAAATCACATTGTGGAAAGTATATGAATTTATTTGCATTCTGCAGAGGGAAATAAGTATTTAATCCCTCTGGCAAACAAGACCTAATACTTGGTGGCAAAACCCTTGTTGGCAAGCACAGCGGTCAGACGTCTTCTGTAGTTGATGATGAGGTTTGCACACATGTCAGGAGGAATTTGGTCCACTCCTCTTTGCAGATCATCTCTAAATCATTAAGAGTTCTGGGCTGTCGCTTGGCAACTCGCATCTTCAGCTCCCTCCATAAGTTTTCAATGGGATTAAGGTCTGGTGACTGGCTAGGCCACTCCATGACCCTAATGTGCTTCTTCCTGAGCCACTCCTTTGTTGCCTTGGCTGTATGTTTTGGGTCATTGTCGTGCTGGAAGACCCAGCCACGACCCATTTTTAAGGCCCTGGCGGAGGGAAGGAGGTTGTCACTCAGAATTGTACGGTACATGGCCCCATCCATTCTCCATTGATGCGGTGAAGTAGTCCTGTGCCCTTAGCAGAGAAACACCCCCAAAACATAACATTTCCACCTCCATGCTTGACAGTGGGGACGGTGTTCTTTGGGTCATTATTAGATTATTAGATTGTAAGCTCTTTGAGCAGGGACTGTCTTTCTTCTATGTTTGTACAGCGCTGCGTATGCCTTGTAGCGCTATAGAAATGCTAAATAGTAGTAGTAGTCATAGGCAGCATTTCTCTTCCTCCAAACACGGCGAGTTGAGTTCATGCCAAAGAGCTCAATTTTTGTCTCATCTGACCACAGCACCTTCTCCCAATCACTCTCAGCATCATCCAGGTGTTCACTGGCAAACTTCAGACGGGCCGTCACATGTGCCTTCCGGAGCAGGGGGACCTTGCGGGCACTGCAGGATTGCAATCCGTTATGTCGTAATGTGTTACCAATGGTTTTCGTGGTGACAGTGGTCCCAGCTGCCTTGAGATCATTGACAAGTTCCCCCCCTTGTAGTTGTAGGCTGATTTCTAACCTTCCTCATGATCAAGGATACCCCACGAGGTGAGATTTTGCGTGGAGCCCCAGATCTTTGTCGATTGACAGTCATTTTGTACTTCTTCCATTTTCTTACTATGGCACCAACAGTTGTCTCCTTCTCGCCCAGCGTCTTACTGATGGTTTTGTAGCCCATTCCAGCCTTGTGCAGGTGTATGATCTTGTCCCTGACATCCTTAGACAGCTCCTTGCTCTTGGCCATTTTGTAGAGGTTAGAGTCTGACTGATTCACTGAGTCTGTAGACAGGTGTCTTTCATACAGGTGACCATTGCCGACAGCTGTCTGTCATGCAGGTAACGAGTTGATTTGGAGCATCTACCTGGTCTGTAGGGGCCAGATCTCTTACTGGTTGGTGGGGATCAAATACTTATTTCCCTCTGCAGAATGCAAATAAATTCATATACTTTCCACAATGTGATTTTCCGGATTTAATTTGTGATGTGCTATCTCTCACTGTTACCAATAACCTACCCTTCAATTATGGGCTGCTCATGTCTTTGTCAGTGGGCAAACTTACAAAATCAGCAAGGGATCAAATACTTATTTCCACCACTGTATATATTGATACCTCTATCATGTCTCCCCTTACCCGTCTCTTCTCCAAGCTGAAAAGCCCTAGTCTCCTTAGTCTTTCTTCATAGGGAAGTCGTCCCATCCTCTCTATCATTTTAGTTGCCCTTTGCTGCACCTTTTCCAATTCCACTATATCTTTCTTGAGATACGGCGACCAGAATTGAACACAATACTCAAGGTGCGGTCGCACCATGGAGCGATACAATGGCATTATAACATCCTCACACCTGTTTTCCATACCTTTCCAAATAATACCCAACATTCTATTCACTTTCCGAGCCACAGCAGCACACTGAGCAGAAGGTTTCAGTGTATTATCGACGACGACACTCAGATCCCTTTCTTGGTCCGTAACTCCTAACGTGGAACCTTGCATGACGTAGCTATAATTCGGGTTCTTTTTTCCCACATGCATCACCTTGCACTTGCTCACATTAAATGTCATCTGCCATCTAGCCGCCCAGTCTCCCAGTCTCGTAAGGTCCTTCTGTAATTTTCACAATCCTCTCGCGAGTTAACGACTTTGAATAACTTTGTGTCATCAGCAAATTTAATTACCTTGCTAGTTACTCCCATCTCTAAATCATTTATAAATTATTAAAAAGCAGTGGTCACTAACCCCCTCCCACCAAAAAAAACCCCACTTTAAAAACTTTTTTTCCAGTCTCTATGCCAGCCTCAAATGCCGTACCCACCTCCGTGACAACAGAATGTGTTCGATCCAGTCACAGCCTTTCCCTGGGTCAGATGTGGCTCTCGGGTGCAGTACAGGGTCACGTCAGCATTGCATTGTGGTGGGTGTAGGGTATTGGGCTCCGTGATTTCATTAGCTTGTGTTACAGTCTCACGATGTTGGTAGTTGGTAGGCTCTTCTCCCATGGTGCTTTTCCCCCTGCCTACTGGGTCAGAGTGTGCCCTGTTGTATTTCCTGTTGTAGTCCATGTGGTAGTGGCCATTTTTGTAAGCCAGTTTTAGTTCCCTTTCCTGTGTTAGCCACGTTAGAGAACTTAGTTCTTCCCTTGAATGTGGCTGAAAGAGGGCATTGTACAGCATTCTGCCAGCTCTGACCTACTGCTAATCTCAGTACCAGGGAGACTCGTTGCCAGTGGGGCACAACCTCTGATCTGCAGTTAACTGTGAGTAAAGGCGGTTATTCCAATAAAGGATGTTTTTGGAGAGATTAGTCTTCAGGTGTCAACTGGTGTGCCAATGTTATATAGCAGCAACCAGTCCTAGAGGCCTGCTTGTATGCAGGTCCCTGGAGCACTTTTAGTGGGTACCGCAGTGCACTTCAGCCAGGTGGACCCAGGCCCATCCCCCCCCCACCTGCAACACTTGTGCTGGTAAATGGGAGGCCTCCAAAACCCACTGTACCCACATGTAGGTGCCCCCTTCACCCATAAGAGCTATGGTAGTGTTGTACATTTGTGGGTAGTGGGTTTTGGGGGAGGGGGGTTAGGAGCTCAGCACCCGTGGTAAGGGAGCTATGCATGTGCGAGCTTTTTCTGAAGTCCACCGCACTGACCTAGGGTGCCCAGTTGGTGTCCTGGCATATCAGGGGGGCGAGTGTACTATTAATCCTGGCCCCTACCACGACCAAATGGCTCGGATTAGGACGTTTTTGAGCTGGGCGTTTTTAGTTTCCATTATCGCTAAAAAAAACAAACACCCAGCTCAAAAACGTCCATTTTTTTGAAAATACGGTTTGGCCCGCCCCTTCACGGACCCGTTCTCGGAGATAAACGCCCATGAAGATAGGCGTTTCCGTTCGATTATGCCCCTCCACGGGACCTAACCTTTTCAATGCATTCTTCGCTTCAATCAGTTTTGTTAAAGAACGCTGGCGAAATAAAAACATTGTCAGAAGCTCTATTGACTCAGGAACAAATCAATGCCCGACAGATGTCTGAAACAAAATTGCTTGAGGATAAAATTCAAAAACTGGAGAACTTGAACAAAGCCACAATTAAGGATAGTAATTTTATTAAAAAGAAGATGGAATATCTTGAAAAACAGCAGAGAAGACTTAATTTGCGGCTTGTCAATTTCCCCACATCTCCAGTTATTTCCGCTATTGATATGGTTAAAAAATATTTGCAGGAAGTTCTGGGGATGCCTGGGGAATCTCTACCATCCATAACAAGGGTAATTTACCTTCAGACTTTAGTACCATCCAAATCTGGAGGTGACCAAGTTGTTGTGGATGGAGGAATGAACCTGACATCTTTTCTTGAATCGTCCCTGGAAGTGGTTACACAGAGGACTATTGCACTGGTGACATTTGCTCTTGAGATAGATAGATGGTATTGAAGTTGTTTTTCAAGCACTTAGACGCAATGTTTTTTGGTTCCAAAGTTAGGACTTTTCCGGATCTCGCTAGAGATACTCAATATAGACGTAAGGCATTTTTAGCACTACGTCAAAGAACCTTAAATCTGGGGGCAACGTTTACCCTCAAATTTCCTTGTATTTGTCATTTTATTTACCTACAGAATAATTACCAGTTTACGGAACCAAAACAACTCGAGGATTTTTTGATAGCTAAAGAGGCTGAGAATGTTAAAGTTTAGGACCCATATGGGCACTGTATGATAGACTGAGAATGTACCCGGAATATGTAAAAGTCTGAAAATTTTAATTACCTTGTTACTATATCTTGGATCTAGTTAAGTATTTCCAATTTTGAGGTCGATATAAAGTTATTATTTCTTTTACTGAGACAACTACTTTGTCTCAAGTATAGAATGTTTTGTTTAAAAATGTAATTGTTTTTTTAATGCTTCTCTGACAAGATGTATAATTGAATTATAAATAAATTAATTAATTAAAAAATTAAAAATAAAAAAAAAAACAATTCTTGCAGTGAAACAAATATTTTGGGGTAGATATGCAGCCAGCAGCAGTCGGCGTTTATTTTCACCGCCGCTAACATTTATGCTCAAATATCAAGGCTGGACCATGTCCTATAACCAGCATTGAATATCTGGGTATGTGTGGCTAGCCAGCCCTTATGCAGTTAGGGGCCAATATTCAGCCCTTAACTGGATAAGTTAAACTTGACAAAGATAGGATTGCTTTTTTATGCAGTCCTATTTGTCCAGTTAACTTACCCAATTAAGAGCTGAATAAGTGTTGACACTGCCCATAAAGCAGATGGTTTCACTTTGACTAGTTAGTGCTAATATTTATCTGGTTAAGCCCCGCTGAATATCAGCAAATAGCCCTCACAGGTGATTTAACCAAGCAGGATCCTCTTCTGCTTGGTTAAATCACTTTGAATGTTGATCCCTTTAAATCTTTATTTCATTGTTTCTACCACTATATTTAAAGATATAAGTTTCTAGTGACCACTGCCAGAAACCTGCACTAGGAGGTTTGATGGGGGACTTAATCAAGAGCAAACCTCTCATAAATTGAACAACTAGAGGGCTGTAAAAAGGTGGACTTACTCTCTCCATGGTGATAATTGCCAATTGCACTGAGGTAAACCTTAACCGAGTTCATCTTGAGACCTGACTCTGCCAAATGTAGAAGGTTTTTGTATACAACAGGAAAAATTATCTTAATGCCTTGCCCATACACGAGATGGCAAGCTTCCTCCACTTGAAGTTGTAAGACCTTGTAGTGGAATCTTTTCTGGAATCAAGCAGGACCTGTGGAATACCCTAATTCAGTTGGAGAGAAGCAACTACTACCCTCTCAACCTCCAAGCCATGAAAGCCAGGAACTGAAAGTTGGAATGGAGGAGCCACCCCTCGTTCTGGTTGATGAGGGTTAGAAAGCAATCTAAACTCCACAGATCTAGCTCCAGCAGAAAATGAAACCATATCTGTCTTGGCCAATAGGGGGCTATGAAAATCATGGTTCCTCTGTCCTGTGGAGATTCAGCAAAGTCTTTGCTTTGAGAGGTATGGGAGGAAATGCGTATAGAAGACCTGCCCCACAATGAAGGAGAAAGGCATCTGAGGCAAGCCTGCCTTGTCATCTCAGTTTGAAGCAGAACTGAGGGGCCTTGTTGAGATGAGTGGCAAAGAAATCCACCGAGTGCCCCACTCTCGGAAGACCTCCCAGGCTACACCCACATTGAGGGACCACTTGTGAGGATGAAGCACCCTGCTCAGCTTGTCTGCCAGACTACTGCAGTGGCCCTGAGTAACATACTGTTCTGGAACACGCAGATCCACAAACTTAGTGCTTCCTGACTCAGGAGGTACAAGCCAGTGCTTCACTTGTTTAATATAATACATTGCAACCTGGCTGTTGATTTGAATGAGAACAATTTTGTGCCTCAGTCAATCTCTGTAAACCTTTAGAGCGTTCCATACTGTTTGGAGTTCCAGAAGCTTTATGTGCAACAGGGTCTCCTGGAAGGACCAATGATCCCTAGTGTAAAGGCCATCCATGAGTGCCCCATGCTAGGTTAGATGCATCTGTTGTCACTGTCTTATGCAAAGGGTCAATTTGGAATGGAAGTCCCTAAATCAAATTGGACCGAATTGTCCACCACAAGAGAGATAGATACCTGGAGAGGAGGAGTGACATTGATGACATCCACTGGATTCCCAGTGTAGTAACACTGCGATTATTGCTAGGCATTTTGTAAGACCCTGGGAGCTGACACGAGGCCAAAGGTCAGAACATGACACTGGTAGTGGTATTTCCCTACTCAAAGTCTGAGATACTTGCTGTGACTTGGATGTATCTGAATGTGAGTATAAGCATCCTTTAAGTCCAGAGAGCATTGTAAATCTTGTATCTGAATCATTGGGAGTAAGGTGCCTAGGGCAAATATCCTGAATTTTTCTTTGGCTACGTTATTTGTTCATGGCCCTTAGGTCTAGGATGGAACTCCTCTCATATGAGGAAAGGCTAAAGAGGTTAGGGCTCTTCAGCTTGGAAAAGAGACAGATGAAGGGAGATATGATTGAGGTCTACAAAATTCTGAGTAGTGTAGGATGAGTAGAAGTAAATTGATTACTTGTTCCAAAAGTACAAAGACTAGGGGACACTCGAGGAAGTTACATGGAAATACTTTTACATACATAGTAACATAGTAGATGACGGCAGAAAAAGACCTGTACGGTCCATCCAGTCTGCCCAAGACAACTCATGTGTGCTACTTTTTGTGTATACCCTACTTTGATTTGTACCTGTGCTCTTCAGGGCACAGACTGTATAAGTCTGCCCAGCACTAGCCCCGCCTCCCAACCACCGGCTCTGGCACAGACTGTATAAGTCTGCCCAGCACTATCCCCGCCTCCCAACCTCCAGCCCCGCCTCCCATTACCGGCTCTGCTATCCAATCTCGGTTAAGCTCCTGAGGATCCATTCCTTCTGAATACTTTTAAAACAAATAGGAGGAAATATTTTTTCACTCAACAAATAGTTCAGCTCTGGAACTCTTTGCAGCGGTTAACATATCTGGGTTTAAAAAAGGTTTGGACACATTCCTGGAGGAAAAGTTCATAGTCTGCTATTGAGACAGACATGGGGAAGCAACTGCTTGCCTTGGGATTTGTAGTATGGAGTGTTGCCATGATTTGGGTTTCTGCAACGTACTTGTGACCTGGCTTGGCCACTGTTTGGAAAACAGGATACTGGGCTAGATTAACATTGGTCTGATCCAGTATGGCTACTCTTATGTTATGTTCTTATGCTATGTTCTCTACAATCCCGTTCCATAGTCTGACCATCTTGTTGTACTCACTTTTGCGATGAATTCTTCGGCCCATATTAATCCAGTTTCAACTCCAACGAAATGGTCTTCATCTGTCCCATATAGACCCCTGCAAACTTCCTTCTAGCCCTTTGTTTTCTTCTGATTTTACCTCTCTTAGTCTTGATGAGCAGACTAATGAGTTGCACTCGGTCCTTTCCAATTATTTGAACCAACTTGCTCCACTGGTGCCGGTCCAACATGTTCCCTCAAAATCTACCAAATCTTGGTATCATAATGGTCTTCGTTTACTTAGATGCCAGCTCTGAAAAGCTGAACACTCCTGGATAAAATCTAAATCACCTACAAGCTTGGCCACATATAAATTTAAGCTTTGGGACTAGAATTTCCATTTTAAGAAGGTATAGGGAGAATACTTATTATCTATCAAAGATAAGCAAAGCCCCCAATCCCACTAGGGAGTTATATTCAATCTTTCATAATCTTACATCCCCAGTGCATACATCACTTACATTTCAAACACCTACAGCAGAGGCTCTCTCACTCTTTTTCCACTAACATTTCAAATCTCCTGAAAACTATCTCTAGGTCCTCCTTTTCCTCTTCTTCCCCTGCCCCTGTGGTTTCCTCTCTCTCAGCCCCTTGTTTGTCCCTCTTTGATGCCACCTCTTCTCCCAATGTTCCTCCCTCAACACTTGGACACTCATCTTGGTATTCCTTTCATCCTCAGACTATTCTTTCTCTCAGAGGTTCTAAAATCTATGCACGTCACACACTGTCAGCTAGATCCTCTTCCATCCACATGGTTCTGGCTTTCAAACTTAAACTTGCTGCCTGTTATTCTGATTGGTTATTAACATGGGCTTGTCTTCAGGTCAGGTTCCCACACTCTGGAAAATGGCCACAGTTCGCCCAGTCTTTAAAAAGCCCTCTCTGGATCCCACAAAGCCAGCTCACTACCGTCCAGTTTCCAACCTTTCTTTTCTTTCTAAGGTGTTGGAAAAAGTATTTTTCCTTGAAGCCTCTTCTTTTATTGAAAACACTTTTGCTTTGCTTACCAGGCAATCTGGTTTTTGGGGCCAACTTTAGCACCAAAACAGTCTTAGCTTGTCTTTTTAGTGAAATTCATATTCGCCTATGCACTCTCTTTTATTATCCTGCTTTTCTTCTCTTGGATTCTGAGGTACAGTTCTCTCTTGGTTGCATTCTTTTCTTGCAAACTGATCATATAAGGTTGTATCTGACTCCTCCATGTCCTCTCCTCGCTCGCTTCCCTTTGGTGTTCCCCAGTGTTCTATACAATCCCATTTTCTCTTCAATCTTTTTCTTAGTCCCCTCACTACTCTTATCCAGTCCTCGGGTATTTCTAGTTAGTTCTATGCTGATTACATCTTATTTTTCTTCCCCATGGATCCATACTCCCCATCCATTACTCCTCTTCAGAATTGTCTCACTTTGATCATTGAATGACTCGCTGATCATAAAATGGTCTTAAACCCACAAAAAATGGTAGCCTGCTGATTTACCGGAGGTTCCTTCATTCCTACATCTCCCCTTCACCTCATGGGGACAGACATTCTACCAGTCACCTCCTTCCAATACTTAGCGATTATCTTAGACTCCTAACTCTCCTTTGCATGTAATATCTCTACTGTCTACAAAACTGGTTTCTATATTTTACGTCAGCTGTGCTCTGTTTGTCGTTACTTTGATCTATAATCATTTCACTTATATTGTCACTTCTAATCTCAAGACTTGATTATTGTAAAATTATTTATCTTGGCTGTCCCTGCTATCACTTTAAAAAAGCTCCAATCCCTGCAAACCACAGCTATTTGCCTTCTTTGCCATGCACGTTGGTTTGAGAACTCCTCCCCCCTGTTAAAACAACATCATTGGCTTCCTGTTGAGCATTCTTGTTTAAATTCCTCACTTTTAGGGCTTTCAGAATAGGTATTTCATGTTATCTTTCAAATCTTACTATTCCCTATTCCTCTGCCCACACTTTATGTTCGCTTAATGACCACCACTTGGTTCCTCCTGGGCTAAAAAAGACCAGCTTGGAGTCCATAGGCCACTGTGCCTTTTGTTTTGCCACCACCTTTTACTAGAACTCTCTTCCAAAATAAATTAGAAGTGAGTTATCGTACAAAAAATTTAAAGTAGCCCTGAAGACTTGGCTTTTTACGTTGGCTTTTGGTACCACTTGGTCAGGTTTTTTTCCTTTTCCTTGACTTTTTTCATTTCCAGTAGTACCTTACCCTACCCCTTGTCTCTAGTCTACTCTCTCCCCTTGATTTTAGCCTGTACGGATGGTTGTTATCTTTCCTATCTGAATGTTGTAGTTCCTTTCTGTTGTCAAAGTTGTTAAATCGCAAGAGGATTGTGAAAAATTGCAAGATGACCTTACGAGACTGGGAGACTGGGCATCCAAATGGCAGATTAAGTTTGACGTGAGCAAGTGCAAAGTGATGTATGTGGGAAAGAGGAACCCGAATTATAGCTACATGATGCAAGGTTCCACGTTGGGAGTCACCAACCAAGAAAAGGATCTAGGAGTCATCGTTGATGATACTTTGAAACCCTCTGCTCAGTGTGCTGCAGCGGCAAAGAAAGCAAATAGAATGTTAGGTATTATTAGGAAAGGAATGGAAAATAAAAAACAGGATGTAATAATACCTTTGTTTCGCTCCATGGTGCGGCCACACCTTGAATACTGTGTGCAATTCTGGTCACCGCATATCAAAACAGATATAGAGGAATTAGAAAAGGTACAGAGAAGGGCGACAAAAATGATAAAGGGGATGGGACGACTTCCCTATGAAGAAAGGCTGAAACATCTTGGGCTCTTCAGCTTGGAGAAAAGACAGCTGAGGGGAGTTATGATAGAGGTATATAAAATACTGAGTGGAGTAGAACGGGTAGACGTGAATCACTTGTTTACTCTTTCCAAAAGTACTAGGACCAGGGGGCACGCAATGAAGGTACAAAGTAGTAAATTTAAAATGAATCAGAGAAAATATTTCTTCACTCAATGTGTAATTAAGCTCTGGAATTCATTGCCAGAGAATGTGGTAAAAGAATTTAGCTTAGCGGTTAAAAAAAAGGTTTGGCTAGCTTCCTAAAAGTCCATAAGCCATTATTAAAATGGATTTGGGAAAATCCACTGCTTATTTCTGGGATAAGCAGCATAAATGTTTTCCATTACCATGCTACCCAAACTACTTCTGTAACACCATATGTCAATTCTCCTCTTATTTCCACTATCCATGATTTATTGTAAGCCACATTGAGCCTGCAAAGAGGTGGGATACAAATGCAATAAATAAATTGTGATATGATCCCTTGTTTCATATTGTTGACGGTCTGCATTTTCCGTATGGGTGGTATATTGGTGTATTAGGGTCTGCCTAGTGTTATGGTACAGTAAGGTTCTGAGTGTGTTTTTCCACAAGTTTGTGCATAGTGTTTTGCAGTTGAGCGATTGTGGTTAGGATATACTTTGAGCAACCACTTTATTCTTTGACATATGATACATATCTAATATCTAAATGTAATAAAAGGTATTAATTGTGCCTATTTTATTTTTACTTATTTTTTTTTCTGTGTGTTGTCAGACAATTATGGATGTAAGCTCCACCCCTGGCCCATTAACTGCAGTGTGGAATGTCCAAATTCTGACTTTCCAAAATTGGGATTTAGAGCAGATGAGGTCCCGCTTCACAAAAGTGTATACAAACATCAACAACTGTTACTAAATTTTACAAATCTTTATTAAATCATTCTCTTAACATAAATATATACTCCCTTGTTATCTAAAACTCCCCAATCACATCCAAACTCATTCAATCCGTACAATCACACTTTCCCATTACTTAAAATCATTCCTTCCTATACAAAATATTTTTGACTCCAAATGGCCATGCCATACCCCCAAATTTTTTTACTCATGTACAATTCAATTATCTCGTATGAGATTTCTCACATATTCCTGCATTCCAATCTCTTATGTGTAATTAGTCATATCATCACTTATTTTCTATCTCATTTCTCTTTAACACAAATGTTCAATATTAGCGATGCTATAGCATTCTTTTCTTCTTCTTTTTTCTGAGTCCTTTTCATCTGTGTAGAAACTAGTCACTGCTCAGTTCACAACTTTAGAATGCATTTCTTTTAGGTATCCATACCCATCGCGGAATCAATGTTCTGTATTAAACTTGTATTATCAGGCAACAAGTCACGCCCTATAGCTCCTTCCTTTTGTCCATTGAGGCACTCTGATCGTGACCCTATACGATCGTGTTTCGCTTGTACAGTGTCTTCAGGGGTCATAAATCTACAATAGACAACAACATGCTAATTTCATACTCATTTTAACCTATCTCATACTATAAAAACAAAATGTAAAGATCTTTACCGGCTCAACCAGGCAGTCAGGCTCACAACAGCATCCAATGTGCTGGTGGTAACATCTCGAAGGACGCCCACACATGCGCATACCGTGCTGCAGGAAACCAGGGTTTAAATACCACCATATATCTTACTCATTTCACACATTTAACCACTCGATCTCCTTATTTAGCCCATTAGGACTCACTGTATTCCAACGGAATATTAACCGCTGTTCTTTTATCAATAACATGGAAGGTATGTTGCCACCCCGCTCTGATTTAATCTAAGAATTACAAATCGAAGATCTTGTATTTCATGTTTAAATTCTAACCAATGGGACACAAGAGGTGCTTCCAACCGGCCAGTACGTAAATTGCTCAAATGTTGGGCAATTCTAATTTTAATTTTCCTCGTAGTAAGACCTATGTACCATAAATCGCATGGACATTTAATCCCATATATACAATTCTTAGTGTCACAATTAGTGTAACCTTGCAAATGATATATCTTAGCTGAATGAGGGATGACTATTTCTTTAACTTGCATGGCGTAATCACAATATACACAGTGATTACACAATACACTACAGGAACTTAAGACCTTTGAAATAAGAATGATTGAATATTTTGACACCCAACAAACAGGACTTAATAAGGATCTGGGTTTTCTAACCCATTATAAACCATAAAGCTGTATTTCTCTGTTTATTTCTCTGTTCATTACCCTCCTCTCACCTACCAACACCCATCCTGTTAGAATATCAATGAAATGCTTTGATGTCCCCATGCATACCCCCACCCTCCCACTCTGTCAGACTGTCAAAGTAATGCTTTGATGTTTCTCTTATATATACTATCTGCTAACACATTTGCTTATTTCCGATCTGACGAAGAAGGGCAACCTTCGAAAGCTAATCAAGAAATGTATTAAGTTATGTCCAATAAAAAAGGTATCTTATTTTCTTTTCCATGTTTTATTTTGTTTGATTTCTATTGATAACTTCACATGACCAAACTCTTCCAATTCTGTAATATCGTGATTACTGCCACGAGTTAATTGCTCTCCCAAATTTCTACCTCGTGAAAAGGCAAACCGAGGCATATTACAAAAAAACCTCATGTATCCCCAAAATGGACCAATGACGTTTTATAATCTGTATGATATTACTAGATGCTCTAGTATATGGTAATACACATGTGAGAACATCGCACCTCTGTCTATTCATACTCTGTTGTTGCCATTCTCTATGGTAAAAATATGCTCTTTTCAAGGCTCATTTCAAAATCTTGCCCAGGTACCCTCTCTGGTGGAACCTCTTTAACATCTGTTGAGCCCGTAATGGCATATTCACCTCTCGAACTATATAGACAGCGAACTCTAAGTAGCTGACTTGCCGGTATACTGTTCTTCAATGGCGTGGGGTGATGACTACGATAATGTAGTATGGCATTACGATCAGTGTCTTTTCGATATACTTTAGTGACAAATTTCCCTGTTACTCATCTAATGTTAACATCTAGGAAATTAACTTCCTGATGTCCAATCTGATGGACAAATTTAATGTGTGGGCTAACTGTATTTAACTTGTCTAGAAATCTTTTTAAATCCTCTTGCGTACCTTGCCACACTAACAAAATATCATCTATATATCGTAGCCATTTTTTGACCCCCCCCAAAAATATGGGTCAGTATGAATCGATTGTTTCTCTAATTGGTCCATATAAAGGCATGCTACGGTGGGGGCTACGTCTTTCTCATAGAAACATCCAATTTTGGACGTCCTTAACTGCCCATTGCAGAAATGTCCAAAATTTGGACGTCCTCAACTGCCCCGCCACCGAAATGTCCAAAATTTTGGACATCCTCAACTCCCTCGCTACCAGGTTTGGTGTAGGGGGGAATGGGGGCCTGCCAGCATTCAAAATGCATGCTGGACAGGGCTCACCATTCCTCCCCAATGATCTGCAAACCCTAGCGCCAGCTTGGAGCTAGCTTAGGGTTTGTCACGGCCAACGACCCAATCTTTGGCGCGCTGGACGCTGATCATTGGGGATGAATGTGTTAAGCACTGATTAACATGCATTTGCATGCTACTGTGACACTCTGTACCATACTTTGTGTTATCTCTGTGATACTTTGTACCATACCTTGTACCATACTTTGTGCTACCTCTGTGACTCTTTGTACCATACCTTGTACCATACTTTGTGTTATCTCTGTGACTCTTTGTACCATACCTTGTAAGCCGCTCTGAACCTGCTATCGAGCGGGAAAGAGCGGGGTATAAATGCTATAAGTAAAATAAATAAGAGCCCTGTTTAGCATGCATCTGCATGCTACTTGCACTCGAGGGCTCTGATCATGGGGCGGTAGCAAACGCAGGCACTAGTATGGCGCTAACAGCCTCTAGCGCTGGCGTTTGCTTTTGATCATCTGCCTGTGAGAGTCTACTGGTAGATCTTCTACTTTGGGATGGTTTTTGCTGGCTGTTTAAGCTACAATATACTTTGCCCAGAACAGTACATACTGCATTGAGCATGAGAATGATTTCATTCTATGGTTGTAAATTCACAGGCCCCACCTCTTCCAGGTTTCCAAGCACAAAGAGGGCCTAGAGGAATGGATACAGAAGAGGACAGGAGGTTTGTGGTTTAACAGAGGGTAGAAAATTTGGTGTTACCTAGAATCAGTGGCAGCCCCACCATTAGGCCAACTGAGGTGGGGGCCTCAGGTGGCACTCTTCATGGAGGGGCATCTTGCTCCTCCCCACCCTCCACACCAGCCACGTTCTGGCTTCTACCCCCATCCTTTCTCAACCTCTTTCCCTGATTCTACCTTTTTTTTGTTTTTCAAAAGTCATCATCAGCAACAGCGATTCCCATTATGCTGCCCTGCCACTGCCACTGGCTTCTTCTCTGTGCTGTGGCCTGCCTCTGAGGAAACAGGAAGTTACATAAAAAAGGCGGGCTGCAGTAGAGAGAAGAAGTTGGTGCCTGAGGCAGGGCAGGGTCTGAGAATTGCTGCCACTGCTGACTTTTAGAAAACAAAAAGAGAAAGTAGACTCGGGGAAGGGGAGAGAAGGCAGACTGTGTCCGGGGCAAGAAAAGAGGGAGAGAGAATGTGAAGGGAGAGATGTGGAACATGGGGGGGGGGGGGAGAAGGGTGAGTACTGGAGGTCTGGGGGGGGGGGTGCCATCTCATCCTTTGCCTCAGGGGGCAGATTGTCTTGGCCCGCCCCTGCCTAGGGTTGAAGCTCCAGTGTGAGGGGGATGACAGAAGAGGCAGGGGACCTTGAGATTTCTGTTACCGGGGAAAAGGCAGGGCCACCGAGAGGAGGGGGCAGGGGGAACAAAATTCCGGGGTCAGGCCGCCGGCGCTGCAGTTTCCAGTCTCACCTGCCTGCCCTTGGCTCTGTCCGCCACCTAGGCCCCTGCATTAAAATCGGCAGTGCCTCAGCTCCGTTTGGAAAGGCAGATTGCCTCCCTTCGGGCCTTCCCTGTGTCCCGCCCTCACGGAAACCAGAAGTT